>NC_067415.1:1600719-1940719 GCF_009764475.1 Pristis pectinata | reverse complement strand
ACCTTATCGTAGCCATTCGCTGTTCTCTCACCTCTCCCCTTTCCTGCAGCTTAAAGCGTGCTTGTTTTCTAACTTTTCCTAGTTCTAACGGAAAGTCGTCGGCCATAAACGTTAACTCTATTCCTCTCTCCACAAGTGCTGCCTCACCTGCTGAGTATTTCTAGCATTTTCTGTTCTTACTGCAGGTAGATGTCTTCCCCAGCACCTCCTGCCCTTGTTCTCCGATGGCACGTGTCATGAATTTGGGAGGGGGTGTTCGAGGAGCCTTTGTGAATAACTGCAGAAAACCTTGGGGTGATGGGAGGTGAGCCATTTGCTGGATGAAATCAGCCCTCTGATCTGCTTCTGTAGCCTTGGTATTAATGTGACTGGTCCAACTGAGGCTTTGGTCTATGATGGACCCCAGGATGCTGACGGTGAGGGAATTGGTGATGGTGATGCTTCCTAATATCAAGGGTAGATGGTTAGATTCTTTCATTTTGGAGAGAATCGTTGCCTGGCACTTTTGTGTCACAGGTGTCTTTCCACTTATCAGCCAGTGCTGAAAGTTGACCAGAAAGAAACCATCTTTCTTTGGGCAAGGTATGACTCCAACCACGGGAGTGTTTTCCCCTTTGGTAAAAGCTGTGTTGAGGTTTGAAACCAAGGGGTTCTGGTGAAACCCAAATGGGGCCTTGTTGTGCGTTATTGGAAAGTGTCGGAGGTGTAGTACTGAGGGAGCACTGCACTGTTGGGAGTGCCTCCTTTTGCCTGTGATGTTAAACCATGGCCCTGTCTTCTCTCTCAAGTGGATGGAAAATAAGGAAGAATGTGGAATTTTCCTATTGCATCCACTCAGTATTTACCGTTAAATCAACGTCACAAACCAGTTATCTAGTTATTATTACTTTGCTAACGGTTGGATCCAGCAATCTGAACATTGTTGGACTGCAACAGCGTCTACACTTCTAATAAAAAAATTAATTGGTTATACATTCCTTTGGGACATTCTGAGTTCATGAAGGGTGCTGTGTAAATGGCATAGCTGTATTCAGTAACTTAGTTCATATACTACTAAAGAGAATGTTTAAGAGCTCGGTGGGCTAGGAAGCATCTGTGGGGGAAGAAAACAGAAGTCAACATTTTGACATGATGATCTGAACCAAAACCAGGAGGCAATCATCACCCTATAAACATTCACAGCATTTTCTGTTTTATTTTAGATTTCTAGCAAATGCAACATGTTGCTTTTGGAATTTAATTTGTGTCCTTTGATCTTTAATTTGCAGCCATCTCTACCCTTGCATGGGAGGAGAAGATCCCTTGAGCCTGCTCTTCCATGCAATGAGATCACAACTGATCCTCTCCCACATTCCCGCCCTACCACAACAGTCCCAGGTTTGACTCCACATCCACAGCTCTCTGGATAGAGACTTTCAAAGATTCAAAGCCCCCAGAGTGAAGAAATTTTGCACCATCTCAGTCCTGACCATTCCTTTACCCTGAGTATATACTCCCTAGTTGTAAACTCTCCAGCTCTCAGCATCTACCCTGTCAATTCCTCTCAGCATCTTATGCTTCAGTCAGATCAACTCATTCCTTAAGAGTCCAGTGAATGGACCCAACCTGTTCCTTGTAGAACAGCCTTCTCATCCTAGGAATCTGCCAGGTGACCCTAAGCTGTACTGGCTCCAGGCAAGTGTATGTAGAGTAATTTGGGTGTGGTCTCACCAATGTCCTGTCAACTGTAGACTTCCTTACTCCTGTACTCCTGCCCCTCCACAATTAGGGCCATTGCGCCACCTGTCTTCCCAAATCAATAACTTCCCAAGTTCCCACATTATACTACATCTGGCACATCCTTGCCCACTCATTAACTTGTCTTCGTCTCTTTGCAGATTCTGTGCGTCATCCTGTAAGTTCAAACGATAGCCTTGGCGAGACCTCTACTGCTGTGGAGGTATAGTATGTTAGACTGCTTTAAAAGTGACTGTAGTAATTCCTTAACTTGGTGCTCCTGTTGGGGACAACTGGACTTTGGCTGCCGTTTCCTGAGCTGAGGTCCCTGCCACTGACAGCCCTGATCAGGAACCATGTCTCACCGAATCACCCCTGTCTCTTGTCATCTCAGTGCCATCTTTCTCAATGTGCAAATGAGAAATTAGTACTTACAATTGGATTAGATAGGATGCGAGGCACAAAAGCAGGCCCTTTGGCTCTACAGTCTATTCTGGTACTTATGATCGTCTCAATCACCTCCCACCTTTCCTCATCTACATCTATCAGTGCGACCAATACTGTGTGCAGTTCTGGTCGCCACAGTGTAGGAAGGAATGTGAGGCAACAAACAGTCTGCTGGAGGAACTCAGCGGGTGAGCAGCATCTGTGGAAGGAACGGAACGGTCGCGTCGAAACCCTGCATCTCTCGTGTCCCCGTGGGAAGGATGTGATTGCGCTGGAGAGAGCGCAGAGGAGATTTGCCAGGATGTTGCCTGGATTGGAGGATGTTAGTTATGGGGAGAGATTACGTAGGCTGGATTTATTTTCACTAGAGCCATGAGGCTGGGAGGTGACCTGACACAGGTATATATTATGAAAGACGTAGGCTAGGTGGCCAAAATCATCTTCCTATAGTAGGGGTATCAACAACAAGAGGGCATGGGTTTAAGGCAAGGGGAAGGAGTTTTAAAGGGGATCTGAGGGGTAAGGTTTTTACACAGAGAGGGGTTGATATCTGGAACGAGCTGCCAGAGGAGGCGGTGGAGTCAGACACAATGACTACATTTAAGAAGCATTTAGACAGACACTTAAATAGGCAAAGCATAGAAGGATATAGTCTAATGTGGGAAATGGGATTAATATAGATGGGCAAAAAGGTTGGCATGGACGTGGTGGGCCGAAGGGCCTGTTTCTGTGCTGTATGACTCTGACGCCCTATCCCCTTCTCCCTCAGATGCCTGTCTGCCTTTCCCTAAATGCATCTCTTCTATTTACTTTAACCACTCCCTGTGGGAGTAGATTCACGGCCTCACCACTCTGAACTCCAGATTGAATGTGACTCTCCTGTGTTGACAGCCACTGGCTCTGCTCTTCCCCACGGATGGAAACATTCTCAGTGTCCATTCCATCAACACCCTTCACCATTTTAATTAGCTCACCTCTCAGCTGCCTTTTCTCAAGAGAAAAGCGACCCAGTCTGTTCAACCTCTCCTGACATATATGCTCTCGCATAAGACCACAAGATATAGGAGCAGAATTAGGCCATTCGGCCCATTGGGTCTGCTCCGCCATTCGATCATGGCTGATTTTTTTTTTCTCTCAACCCCATTTTCCCACCTTCTCCCCGTGACCCTTAACCCCCTTACCAATCAAGAACTTACCAAGGCCTTTCAGTATCTGGTAGGTTTCAATGAGATCCCCCCTCCTCCTGAACTCTATCGAGTACGGGCCCAGAGACATCAAGCACTCCTCATAGGTTAAGCCTTTCAATCCCGGGATCATTTTGTGAACCTCCTCTGGACCCTCTCTGGGACCAGCACATCTTTCGTTAGATACAAGGCCCAAAATTGCTCACAATATTTCAAATGTGGCCTGACCAACGCCTTATAAAGTCTCATATGGTATTAAAGCATTTCTGGTATTATCCTTCTAAATCCCTGCAGCCTCTCCAATGCTCTTTAATATCCTTTTTACAAAGTGGAGGCAAGAAGTGCACGGTTACTAAATGTGCTCTGTCCAAGATTTGACAGGTGTTGAGCATAACTTTCTGATTCATGTAGTTTATAAGCATATAAGGTGATGCACTTTGGGACGTCAAATTCCAACAGAATAAATACAGTAAACAGCAGGGACCTTGGGAGTGTTAGTGTTTGGAGGACCTCAGGGTGCAAGTTCACAGCTCCCTGAAAATGGCGACATAGGTGGATAGAGCAGTGAAGAAGGCGTTTGGCATGTTTGCCTTCATAGGCCGACAGATTGAGTGCGAGTGCTGGGACGTCATGTTGCAGCTGTACAGACCATTGGTCTGGCCGCAATTGGGGTATTGTGTACAGTTCTGGTCTCCACACTACAGGAAGGGTGTGGTGGCAATAGAGAGAGTGCAGAAGAGATTCCCCAGGATGTTGTCTGGAATGGAGGGCTGTAGTCATAAGGTGAGATTGGATAGGCTGGGTTTATTCTCACTGGAAGGTAGGAGGGGTGACCTCATTGAGGTTTACTGACGGGGCGGACTGAGGCTATGGAGTGATCTGAAAGATGAAGGTTGTAGAAATTGCCGTTCAGTTGAACAATACCAGCAGTTGATGTATGGGTAGGGCTTCATCCCAAGCCGCTGCCCTCTCACCAGGAACTGTGCTGCCTGCCAAGGTTTACAGTCTTGCCCCCTTGAACCCATTACTCCTACCAGGGTCCTAATATTGAACCCAATGAACTACTGGCAGTTGGTCAAGTGGCTTATTCACTTCTGAGGAGATACTGTAGCTAAAAATAAATGAAGCCATTCTCCCTTTTTTTTCAGGGGCAAGGAACAATGGACCAATTGCTGGAAACCCCCAAAGCCAAACAAATGTGTTTCCCAGAAGCAACGTATGAATTTCTACCTCCCTTCTCAGGGCTGGTACACCTCAGCCTTGCAAAAAATAAGGTATTGCCTGAAGTCTGCATCAGTCTCTCTGCCTCCCTTTTTCCTCTACCTTTTCCCCAGGTTCCACACTAGGAATGAGGTTCAGAGCCATAACCCTACTTGTGAAGGAGTGGTGAAGGGGAGGGGACCTGCATGGACGGTGCAGTGTGTAGGGGCAGCATTGAAGTGCTCCAGCATTTATCAGTGGGTGAACCCCACATCAACTCTTGTTCAGACCACAGCCATTTCAGCTTCACCTATGTCCTTGTACACTTGGAATGTCACTGATTGGCAGGGGTAGCAACATAATAAATTGCTAGATACAAATTTTTAATTGATCTCCGTCTCGAGTATACTCAGCAACTCACACATCCGAGGCCTTTGAGGTAGAGAATACACACATTTACCAACCTTTGTGCAAGGAACATTCTCCTCATCTTGGTGATAAACCTCCGAGTCCTAGTTCTGTACTCCCCAGCCTGAACACGAGAAAATAGGAGGAGTAGGCCACTCGGCCTCTCAAGCCTACCCATTCAGTGTGATCATGGCTGATCTATGTTGTCTCAACTCCTCTTCTGTGCCAGTTCCCCAAAACCCTTAACTCCCTGATCTTTCAAATATTTATCTATTTCTGCCACAAATATACCCAGTGATCTGGCCTCCACCCCCTCAGGGGCAGAGAATTCCAGAGATTCACCACCCTCTGAGAGAAGACATTTCTAGGCAACACAGTTTTAAATGACCGGCCCCTTATCTTGTAACTCTATCCCCTTATTTGAGGCTCTCCCACTGGTGAAAACATCTCAACATCAAGCCCTGTCAAGAAACTGCAGTGAGTTGTGGACACAGCTCAGTACATCATGGAAACCAGCCTCCCCTCCATGGACTCTGTCTACACCTCTCGCTGCCCCGGTAAAGCAGTCAGCATAATCAAAGACCCTCTCCGACACCAGACATTCTCTCTTCTCCCCCCTCCCATCGGGCAGAAGATACAAAAGCCTGAAAGCACGTACCACCAGGCTCAAGGACAGCTTCTATCCTGCAGTTATAAAACTATTGAACGGTCCCCTAGTACGATAGGATGGACTCTTGACCTCACAATCTACCTCACTGTGACCTTGCACCTCACTGTCTACCTGCACTTTCTCTGTAACTGTAACACTTTATTCTGCACTGTTGTTTTCCCTTGTACTACCTCAATGCACTGTGTAATGAATTGATCTGTATGATCGGTATGCAAGACAAGTTTTTCACTGTACCTCAGTACAAGTGACAATAATAAACCAATTCCAATTAAACATCTGAATAACGAGAACATTCAGATGTTAGGAGCGGGTGGGTTGGAGGGTATTAGGAGAATTCTGAAAGAGCTAGCACAGGCACATTGGGCCAAACGTCGTCCTCCTGTGCTGCATCATTCAGTGAACCTGTCGTTATCAGCTTTAGTTCCCCATCCCACCCAGTCCTAGTCTGAGCCCAACAAGGGCTGCTCAATGAGATCATGATGCCTCCCAGTGGCAGGCTGGTGAACAGCTTACAGATGAAGGGCCATGGAAGCAAGTGTTTTCCTGAAGGTGAGACTGGGATATTGCTGAGGCCAAACCATGTGGTTTGGGGGGGAAAGTGTTGCTGCTACTCCCACAGAGAGTCATGACTTATGCACGTTCCCTCTTCCTCTGTTTCAGATATCGGATGACGAGGAGCTGTTAGCTGTTTGTCTTTTCCCAGCACTGAGTAAACTGACCATCTACAAGAACCCTATCACCCTCAGCACCGGTAGAATATCTTGTTGCCACAGCTGTTTACCTTCATAAACTAACAGATGCACCACACAGATAAAACAGCAAGCATCCTGACACTGCAATCCCTGCTCTACTGACAATGCATTGTAACACTGGCCAATCATCCAGCCAGAACCTCCCCGGTCCAATAGCTCACACTTCTCGGCACTGATTCAATGTGTCACCTTTTTGCCTGCCCAATCAGTACACTGACATCTTCCTGCAGCCTAGAATTTCTTTCCTCAAACTCAACCACATGGCTAATTCCGAAATCACGGAGGGGAAATACTGAGAGTCTCACAGAACTCCTGTCAAAGAGAGGAAGGAATCTTCAAAGTGGGCATACCTTGAAGAAGCTTCGCAGTGGAGCAGTGAAATGGAGACACAGGAGACTGCAGACGCTAAAATCTGGAGCAACGAACGAGCTGCTGGAGGAGCTCAGCGGGTCAGGCAGCATCTGTGGAGGAGAATGGACCATCGATGTTTTGGGTTGAGACCCTTCATCTAGCTGGGAGATGAAGGGTCTCAACCTGAAACGACTATCCGCTCCCCCCCACAGATGCTGCCTGACCCGCTGAGTTCCTCCAGCAGCTTGTTCGTTGCTCCAGACTCCAGCATCTGCAGTCTCCTGTGTCTCCGGCTAAGTCTGATATCACTTAAGCGCATAATTCAGATTAAAATTCTCCATGCAGTACTGAGGGAGCTGTGTTTTATGAAGGAGGTGTTAAGCCGAGGATGCATCTGCTTTCTTGAACCGACTTAAAAGATTGCACATCACCATTTAACAGAAAAACAGGGGGTTTCCTCACTGTCTGAAAATAGGTTGTCTGCTCATTTACTTCCTGTTTGTGGGCTATTACTGAACACAAATTGGTTATCGCATTTCCGTGTTACAACAGGGACTGCACTCCATTGGCAGTGACATCCTTTGGTATTTCCTGAGGCCATAGAAGTTGCTAAATAGGAACATTCCCTCTTTGCAAACAGTGGTAGGGACATCAAAAACAATAGGGCACAGGTTTAAGGTGAGAGGAAGGGGATTTGAGGGGAACACTTTTACACAGAGAGCAGCTGTTATCTGGAACTCGCTGCCAGAGGAGGTGCTGGAAACAGGTACATTCACTACATACAAGAGGCATTTAGATAGATGCTTAAGTAGGCACAGAAGGATACAGACCTAAAGGTTGCACTAGTGCCTCCGTGTGACTCTGGTTTTCTGGGAAGCCCACAGCTCTGTTCTTACCCCAGCCCTCTTTGATTTGACACACAGGGAAGAAACCCCATCTGGTGATCTCCATGCTGAAGGACAGGCTAGGGATCGAGGTGATCACTGGTGAGCCGCGGCCAGTGGACAGGCCACCTGTCGTCAAGGTCTTCAATCCCAAGCGCAAGGTAACCACACACACACAATCCACTCTCGTTCCTCCTGAAGCTGTAACTCTCCCAACGATATTCCAGAGCGAGCACTTCAGAGAGTTATACAGCATGGAAACAGGCCCTTCAGCCACGTTCAAACCACGTTCTTGTGAAAGCTGAATGATCTTGGTTTGATGGCTTCTGGCTATAGTTGTGTGAGTCCCGTGGGTTTTGCATAGAAGAGGCCCTGAGCTGTGTCTCACAAGGTGTTGGGTTGATGTGCTTCCAGTGAAATGAGGTTGACATGTCCTGCTTGTTCCAGGTTGACAGTCACATTCCAAAGATCCCGAAACAGCCCCCGATGCTAGAAACAGCCAAACAGCTCCTTGGCTTGGAATGTGGTGGCCCTGGAGGGACCCAGCGTGGAGGGGCAGAGCTCAGACCTCCAGGACAGGTGGACGATATCTGCACAGAACCCATGTCAGCGACACACGGGACCTGCAGGGGACGAGACAGCATTCCTGAACCCACCACCGGAAATCCAGAGAAGCAACACCAAGAGGCCATGGAAGAAAAGCCCGTGGAAGGATTCTTCATGACTCAGGTTAACCCTGCTAAATTAGTCATTGGGAGATACAGCATGGAAACAGGCCCTTCGGTTCATTGAGTCTGTGCCGACCATGAACCACCCACTAACACTAATCCTACCTTAATACCAATTTTTTTTAATTTTCCCCACACTCTCATGAACTCCTCCCAGATTCTACCCCTCACCTACACACTAGGGCCAGTTAATCCACTGGCTTGCCTCTTTTAAGGATGTGGGAGGAAACTGAAGCACCCCAGGGGAAGCCCACATGGACATGGCTGGCACTAAATGTCCATCCATCAGCTTTGCAAAGTTATCAACATTTCCTGTTCTTCAAAAGTCAGATGTGACAACTCTGAGTTTCTGATATGTAACTAGCCTTTCTTGGCTGCATTCATTTCCCCCACTATGTCAGGAAGACCAGACTTATTCCTTCTGATGGGACGTGTCTGCCTAAAACCTAGCCTTCACCCTAGCTGTTATGTAGAATTGGATCCAGTCACTCCCAGGCAAGGCAGAGTTCAGACAGAGTACAGCAATCACCTGCTGATTTCACACCTCTTGCATTACCACAGTCGCCAATTGTGTCAATGACGGGCATTCCCCGACCTCGGGAATGGAGCCCTGTGTTTTCTGTGAGCACTGTCTTCTGACCTCAGAATTATCAGTGCTCCACATTCTCCTAATGCCAAAATTTCAATTCTGTCTGTTGTTTGAAATCATTAGTAACTGCACTGCACCTTGTCTGTGCTCCGTACAAAGCCCATCATTGGTCCCTGCCTTATCTCCCATTCTGACTGTGACACTGATATTTATTAGTCACATGTACATTGAAACACAGTGAAATGCATCTTTTGCATAGTGTTCTGGGGGCAGCCCGCAAGTGTTGCCACACTTCCGGCACCAATGTAGCATGCCCACAACTTCCTAACCCGTACGTATTTGGAATGTGGGAGGAAACCGGAGCACCCGGAGGAAACCCACACAGACACAGAGAGAATGTACAAGATCCTCACACACAGCAGCCGGAATTGAACCCGGGTCACTGGCGCTGTAATAGCGTTACGCTAAGCACTACACTACCGTGCTGCCATCTTGTATACTATAATATCTGTTGCTCCTAATTGTTTCCAAAGGTTGAAGACATAACGTTGAACAGCGAAGACAAGGTGGCCCTGGAGATAAAGCAGACAGCAGTGCCCTCGGTAACAACAGATCTCCCTGAGAGATACAAAGGGTATGAGGAACTCCTGGATGCTACAACTGACCCCTACTTTGTGGAACCAGTTGGTAAGTGATTCTTTCCCCCATTTTCCAACCAGGTTATCTGTGCCCTATCTATGGCATTTGGATTATTGATATTACCTGGAGTTGGCTGCTTTCCAGGAATGCCCTAGAGGGTGCAGGAATTGAACATCCATCTCTCACATACTGCAATGAACAAACCCAGAAGGAAAAATAAGCGTTAATAAAAATGTTTTTTTTTAGTTACTTTGAACACTTTTTCATTTATTAGTTACTAGAGAAAGGGGTGATTGGAGGCAACAGGTCACATAATAGTCATAAAAAGAGGCTGGGGCTTTTTTCCCTGGAGTGAAGGAGGCTGAGGGGAGACCTTATAGAGGTTTATAAAACCATGAGGGGCATGGATAAGGTGGATGGTCACAGTCTTTTCCCCAGGGTAGGGGAGTCTAAAACCAGAGGGCAGAGGTTTAAAGTGAGAGGGGAAAGATTTAAAGGGGACCTGAGGGACAAGTTTTCCCACACAAAGGGTGGTGGGTATATGGAACGAGCTGCCAGAGGTGGGTACTATTAGAATGTTTAAAAAACATTTAGACAGGTACATGGATTGGAAAGGTTCAGAGAGATACGGGCCAAACATGGGGAAATGAGACCAGCTCAGGTAGGCAACTTGGTCTGCATGGATGAGTTGGGCCGAAGGGCCTGTTTCTGAGCTGTACAACTCTGACTCTAATACCTCTAAACATAGTTAGCAGTTGAAGCATGAGTAATGCCTCTTCCCCAACTCCTTCCACTTCCCGTCTGGCTCCCAGTCACTCCCCTTATTCACCAGTGCTGTCATCTTGTTCTCGACCATTGCTCCTGCATTACCACAGCAGTACCAGAACAGACAAAATCAAAAATGTGGGAAGGCCATTCAGCCCAACAAACCTGTTCCTCCACAAAATGTTGCTTTCAATCCTGCTCTGAAAGGATTATTCTAGATGTTGAACAGTCTTTGCTTAAAGACATTTTTTCTGAAATCTCTTGTAAATTTACAAACCTCTAGTTGAAATGGTGGCACCCACGGGCACTGATGTTTCTTCAGTTTTTGGTGGAAAGAATGAAGAGAGGCAACATGTGTTAAATGGTGCACGGTCAATAGTGCAGCAACAGAACGGGGGTGGATGATCACGTCCTTGAAGGTGGCAGAACAAGTTCAGAAGGCTGCTAAAAAGCATTCAGGTCCTAGGTGTAGAAACAAGTCGCCGCATACTTACCCACATTCACACAGTGTCATGGGAGATATGAGCTGGGACCAATGCTGGACTTTGTACAGAGCTCTGTGGTGCAGATAGTAATGATTTCAAACAACAGACACAATTGATATTGAGTGCCAAAAGGCTTTATATAAAACGCTGGTTAGGACCTGATGTAATTCTGTCCAATTGTGGGTCCACTTTAGGGAGGGTGCAAATGTCTACCAGAACGGTATCAGTGTTGAGGGGCTTCATAGAGAGGCTGGAGAACTCGGGATTCTCTCTTCATAGTTCATAAACATCCATCATCTTTTACTAATCAAAGAAGTAAAACACTCAATGACTAAAAAAATACCCACAAGCTCTGCTTTACAACTTGCCAGTTTACCAACACACAATGAAGTTAAACTTCACGTGGATACACTTCGTGGAAGTGATATTTGCATCCCATAACCAACGTCTGGGTAAATTAGTCATGTTAAATTTATCATCAGAGGTCCAGTCAACTGCAAGTGGATCCTCCGTTAGCCACAGGCAGCCATTTGGGAATTTACCTGCATCACACAGGCCCGGCTGGAAGGAAAGCCTAGAGATAAGCTGTAATGGGACAAAAGGTCAGAGGCTGTAACTGGAACTGGGCTGACATCGTCAATGACCAACCCATGGAATGTTAATGCAGGTCAGGCAGCTTCTGTGGAGAGGAACATAGTTAACATTTCAAGGTTATGACTCTTCAGAACTGAAATGACCTGACATGTTTCTTTCTTCACAGACGCTGCCTGACTTGTTGAGTGTTCCCAGTATTTTGTGATTTTATTTCAGGTTCCTAGCAGGTTTTCCTTTTCAGTTACGGATCAAAGATTCAAAGTCGTGTAATCATTGAAGGGTCAGTCGGATCCGGTGGTAGTGAGCGGTGAAGGGCTGCTCGGGGACTGTTCAGAACAGATTGAACCAGCTGAGTTCCATGGCAGCTTTTTGATCTGAAGTGTCTTCACCATGTCCAGGTCTGCCTGTGCTTCAGTCATTGGTTCTCCTGCATTTTTCCTGATTCCATGTTTCCCCCTTCAGGAATTCAACAGAACGTTCAGCAACTGGAACGGCACCTTCGGAAACTGCAGCTGTATCCAGATCCCTTCAGCAGTGTGAACCTCCAGAGGAGGCCCTATGTTCCTAAGCAGAGGAAGGTATCCTCCTACTTTTATAACTTCCTTACTGCAACACTTCATTGTATAAAGTTACAGCATAGGAGCCCATTGTATCCATGCCAGGCAAGGAAGGAGCTATTCTGGCTGACACCCCACCGTCCAGGCATAAGCTGTCCACAGGATAAGGCGGCTCCCCTAATCACTTGTGACAACACCCTGTCCCTCACTCCTGCTCCCAGTGACCATGTCTCCCAAGGCCTACAGATCCTCACCTCCATGCCAACTCTCCCTTTGGAAAAGCCTCCCTGGAGCCCAGCTGCCTGCCGATGCCTCCCACTGTGCTGGGAGCTGCATGCAGGCTGGATCCTTTAGCCTGGACCCATGGTAGTGGCTGAGAGAAGCCAGTGGCACCCCCAGCATCAGTCCAACCGCACATTTTATCAACTGCTCTCCTAAAACACAAGGATGAAGTCTGCTCTGAAATAAAAAGCAAGACCTGCATTTCAACTCCTCAAGATGTACCAAACCTCTTCACAGCCAAGGAAGAATTTTCCAACTGTGATGATAGTTGTGATGGAAACACATCAGGGATGGACAAGTAGCAATGCAACAATGACCAGATAACTCACTTCAGTGATGATAGCTTAATGGTAAATATTCACCCCCCAGAAGCCCCTGCTTGTCTTCAACAAAGCTTCCAAGATCATGAAGAGAAGGCCAAGCATCTCACATCACCTCCAACACTGTAAATACTGCACTGTAGAATCTGCATGGACTATGGGACTCAAGTCTTTGGACTGAGACTTGAAACCATGATCTGCTGACTATCCCCTGACCCACAGCTGTCATAGGAAATGTGATCATGGGCACAGGCAGATCCCAGAAACATCCCTCACATGAAAGGCCTGTGGTTTTAAATTCTTTTAGCTGAGGAATATAAGCCAACTGTTTGCTCTTCAAGTGGCCCCTTCAACTTCCCATTCCCCAAGAGCAGGCAGACAAGCCTCTGACCAGGCAGCACTCCCTCAGCAACACAAAATCCCAACTAATTATTAACTTGCATGTGTTCACTGGCTTCCCGACCTTCCCGAGGGTCTGTGGTGAGGGAGGGGCAGTAGCTGTGCAAGATATTCATTGTTTTCTTTTGTGCTGCTCCAGAACCTTCCAGAATGTACGTCCCACAAAAGCAAAGCCGATAAAATGGAGGAGATCCTAAAGAGGATGAAGGAGCAGAGAGCCATGACTGGTATTCCATTAGGTAACTCCATCAGTGTTCTGTTTCAGTTGACCAACCAGCCCTCTACAGCAGGAAGATCCTACTGTACACCACTGCAGCACAGAACTGCCTTGTGAATCACTCCAGTTCAAGGGTATATATTCATTCCTCAAGTCCCCTGCTCTCTGAGGAGCCCTGGGAGATCTTTCATATTAAAAGGGACCTGAGGGGCAACCTTCATGCAAAGGGTGGTATGTACGTTGAACGAGCTGCCAGATGAAGTAGTTGAGGCAGGTACAATACCAACATATAAAAGACACTTGGACAGGTACATGGATAGGAAAGGTTTAGAGGGATATGGGGCTAACATGGGCAAATGGGACTAGCCTAGATGGGCACCTTGTTGGCATGGACCAGTTGGGCCAAAGGGCCTGTTTCCGTGCTGTATTTATCTATCCACCAGAGAGGGTAGATCACCATGACCTATCTATGAGTACTTGAAACCTACTTCGGCATCAGAAAAACAAAAGGCTGGAAAATCTCAGCTGGTCTGTCAGCGTCCATGGAGAGAGAAGCAGAGTTTCAGGTCAGATTCTCACTCCAGATAAATTTACTGCAGTCACCTCCTGTCAGGCTCTTCCTGTGATGATCATGACTCAATTCCCATCCTTATCCTGTTAATTGGTTTCATGGTGGACCGTTCCTATTTTGTACGAGCATTGATTCTTCTCACATTTACTGCCTCCATGGGGTAAAGTACCTCTTGCCTAGAAGACTGGTGTTTAGTCCTATCCTCAACTGGGTTCCCCACACGCACAAAATAAAAAATCACAAAATTGAACAAAATCCAGATTGAAAAAGCGTTAGGGTGGTACATACTCAGATGCAAAACAGCCAAAGGTCCTCCTCCAGAATCTCACTCATCTCAATGATGACAGCCTTGGAAACCACCAGCCTGCACGCACGCACACACACACACAGCTCAGAGGCCCTGGTAGGATGCAGTGTCTCTGAAGACTGTGGGAGTTGGCTCTTTCCTGACAGACATGGCCCAACTTACTGAGTGGCCAGCCATGGCTATAATGGGGCACTGATGGCACCCACTGGGGGAGCAGCTCAATGCTGGAGAAGGGACACTGGACTCTGGAAGGTGTTTGAGAAGCCTGCAGGCGAGTTCTGAAGTGACTTATGTCACCTGATGTCAGCAGTATCCCTGGTAACAACCCCATTCCACCCCCCCCCTCCAAAATAGCAGCACACTGCACTCCCAGTGCACCACCCATTCCACAAGGGACACAGGCTGCAGCTTTCTGCTCCAGTTTGTCAGGAAGGGCAGAAATGGGTGTTCCAGTAATATCACTGGCCTTGCACCTGCTGCAGGAAAATGCCAAGGATACCCAGAACTGAATGAACAATTGAGCAGCTGGTGTGATTTCACCTGGAAGGATCTCTAACTAAACCTACTAAGGTAAAGCCCAAACTGGACTCCAGTTCCCAAAATGCAGGCACCATGCAAATCCAATTTCCAGGCCTTTATAGCCAATCACTCGGGTCTTCCAACACCCAAGATTGATCATGGCCTGTTAACCATTCCTTAAATGCTGGCAGCTGCTCCTCTGACCTGGGCATGGTACAAGAGATAATTTGATCTTTACCTAGTCTAGGGTTTTTTCTGCATAAGGTCTGATGGGTTGATCTAAGAGAGGCCGTTAAAATGTACTAAGGTATTTGATAGGGAATATGTACAAATGAAATAAAATGGGGAATGTTGGAAATAACCAGGTCAGGCAATATCCAGCATTTAGGGAAAAGTCATTGACACGTAACATAACCCTGTTTCTCCTTTCAGACACTGCCTGACCTGCTGTGCGTTTCCCCAATTTATTTCAGATCCCCAGTATCTGCAGGATCTTATCTTCTGTAGATGTAGTGATTCTTCCGCTTGTTGGGGGAACCAAAAGCAGAGAATGAAAGATGATCACTGGCAAATTCTGTAAGGAACACAGAACTGAACGGACCTAGGAGAATAGGAGTATGAGTAGGCCACTTGGCCCTTCAAGCCTCCTCTGCCATTCGATATGATCTACCCCAGGCTTCATCTTTTCCTGTGTGTCAGATCCCCACAACTCCCAATTGCCTGACCTTTCAATAACCTATCTACCTCCTCGTTAATCTTGTCCCATGATCCAACCTCCACAACCCTCTGGGTCAAGAATTCCAGAGAGTCACCCTCTGCACCTCAGTGTTAAATTACTGACCCCTAATGGTGTAACTATGTCTCCTTGTCTGAGACTCTCCTGCCACTGGAAACATCTTGTCATCTACCTTGTTTACTGCCCTGGGACTAAAGGAAAACTAGATAAACAAGAGGGAGAAAGTTATTGGATCAGGCAGGATGGGTCATCCATTTGCAGCTCCCCCTCGGTTTGCTGATTTCTCTGTCTTTCTCAACCCTTGCCCCAACCATCAGACGTATCTTCCCATGTTGGCCGAACACCTTTAAATCTCCTAGCCTGCTCTGCCCCAAGTTCCTTGTCACCAACATCCCAGTAATTCTCTGCACCTTAGGCTACAGTGTCCAGACTCTGACCCTGTGATTAAGAGTAACTGTGCTGCCTCCACTAACCAAGAAACCTTGTGGTTCCACACAGCTCATGTTCTGCGGGGCAAGGGTGTCACCAGGCAGGAGTATGAAGAAGCCGTGGCTTTACTGAGGGATCTACAGCTGAAATACACGGAGATGCGTAGGCAACTGGCAGCCAATGTCAACAGGCTGTGCGAAGAGCTTAGGAGCAAGATACCAGACCCAGAGGGTTCAGTAGATCAGGGCACACTGAGTACCAGCCAGCCATAGGGGTTGCTGGCTCTGGTAGGATGGGTTCCTGACGGGCTGCATTAATGATTCCCAGACCCCCTGCTGCTAATTGAGCCTTTCTCACAGCATCAATTGTTTTTATAGTCCGAGTGACACATTGGTACCATGACATCGAGAGTACAAGCAACCTAACTACCGGTGTAAAGAAAATAAATTGAAAGAAAATTTGATGATAAACATTAACATTGCTTCAATTTTCCAGCTTACTTCTTCACGGTTCTGCCTTGTTTCAGGGCAGGGGAGCTGGCAGCTTGCAATGAGTGAGCCAAGTTGGGGAATGGTTTCAGGGAGTCACTGTGCAGCAGCAAAACAGGGCTGGGTATGAACACTGACAGAGCTGACTCTCAGCACTTCATGGGCAGGTCTTCTCAGTAATTCCCAAGTCAGTCAGTCAGTCAGGATCTTGGTTTATTGAGAGATTGGATCAGCAGGATACATGAACTACCTGCAACTCAGAGGCAGTACAGAATTGGGGACAGGATAACCCTTCATAGCCTCACCCTTTATATCGCTGAACTCCAGTAACAAAAATCGCAACCTACTTCTGATGCCTTCAGCATCCCCCAGTTTCACCGCTGGTGGCCATGCCTCCAGCTGCTTTGCATTTCTCAAGCACTTGTTGCATCTCAAGATTTAATAAAAAAACGTCCAAGACTTTTAAAGTGCAGTTAGTTTATGTAGACAAGGCAACAGTCCTTCACAGCAGATTATTATAGGTTAAATTAATCTGTATTGGGGGTCAAAAGGAATCCTAGATAGGAACTCCCTGATCAATTGAACACAGAACTCACTGGACAGGTTTAATATCTCATTCAGAAGACAGCATTCTTTCAGTCTGGATTACGTGCAGTCTCTGGAGTATGAGACAAACCATGAACTTCTGACTGGGGAAGAGAGAGCTGCTCACTGACACCCTTCCGAACACAGCCCATTTCACCATCTTCAAAGAGGAGCCCCCTACCAGTGCAAACTTTGGTCTAGATTTTCCCATTCACATGATTCAAACAGTGGTGATAAAACACTGATGTTAAAGACACAAGTATTGTGACCCAACTCACTGCATCCAGGACAGGAACACTGTGATTCAAGCTGGTGGCCTGGAGTTGTGTTTCAAGCACGCCCCTCTGGCCAGCCATCTCATTACTGTGCACTAAACCATCAATTTAATAACTTTATGCACTGGAAGTAAGCTCAGTTACAGTAGAGCCACCATGATCTGCACTCTAATTATTTGCTAAGGACACGTTCTTTGCCCATCTGGTTATGATTGCAGTGCCGTCTGACAGATGCAACAGTTAACCTCCAGGGGCCTTTACATCAACTTCCAACCTACATACAGGGTGCGAAGTGAAGAACAACAGAGGCAGACACCAGGAAAAGTAAACCAGAAAGTCCAGAATAAGTCTCTCTTTATATACAATCCCTCGAACCAACTCCTTTTTGGCACTAAGTCTCAGCTCAAAATTCCATTCTGTGCAAATGTCAGTTTTGAGACTGAAGTTCTGCTTTCCTGAAAATTCTTCTACAGGCTGCCTTGCTTAATTTTTTTTTACATAAATCTTTGGCAAATATTTTTCCTTTAAAGAATTTCAATGGGGTTGGAGGAGTCCAAGTGCTTTACTGGGTTTAGTATAAAGTGAACTAATAAAATATTCTCTGGTTTCATTAGTCCCATACTGCTTTCATACAGAAAAATCTTAATATCTTCCACAATGTTAGATAAAAATATTAGCCCTTGTCTGCAATTTCCAATCCAGTGCAGAAGCCAATACAGGAAACAAGTAGCTCAAATTGACAGAATTTAAATTATGGACCTAACATTACTGTAAATACCAGGTATAAACAAGACTTGTATGCAAGAGGCAGATAAATCCATGAATAGGGACAGAAAGCAGTAGTTCTTGCACTGTAAGTTCCATGAAATCTCACTGAATTAAAGTACCAATACTTGCTCCCACCCTCCAGGGCTCCAAGCCTCCCCATTAGTATACCACTCATGTACACAGTACAGTGGGGGTAAGCAGGAGCAGTCTGAAGATCTGGGTTCCTCTCATGTATCTGGTTCCTGAGGCACTCAGCTCAGTGCTTCATCTTGTTCTAGGATCACAAACTGACAGAACCTGCTCTGTTCATCTCCCACACTAGGACAGCCAATGTTCAGTGCTGGTGGTTCAGAGTGTAAGGCTGCCTAATTACCAATGGTGCCAAAACTGATTTTAAAAAAAGCCAACATTGCATGGGGCAGCAGAAAGATGGAACATCTGACCCAACGCAGAGCAGCGGACACTGCAATTCTGTGCTCACCGCTCTGAGGTCCTTGTCCAAGCCCATCCCTGATACACAGCTTCAGGACTGGGATTGGAGGGAAAGGCAGTTGTTCCGCTTTCCAAGGCCATCTGGTTATTTTACAAGTGGAGCTCTTGAATTGGTGAAGGTGGAGAGAGCAAGGAGCCTGTTAAGGTGCATCAGGCATGAGCTGGGATCAAGTACTGGCAATAAATAAGATGGTACAGTAGTGCAGCTGGTAGGGCCGCCGCCTCACGGCTCCAGAGACCCGGGTTCAATCCCGACCTCTGGTGCTGCCTGCGTGGAGTTTGCACGTTCCCCCTATGGGTTTCCCCAAGTGCTCTGGCTTCCTCCCACATCCCAAAGACGGTTGGTAGGTTAATTGGTCACTGTGAATTGCCCCTAGCATGAATGGTAGAATCTGGGGGGAGTTGATGGGAATGTGGGGAGAAGAAAAAGGAATTAGTGTAAATGCATGGTTGACGGTCGGCACGGACTCGGTGGGCCGAAGGGCCTATTTCTGTGTTGTAGAACTATGAGTAAAATTGAGGTGTCCAAGCCCAGAGATTATATCGTTGGTGCCCCAGTTTGATACACACTGCATTGCTATATCTGCAGGATTAACCAAGGCGGCACATTTAAAAAATAGTTCAGAATAAGGTACCCTGCTGAACTAACATCCGATAACTATTTAAGATTTCTCAGCTGAAAAAGTATTAGACAGCACAGAAGAGGGGAACTGTACCAAGCCAGACCTGGTCAGGAGGTCCAGAGGAACTTGTGGCAAGTAAATAATTTTAAACAACTTTAAAAATAATTGCATGAATCTTCAGCGAATTTCCAAGGACAGAGATGCTAAGGTGGACAAATTTCCCTCCTACCATCTATTGCACTGTGTGGGCTTTCAGTTAACCCTTTGTATGCTGTAGTTTCAGAGCAGGGCAGGCAAAGTGGCCAGAGATATCCTAAATCCTTAAAGAAAATATTTTTTTGGTGGGAGTGGGGAAGGGGTGCACTGTTGTCAGTTTACAAAAACATCAGCACTCCTCACCCCCCACAGGACAGCTCCAATACCACATGGAGCACCACCAACATTTGGGGGTCTCCTGGAACTCAGGAAATGATTGAGATCTTTCGTCCTCTCAAAACAGGAATACAGGAGATGACCCTTTCCCACACAGCTGCCAGAATAGCACAGCTCCCCATTAACCGAACCCCTCACCCTCATCAACAGACTCGAACAGCAAAGGGCTTAGTTGTGAAGCCTCACCAGTCATGGGATGCGACAGGATTGATAGATCAACTGGCCTTTTCCTGCCATCAGTTGGAAGGCTGAAGACCCGAGAGAAGTACACAATATTTAAAAAGTGAAATTGTTCCCCATATATAAAAAAATAAAGTACAGGCTGTGCTGTGGATACTGGCTGGTACAAGACCTGTGAAGTGCCAATGCCCCAGTGCTCAAACTACTTGTCCTGGTTGGCATGTGTTAACTCAGCACCGTGACCCATTGAGCGACTGAATTAGATTGTTCTGGGGCGAGGGCAGGAGTGGGCGCGGGGGAGATCAGCAGATTAGATTACAGGTAACAAAGGAGCAAGACCAAAGGTTTTAGGGAAGTGTGAGGTGCAGGGCTGTATTTTCCTGTAGTGGCTACACATCGAGGAGTGGAGCAACAGGCAGGGCCGAGGGAGGTTAGTGACGCCTCTCCTGCTACTCGGCGTTGGAGATAACCTTTGTCCGCAGCGGGTAGCTGTCCTTACTGCCCTTCTTCCGATTAACTGTGGTCCGCTCCAGATCAAACCTCCGCTGCAGCCTGTGGGCCAGCTTGCGATCCTCGTCCTCCTGACGGGCGCGGTCCATGTCCGTCAGCAGCGCCGTGTTGACCTTGCCGGCGCTCTGCGCCGGGCTCAGCTTCGCCCGCTTGTTTGCCTCCGCCGCCGTGTGCTTGGTCTTGTGGTGCCGCTTCCGGCTGTGGTGTGACCGTGAGGACGGGCAGTCCGCCCCGCTGCTGCTGGAGACGCCGCCCTTGCAGGATCTCTTCCTGGGGTGGGCAGGGGTCTGACGCCTGGGGTTCTGGTGCGCCCCGTTCTCCTTCTGCTCCGCGCCCCGGTGCCGGAGGGGGCTTGCCCCGGCGCTGCACTCCACCGTTTCCCACTCCAGGTCCTCCAGCACGGAGTCCGGAACCTCGGCAAAGTCCGAGCAGTCCATGGGCCGGGGCGAGGCTTGCGATTCTGCCTGCCCGAACCCAGGGGAGCTGTGGGAGCGCGAGGCAGTGGCGGGCTCCACCTCAGGGATGTCGCACTCGGGCACCGGCCGGCCAACACCTTCGTCCTCTTCTTCCTCGGAGGTCAGGGTGCCCTTGGAGGCAGTCTTCTCCTTGTGGCGATCCTGCAGGATCTGCCCCCATTTCTCCAGGACGTTGGGGCTCACTTCGTAGGTGGTCACTGCTTTCTGGAGGTTGCTGTACAAGTTGCGGGGCGTTGACTTGATGATCCTGGGCTTCAAGAGCCTGCCATCCGGCAGCTTCTTGGGTGGGGTGCAGGGTGAACAGATGATGGGCTTGAAGTGGTTGAGCTCCTCGGAGATGCTGTCATTGCTGTCAGGGCTGGTTGATCGCTCCCACTTGACCGGCTCTGACGCTGAGGTGTCGGCCAAGAGCCGCTTGTCGGTGCTGAGGTCGGGTGCAGAGTTGGGGCGGCTGTTTTCTGAGGAGGACAGGACGTTGAGGGTGTTGGTGCCAAGGGTCATCGAAGGTACCTGGAAGCAAAACAAGGAGAGGGGGTGGGGGATGTGAGATCAGGCCACAAATAAGTTCAAAAGGTCTGCCAGCACACTGCAGAAATACAGTAATAACCTCAACACTGAGGGTCAACACTGGAGGATACAAAGGGGTACACAGAACATACAGCATGGGACAGGCCATTCAGCCCATGATGTTGTGCTGATCTTGATGCCAATTTATACTAAATATCCTCCTCCAGTGTATCATCCACATCCCTCCATTCCCTTCACATTCATGTGTTGACCTAAAAGCCTCTTAAATTCCACCAAACTGCCTGTGTCCACTACTACCCCTGGTGACCCATTCCAGGCACCCACCACTCTCTGCGTAAAAAACCTTACCCCTCACATCACCTTTAAACTTCCTCCCTCATATCCTCTGGTGTTTGACATCTCTACCCTGGGGAGAAGGTTCTGACTGTCTACCCTATCTGTGCCCCTCAAAATTTTAAAAACCTCTATCAGGTCTCCCCTCAGCCTCTGACGCTCCAGGGAGAACAACCCAAGTTTGTCCAACCTCTCCTTATAGCTCATGCCCTTTAATCCAGGCAGCATCCTGGTGAACCTCTTCTGCACCCTCTCCAAAGCCTCCACGTCCTTCCTATATAATGGGGCAACCAGAACTGCACACAATTCTCCAAGCACCGTCTGGCTAAAGTTCTATACAGCTGCAACACGACTTCCTCACTCTTATACCCAACACCCCTACCAATGAAGGCAAGCGTGCCGTACGCCTTCCGTACCACCTTATCCACTTGTGTAGCCACTTTCAGGGAACTATGGACCTAGAGCTGATGGGATGAGATGTTGGGGTGTGGGGGGGGGAGGAGAGGAGAATAAACAAGAGTTTAGGGTTTTTGTTTTGAGAGTTGAGCTGATGGGACCAAACAGGCAAAACCGAGCATAATAAGAAAGGGGGAAACAATTTGTTTGGCTGGGAAAGCAGTCAGAGCCCGACGTCGAGGTTAGCAAACCATTCAACGTGGAATTAGCTGTGCTGGCTCCAGAACTGGATGTGCTGTAGCTGGAGTTCAATGAAATATTACACAGGATAAGGGTTACTATAGTGCCCGTCACCACCTCAGGAAGTCCCACAGTACCTTACGAGGATTTTTAACGAATGGTCACTGCTGTAACAACAGGAACATTTCACAGAGTTATACAACACAGAAACAGGCCCTTCAGCCCAACTCATCCATGCCGAATGAGATGCCTATCTATGCTTTGTCCCATTTTCCTGCACTCAGCCCATATCCTCCTACATCTTTCCTGTCCATGTACCTGTCCAATTATAACTGCACCCGCCTCTACCACTTCCCCTGGCAGCTCGCTCCATAAACCCACCACCCTCTCTGTGAAAAAGTTGCCCCTCAAGTCCCCTTTAAATCTTTCCCCTCTAAAACCTGTGCTCTCTACTTTTAGCTCCTTTACCCTGGAGAAAGACTGTGACCATCTACCCTATCTATTTCACACAGCAAGATCCCAGAATAGGAAAATGACCTGATGCACTGCTTCTGCAAATGTGGCTCAAACAGTGGGTATAACTAACCCCCCCCTCCCCACACAACTACCGCTGTGCTCATCTTCAAAACAGAATCATGGAAACTTACAGCACAGAAGTTCAGCCCATCGTGGCTCTCAGCAGGGCGGCATACCCTCCCTCAGTGCTGCCCCTCAGTGTAGCACTCTGGCTTTGTGTATTCCAAGTCTGATCAGTAGGGTCAATGAGCTGTGAGCACAAATCACCGTGAGGAAATATGATGTAGTGAGTGGCAATGAAGGAACTACGGCTTGAAAATAGTGAGGACTGTGCAGGTACAAAGTAGTCAGCACAGGCAGCAAAGGCAAGTACCGAATCAGAAGTGGTCAGGGAACCGTCTTTGCATTGGAAGGAGAGGATGTCCTTGAGGGGCAAAGAGTATCCACTTGGTTAGAGTGGAAAAGCAAAAATTTACTGGGGGTAAACCCTCTGCTTCCAAGTAATGAGAGGGAGAGGGAAGAGTAAACCTTCAGGAAAATTAGAGAGACGTACAAGAATTATGGAGACATTGTCCCTGTCAATATTTAGGAAATTTCTCAGATGTTCAGATGAACTCTCTTGTCCAGTATGTTCACAACCCAACTCCTGGACCTGGTGTTGAGGGCTGAGACGAGTGGACCAGGCATCTGTAAGAAAACTCGGGTAATAGTGATTGTCAGATTATAGAGTTGAGGTTAGTATTGGAGAAAGACAGGGAAAAATCTAAAGTAGGACTTTGAAACTGGAAGAGGGTCAACTACAGTGGCATGGATCAGAATTATCACCAGTGACTCAGATGACGTGAAATGTGTTGTTTTGCGGCAGCAGTACAGTGCAAAGACATAAAATTACTAAATAGTGCAAAAAAAAGGAATAACGAGGTAGTGTTCATGGACCATTCAGAAATCTGATTGCAAAGGGGAAGAAGCTGTTTCTGAATCGCTGACTGTGGGTCTTCAGAGTAAAATGAAACCAAAGGTTGGCAGGAAAACTGCTACAGAACAAAAAGTGATCCTTAAGGAAGAGATGTTTCAGGCACAGCTTAGGTATGTTCTCACAAGAGGGAAAAGTAGGGGAACCGAAGTTAGGGCTGCTTGGATGAAAGGGAAGATAGAGAATATGATAACCATAGAACACTACAGCACAGAAAAACAGGCCATTCAGCCCTTCTAGTCTGTGCCTAAACTTTATTCCACTAGTCCCATTGACCTGCACCCAGTCCATAACCCTCCAGACCTCTCCCATCCATGTATCTATCCAATTTATTCTTAAAACTTAAGAGTGAACCCGCATCTACCACATCAGATGGCAGCCCCTTCCACACTCCCACCCCTCTGAGTGAAGTTCCCCCTAAACCTTTCCCCTTTCACCCCAAAGCCATGTCCTCTCGTAAATAAAAAGAGTGCATGATGCATGCCAGGTGAATTCTTCAAGTATGAACCAGGCTACCTCCAGCAAGTTGAAAGGGGAATTGAAGGGGAAGTACGACTGGCAAAGAGGGAATATGAGAGTAGATTAACAGTTAACATAAAGAGGAACCCAAAGTCTTCCATTGCCATGTAAAAGCAAGCAGGCAGTACAAGGTGGAGTCAGATCTACGAGGGAGAAGGGGGGTGATGTATGCTTTGAGGCACAGGGTAAGGTTCGAACATTCAATCAGTACTTTGTATAACTGAGTAGCACGTTGACAAAATTTCAGTAGGGATGAAGATGAAGAGGTAATGGATGGGGTAGAATCAATCAGCACAATGTTTTGGAAAGGCTGGCTAAGCTTAGAGTGAGAAAGCTGGATGGTTTGCATCCCAGGTTGCTGAGGAAACGGAGGTTGGAGATAGCTGAGGAGCTTGCCCTAGTCTTCCAATCTTCCCTAGACATCAGGGAACTGCAAGAGGATTGACATGTAGCAAATGTGACATCCTTGTTCAAAACGGAACAGTGGAAGCAAAGATGACCAATGATTTCACAACAAAATTGGATGGCCACCTGTGGATAATAAAGTTCATGGCCACAGGGACAGAACAGGGGAGTGAGACTGCTCCAGAGAGCTGGCATGGGCTCAACAGGAAGAATGGCCTCCTCCTGAACCACAATCAGTCTAGGTCTTAATGCTTTCCTACAAATATGCTGCCATTATCTGCTTAAATAACCCAGAAAATGTACTGTTAAGAATGGTTTTGTCAATGCTTCCTACTGACAGTCTAGTCCATCAGTGTAGAAACAAGATCACAAGACAAGGCAGCAGAAGTAGGTCATTCGGCCCATCGAGTCTGCTCCAAAGGGAAAAACGAAATGAGAAATGGGGGGGGGGGTGCGGAATAAAACAAAAAAACCCACACTATTCTAACCCCAATTTCCGGCCTTATCCCCATATCCCTTGATACCCCGACTATTTAGATATCTATCTATCTCTTCCTTAAACACCTCCAATGATCGGGCCTCCACTGCTGTACCTGGCAAGGAATTCCACAAATTCACCACCCTCTGGCTAAAGAAATTTCTCTTCATCTCTGTTTTAAACCTGTACCCTCTAATTCTAAGATTGTGCCCTCTGGTCCTGGACTCACGCACCAAGGGAAACAGCTTGACCACATCTACTCTGTCCAGTCCTTTCAACATTTTAAATGTGTCTCCGAGGTCCCCTCTCATTCTTCTGTACTCCAGTGAGTACAGTCCAAGAGCCGACAAACGCTCATCATACGTAAGCCCTTTCATTCCGGGAATCATCCTCGTAAATCTCCTCTGAACCCTCTCCAACATCAGCACATCTTTCCTAAGATATAGGGCCCAAAATTGTGCAGAGTATTCCAAATGAGGCCTCACTAGTGCCCCATAGAGCCTCATCAACACATCCTTACTTTTATACACTATACCTCTTGAAATGAATGCCGACATAGCATTCGCTTTCTTTACCACTGATCCGACCTGGTGGTTAACCTTTAGGGTATCCTGCACGAGTACCCCCAAGTCCCTTTGTACTTCTGTACTTTGATTATTCCAGATAATAATCTGCCCATTTATGTCTGTTTCCAAAGTGTACAACTGCACATTTCTCAACATTGAATCTCATCTGCCATTTCCTTGCCCATTCTCCTAAACTATCTAGGTCTCTGCAACTTTCCTGTCTCCTCAATACTCTCTACTCCTCCACCCATCATCGGCAAACTTAGCCACAAAACCATTTACTCCATCATCCAAATCGTTAATGTACAAGGTAAAAAGAAGCTGCCCCAACACCGACCCCTGCAGTACACCACTAGTAACCGGTAGTCAACCAGAACAGGATCCTTTTATTCCCACCCTTTGCTTCCTGCCAACCAGCCAATGCTCCACCCATTCTGTTACCCTACCTGTAATTCCATGACCTCTCATCTTATTAATCAGTCTCTTGTGCGGCACCTTGTCGAAGGCCTTTTGAAAGTCTAAATACACAACATCTACCGCCTCTCCCTTATCCACCCTACCTGAGATTTCTTCAAAAAACTGAAGGAACTGAGGAACTGAACTGAGGAGGTCTGATGCATCACCCACTGGTGGCAGCTGCCAACAAGGTTACCTTGGTTCCACCGTCACTGCGAGGTATTGCTTTCCGGATCTGGTTATTTTCCACAGGTGTGCTCCAACTTCGAGATTCCTCCGAGCTGGAACCAAACATCCTGCAACACACGGAGGTGAGAGTGAGGGAAGAGGTGGTGTCATCCCGAGCCTCCGGGATCTCCCAATCATACAGCATCTTTAACTAGCAAAACGTCACAAGGCACTTCACAGGAGCATCAAACAGGACAGATCACCCAGACCTAGGAGGAGATACAGTCATAAACAGTCCCGGAAACAGGCCTGTCAGCCCATCTCGTCCATGTCGACCAAGGTGCCTACCTGAGCCAGTACCATTTGCCTGCATTTGGCCCATATCCCTCTCAACCTTTCCTATCCATGTACCTGTCCAAATTTCTTTTAAATGTCTGAATTGTCCCTGCCTCAACTACCTCCTCTGGCAGCTCATTCCAATATACACACCGCTCTCTGTGTAAAAAAAAACTTGTCCCTTGGATCCCTCTTAAATCTTTCCCCTCTCACCTTAAACCTATGCCTTCTAGTTTTGGACCCCACTGCCCTGGGGAAAAGACTGTGGCCATTCACCTTATCTATGGACCTCATGATTTTGTAAGTCTTCACAAGGTTATCCCTCAACCTCCTACACTCAGGGGAAAAAAAGTGTCCAAGCCCATTCATCCTCTTCTCATTACTCAAACTCTCCAGTCCTAGTAACATTTCTGTACACCCTCCAGTTTAGTGACACCCTTCCTACAGCAGGGTGACCAGAACTATAATTGGTACACCAAATGTGGCCTTACCAACATCTTGTACAGCTGTAGTGTGGTGTCCCAATCCTGTACTCAATATCCTGACTGATGAAGGCAAGTGTGCCAAATGCCTTCTTCACCACCCTGTCTACCTGTGTCACCACTTTCAAGGAATCATGTACCTGCACCCCTTGTTCTCTCTGTTCTAACCACTCCCCAGGGCCCTACCATTTATCGTGCAAGTCCTGCCTGGGACTGTCTTACCAAAGTGCAGCACTTCGCATTTATCTGAATTAAACTCCATCTGCCATTCCTTGGCTCAGTGGCCCAGTTGATCAAGATCCCAATGTATTCTTGAATAATCTTCCTCACTGTCCACTATACCACAAATTTTAGTATCATCCACAAACTTACCAACCACGCCACCTACACTCTCATCCAAATCGTTAATATAGATGACAAACTGCAGTGGGCCCAGCACCGATCCCTGCCGCACACCGCTGGTCACAGGGCTCCAATCTGAAAAACACCCCTCCACTACAACCCTCTACCTCCTACCACCAAGCCAATTGTATACCCCTGATCCCATGTGACTTAACCTTCCGGACCACCCTAACATTTGGTGCCTTGTCAGAGACCTTGCTAAAGTCCGTGTAGACAATGTCTTCCTGGACATGAGGAGGGAAGCGAGGCAGCAAGGTTTGTGGTGGGCCAATCACCTGAGGCGGTCATCAGTGATGGAGCGATGGAAATCAGGGATAGTGCAGAGATCTTAAAGTAAAAAACTACAGATGCTGATATTTGAAACCAAAAGAAAACTGCTGGAGACACTCAGCAGGTCAGCCAAAGAGAAACAGTTAACATTTCAGGTTGAAGACCCTTCATCAGATCCTGTGGGGTTGTAGGGTTAGAGAGTCAAGTCAACTTGAGTTTATTGCCATGTGCACAAGTACGGTGAGGTGAAAAACTTGCTTACAGCAGCATCACAGGCACGTAGGTACAGACAACACACAGGATATAAATTATATGTAAATTAGACAAGACAGTGAAGAGAGAAAAAAACTGCAAAAACAAGATAGTGCAAAAAGAAACGACTAAAACAGAGACAAGTCCATGGCAGTGCAAGAGGTGGTCCGTAGTGTTCCGTTGCTGAGGTAGGGTTAAGAACCTGATGGTTGTAGGAAAGTAGCTGTTCCTGAACCTGGTGGTGTGGGACTTCAGGCTTCTGTACCTCCTGCCCAACGGTAGCAGCGAGAAGAGGGCAATGAAACGAATGGTGGGGATCCTTGACGATCGATGCCGCCTCCTGTAGATGCTGTCAGTGGTGGGGAGGGCTGTGCCCATCACAGAGATGGGAAAGGGGGAAGCCACAGAGGGATGCAAGACAAGGATGTTACAATGGTGGTGTTGCTGGCTGCCAGTGCTGGGTGAAGGGGACTTGGTGCCAGCCAGGATATTGGCAGCAGAGTTTCGGTAATGAACTGCAGTGTGTACAGTTACACAACAAGCCAAGGTCAGTTCTTTGTTTACCTTGTGTTGTGACTGGAACAGTTGGAGCTCAGCTTGCCATTGGCCGTTAACCCCCATTGCCGGGTAGCCACTCGTTTAACCGGCTCTTCGTTCTCCGAATCAGACATGTTGTCAGCAGTCTGTAGAAGAAGGACACCTTAATGTTTCACCCTGGATCAACCAGGACAAAGAGGGGCACACACCAGCTACACTCCCAACTTCCCCTCAACAAACACATCTGATCATTCCAAGAAAATACATTAACCAGAAGATAATTAAGTTGCCTTGGTCAACAGATTTCAAACCGACCTAAAGATTGTGGGTTTAAGCCCCATTCCATAACCCAGGGTGACACCCCCAATCTGTATTGAAGGAGTGTTGCAGAGTCGGAGGTGAGACGTGAAGATAAGTGGTTAAACTGAACCCTTCAATGTTGGGTTTCTTATTCAAGACAGCGGGGAGATCCCCCCTCCCAAGTCCTGGGAGATTATTTATCCCTTAACCAACAACATTTTTAAAAAATCATCTGGTTCTTGCATCGTGTTTAAGCCTGGTGCTAACCATTCCATGATAATACCAACCAACATTCTGCTCTCAGCCACCACCACACACAGTAACTGGTCCTTCAGCACCAGTGTTTGCGGTGATGTATGCACTGATGCATGCACCGATGCAGGGACTGCATTTGTACATCAAGACCTTGTGGACATTTTATATTTCACTTCTTCCGTGTGCTGATGTCAATGATTCCGGCAGGTGTATAATTCCATTAGCCCCTGTGGCAGATGTACAATGAACCCTCGAGCTTCTAATATATGAATTAGGAGTAGGCCAGTCGGCCCCTCAAGACTGTCTCACATCAAAGTCATGGCTGACCTGATTGTAACCCCCAACTCTGTATCCCTGCCTACCTTTGTAACCTTTCATCCCTCGCTTATCAAGAATCTCTGACACCGCCTTAAAACTGTTCAGAGATCCTGCTTCCACCGCCCCTTGAGGAAGAGATTTCCAAAGACTCACAAAACTAATGACCCTTAGAGAAAAAAAATTACTTCACCTCTATCTTAAATGACGATTCCTTGTTGTTAAAAATTGACCCCTAGTTCTGGACTCTCTCACAAGAGAGCACATTCTCTCCGCATCCACACTGCCAAAATCCCTCAGGATCTGACATATTACAGACGTCCCCTCTCACTGTTCTATCCTCCAGCTTGAGCCGAGGTGTTGAGGGCTGTCACCCTGAGCCTGCTGATATCATTCCTAAACTCACTAGGAGGTGTTAAGCCCCCAAGGGTTTGATAGAAATCTTGTATTAGTGGCTTGTGGGTCAGTTGTTTTAATCCTAATTCAACAAAAGATGCACCACAGAACACTTGCCCCTGCCAGCAAGCACACTCAGCTTAGTCTGACCTCTTCCTCTGACTGCTCAGAAATCAGGAAAAGTCAAATACTTCTGTGTTCGTGCACAAGTTGTCAACAAAAACTGAAACGGGGAGAGCAGAGAGAGCTTAACACTCACAAATTCTCGATTCCATTTCCTCGCCAGCTGCTCGTCCCTTTTCACCTGCTCTGCGATTGTCAACTTCTTTTTCTCCAGCTGTTGCTTCTCCTGCTCCCCTTCGGCCAGAATGATCTGAATTATTTCTGCCGTGACCGTCTCATCATCCTCCTTCAAGCTCTCGTCTGCCTCGTACTGGAAAGACAAAAGGTTCAAGCCTCAGCCTCCGCATACTGATCAACATTCCTGTTCCTCCAACTGATCCAGGAGAGCAGCTTGGGAGGTGAATGGATGGGCAGTGGGAAGCTCACCTTTAAGGACATTGGCCACTGTCAGCATCACTTTACAATGTAAAGTGCCTTTAATGCAGTAAACTATCCTAAAGTCCTTCAAAGTGATATCTTTTGATGCTGAGCCACGTGAGGAGATTTGGGGACACGTGACCAACAGCTTGGTCAAAGAGGTAGGTTTGGAGAGATTCTTAAAGGGTAGCAGAGGTATGAACCAGTTTTTCTCTGTCCTGAAAACAGCTCTGTCTGGGTGACTCTCATGTTCCACAAGGACACACCCAAAACAGTAATCACTATTTTTGGAAGGAGTTAAAGTCAGATTTATTGTCATACGCACAGGTGCAATGAAAACCTTACTTGCAGTGATGCACAGGCACACAGAGCAGTGCAGGCTTCTGGTGGTGGTGGGAGGACACATCCTGCACATTTGCGTTATTTTTTTTTGCTTGGGAGTGCGTTATCCCTGCAGCAAATCCAGTCTTGAAGGATCGAGGATGCAAGAGAAATCTGGTTCCCTCAGTACCTACCTCTTTGTTTCCCCAATAGCACAGCACCTGTTCCCCTGGTAACACCGTGCACCCTCACCGCCCGTTCCCCTGGTAACACAGCGCACCCTCACCGCCCGTTCCCCTGGTAACACAGTGCTCCCTTACCACCTGTTCCCCTGGTAACACAGCGCTCCCTCACTGCCTGTTCCCCTGGTAACACCACACTCCTTCACCGCCTGTTTCCCTGGTAACACCGCGCTCTCTCACCGCCCATTCCCCTGGTAACACTCCCTCCCTTACCACCCGTTTCCCCTGGTAACACAGCGCTCCCTCACCGCCTGTTCCCTGTAACACCACACTCCTTCAGCGCCTGTTCCCTGGTAGCACCGCGCTCTCTCACCGCCCATTCCCCCTGGTAACACTCCCTCCCTTACCACCCGTTCCCCTGGTAACACAGCGCTCCCTCACCGCCTGTTCCCCTGGTAACATTGCGCTCCCTCACCGCCTGTTCCCCTGGTAACATTGGCGCTCCCTCACCGCCTGTTCCCCTGGTAACACCGCGCTCTCTCACTGCCCTGTTCCCTGGTAACACCACGCTCTCTCTCTGCCTGTTCCCCTGGTAACACCGCGCTCCCTCACCGCCTGATCCCTCAGCACTGGCCCCTCTCTTCCCTGACAGCTCCGTGCTCCCTCAGTGTCTGTGCCCCACGAACGCTGTGTTCCCTCAGCACCCACCACCCCTACAGTGAGTACGAGAAGCTCCAAACCTATGGAATACCTTTGATCCTGACAAAAGGTAGAAACTATACAATGGTCATAGGAGAAAATGTCTTAAACAAGCAATCCCAGTGCAAGGCAGGTGATATCCTGCGTTCTGTGTCCAACATGGAAAATGTGAGCTTCAAGGTGTGACCCAGAGGGGCGAGCCCAGGGCACAGACGTCTGGCTCACTGTGAATGGAAACCAGCTGGTGGTTCCCCTCCCACCTCCTCCTGCCTCTGCAGCTCAAGACTCTGGTCTCTGGCCAAGTGTGCAGGGAACATGCACGGACTTGCCTCGATAAGATACCAGCCTACATTTGCGAGCTCAGTAAATCTCGAGAGCTTGGTTTCAAAAGGTTACTGGGTTGTGCTACAGGAACTGGAGGAAATCATTTGGCCCCTTAACCTCTTCCACTACATCCTGGCTGACCGGCACATCAACCACTTCCTCTCCATATCCCTCAATTCCCTTCCACAATGAAAGGGAATCTCACCCCTGACCCCAGCACACTCATATTTAGCAGAGTTAAGAGCCCTGCTGCTCTCTGAATAAAACAGTGCTCCTTAATCCTTTTAGACCTAGTATCAACTTGGTCCAATTTACCCTTCGTAAGGTGTGACACCATACACCTTCCAGATGGCTACACAGTGAATTGTGGCTCCTCAGTGTACTCCAGCCCTCAAAGGCCAACATTTGATAGTCTTTTGGATTGTTTCTTTGCACTTGTGATTAATGATTTACCTACATGGCTTCTGATGTCAGCAGTCAAGGTTAATCTATAATGTGCATTCCAGATGCTTGCCCAGACTAATCTGACAGTAGCTCCCAAACCTGTGACTGAACCATCACGAAGGACAAGGATTTCTGCCACCACCTGCAGGTTCCCCTCCAAGTCACCCACCTTCCTGACATGGAAATTATATCACCGTTCCTTCATTGTCATTGGATCGAAATCTTGGAACTCCTTCTCTTACAGCACTAGGACTGTGGCGGTTCAAGGCAGCAGCTCACCTCCACCTTCTCAAACACCATTAGGGATGGGCACCTAATGCTGGCACAGTACATGAATAGCAGACTCTTGCTGGGAGAGAGGAGAGCTACGCACACTAGGGAGACCCTGTGCCTGATGATACTCATTGCATTTGTTCATGCATGGAGACTGACAACTGCGTTGGGGGCACTGCCCAGCAACAGTCAGCCCTTTAGGAGAGAGAAGCAAGAAGCATAGAATCATAGAACAGTACAGCACAATACAGGCCCTTCGGCCCACAGTGTTGTGCCGACCTTTAAACCTTGCCTAAGGCTATTTAACCTTTACCTCCCCCATATCCCTCCATTTTAAATTCCTCCATATGCTTATCTAGCAATCTCTTGAATTTGACCAATGTACCTGCCTCCACCACCGCATTCCATGCCCCAACCACTCTCTGGGTAAAAAACCTCCCTCTGATATCTCCCTTGAAATCCCACCCATTACTTTAAAGCCATGCCCTCTTGTATTGAGCATTGGTGCCCTAAGAAAGAGGTGCCGGCTGTCTACTCTATCTATTCCTCTTAATATTTTGTACACCTCTATCATGTCTCCCCTCATCCTCCTTCTCTCCAAAGAGTAAAGCCCCAGCTCTCTTAGTCTCTCCTCATAATCCATACTCTCCAAACCAGGCAGCATCCTGGTAAATCTCCTCTGCACCCTTTCCAACGCTTCCACATCCTTCCTATAATGAGGTGACCAGAACTGGACACAGTACTCCAAGTGTGGTCTAACCAGAGTTTTGTAGAGCTGCATCATTACCTCGCAGCTCCTAAACTCGATCCCACAATTTATGAATGCTAACGTCATGCAGTGATATAAACTTCACTTCATTCTCACAAGTGGGTTTCACTTCATTTTAAAAATAGAGCAGTTGGAGCCTTGGACTAATGCCCAAAGACAGGTTCAGCATCCGGAGAAGTTAAATTCAGTTAACTAAATACACCTGGAATGAAAATTAGCCTCAGTAATAGTGGTTATTAAGATACTGATTGTTGTGATAACCCATCTGGTTCACCAAGGCTGACCTTACCCAGTCCAGCCTACATAGAACATCAGGCCAACAATGTGACTGTCCTCTGAAGGGGGCAGCAAGCTATGTAGCTTCATTACACACATACACACTACAGTGACTCAAAGGGACAGCTTACCAGTCACACCTCAGGATGACTAGGGATAGGCAATAAATGCTGACCTTGCCAGCAAAAACTTGCCCCGCACATCCCCTTTAAACTTTCCCCCTCCTACCGTAAAGCTATTCTAGAGAGCAGAGCTTTAAGGTGAGAGGGGGAAAATTTAAAGGAGATGTGCAGGGAAAGTTTTTTTTTTCACACACAGAGAGGTGGGTGTCTGGAAGAGGCTGCCAGGTGTGGTGGTGGAAGCAGGTACAACAGTGGCTTTCAAGAGGCTTTTAGACAGGCGCATGAATATGCAGGGATGGAGGGATATGGATCACGTGCAGGCAGAAGGGATTTGTTTAATTTGGCATCATGCTCAACACTGACATTGTGGGCTGAAGGGCCTTTTCCTGTGCTGTACTGTTCTATGTAAGACCCACACCCGGAGAGTGAATGAATTATCACTGCCACAGAGGCAAAATGACCACATGGCTTCCTTCACTTCGGTGCTTCACAACTGCTGTGGTGGGATTTGAACGTGTCTCTGAACTATCAATCTTGGCCACTGGATTATGACTCCAACCACGTAACTGCGATGTTACTGTCAGATCAGAGGAGGACAGGGAAAACACAGCACTTGGAGGCTGGGAAAAATTCAGTGATTTCTCTGCTTCCCACTTTGATGACAGGAACTGAGTGCTCCCTCCAAGGTGGTGTCAGAACAACACATAACGATGCAATCACCCCAGGGACAGCTAGCCCCAAAGGCCACTAGCCATCACCCATCTGTCCCCTAAACAGGCAACTGCAGTAACCGGGAGTATAGTACCTGTCGGAGTTGGTTCTCAAACTCCTCACGGACGTCGCCTGCTTTACTCAAGACCAGAGGAGCACGGAACACGGGCTCTGCAAGCAGAAGGTGAAAAGGCAAACTCACTTAGGATAAAGCCAAATCCCATCTCACAAGGCTCGAGAAACGGCCAAGATAATCACAGAATAACACAGGACAAGAGACTACAATGCATGTGCTGGCTTTATGGAAAAAAACTCCCCAGTTAGTCCAGTCCTCTGCATATTTCTCCAAGTATTATTCAAGTTCCCTTTTTTAAAAGTTCCTGTTGAATCTTCCACTGCTCTTTCCAACAGTGATCTAGTCACAACTCACTGCATAAAATAAATTCTCAAATTTTCTTCCCCAATCTTTTTTTTTTGTGTCAATAATCCTAAACATGTCCTCTGCAGTTACCAACACCATACCCACACCCTAACCCCAACCTATTAAAATATGGAGTCTGGAATAAGGCACAGATCACAATAAAGGTGAGTGGAGCAGGACCAGGATAATGAAATCATGAGCCAAATCAAAGTGGCAGGGCCCAGTGAGACTGAATCTCCAGTAACAAGATCAATGAACACAAGAGGGATAATTTTCCCACTGCCTGCTAACTCACAACCTAAATCAAACAGTTCCTTTGAATCCATGTTGAGAAGGTTCTGTATTAATCAGAAACACAAGATCTGAGACTGAGCCACATTAGCAGATGCAAGGAGAGGGGACCAAAAGCTTGGTCAAAGAGGAGGATTTGAAGAATCATCTTAAAGCTGGTGAATCTTTATAAAACAATGGTTCAGGCACAACTGGAGTACTGTGTCCAGTTCTCTGCATACACTTTAGAAGCAATGAGAAGACTCTGAAGAAATTTACCAGAATGATTCCAGGAACGACAGACTCTGAAAGCTGGGTTCTTCTCACGAACAGAGGAGGTAAATTGGATCTTTACAGATATTTAAGATTAAGAAGGGTTTAGAGAGTAGATGGTGAAAAACTTCTCCTATTGATGGAGGGTTTATGAACCAGGGGATATAGAATAAAGCTAAATGGCAACAGAACCAAAACTGATGGGAAGAATATATTTTTTAAACAGAGTTTTGCTAGGGTCTGGTGAAAGTGGATTCAACAACAGTGTTGAACCAAGAGCTGGATATGTATCCTAAAGGAAGAATCTGCAGGGGCTGTGGGGAGAGCGGAGAGCTCCATCCTGTGCCAGCTCTATGTCGATAGGCTGAATCTTCCTTCCAATCTGTAACTATTCTAAGAGAGAAGAGAAAGGCAGAGGGATATTACAGGAGAATTCCCCACACCGTTACTTGGAAGGCATAGCCACCAACAATGGAATGACTCAACTCAGGAATGTGCAAGAGGCCATAATTAGAGCAGCTCAGGGAGCTGAGAAGGTTACAGAGTGGGAGAAGGATGAGTACATGGAGGAATTACAAAAGGGAATCAGAATTTAAAAATCATCACATTGCTGAATCAAGACCCTGTGTAGGTACATCCAATCCACACGCCCCTGTTCTACTTCACTAAAACCAGGTACGGAGCAGGAAGACAGAAGGAAAATCTTCCTCACATAAAGTGAACATTTGGAACTCACTCCCCAAAAAACTTTCAGGCTGGGGTGGAGAGGGAGGTTTCGTGGTAGAAAAAGGAGCAAATAAGTTCCCAACAAGATCAGGGCAAGGGTTTGGGGAGCTATGAAACCAAAATCATCATTTCAACAATTAAAATCAGCCAAAATCAAACTGAATGCAAGAAGAGGGTTAGGGAGCTGAATAGGCGCCTCCTGGTTGTTACGATAGAACGATGTCAAAGCAAATCGACACCACAAGTGAAAAGCCTCAAAAATGCAGCAACCCCTCAGCACTGCATTCCTTTTGATGCGTGGTCATTGACCTGAACCATCAACTCCCTGCATGATCCTGACTGATTCAGGAAGTATTTCCAGCTTTAGCATAAGCGTTACAGCCCGGAGAGAGAGCTGCCCATTAAGTCCACATCCGTCCATCCAAGAACAATTGACTCAACCCCATTCACAACCCCTTCCTTCCAGCTTTGTGAATTAGTTTTCTCTTTGTGTCGACTCAATTACCTTTTAATTGGATCTGCTTTTACCACCTCATGGGCGGTGAAAACCAGACTGGGGCCACAGCCAGTGTGAAAGGCCTTTTCCTGACATCATCACCTCTCTTGACAATCACCTTGAATTCTTTGCTTCTCAAACTTTCCACCAATGGGAACAGTTCCTCTTAAATCACTTTGTTTTTACTCTCTGCGTTTCATACCGCTCTACCCAACCTTCTCTGCTCAGAGGCGGACAATTCTAGCTTCTCCATTAATGAAGTGCCTCATGCCTGGTTCGTGATTACTGCACCCTCACATCACACAGTGTGCTGAAAGCAACACCTCCGCCACAATTATCCTCAAACACTGGTGCCCCACAAGGCTGCGTCCTCAGCCCCCTACTCTACTCCCTATACACTCATGACTGTGTGGTCAGATTCTGCTCTAACTCCATCTACAAGTTTGCAGATGACACCACTGTAGTGGGCTGTACCTCAAATAACGATGAGTCAGAGTACAGGAAGGAGATAGAGAGCTTAGTGACATGGTGTCATGACGACAACCTTTCCCTCAATGTCAGCAAAACAAAAGAGCTGGTCATTGACTTCAGGAAGTGGGGCAATGCACACACTCCTGTTTACATCAATGGTCCTGAGGTTGAGAAGGTTGAGAGCTTCAAGTTCATAGGACTGAACCTCACCAATAGCCTGTCCTGGTCCAACCATGTAGATGCCACAACCAAGAAAGCCCACCAGCACCTCTACTTCCTCAGGAGGCTAAAGAAATTCAGCATGTCCCCGTTGACTCTCATCGATTTTTACAGATGTACCATATGATAAGATGGACTCTTGACTTCACAATCTACCTCGTTATGGCCTTGCACCTTATAGTCTAACTGCACTGCACTTTCTCTGTTATTGTAATACTATATTCTGCATTCTGTTATTGCTTTTCCCTTGTACTACCTCAAAGCATTGATGTGATGAAATGACCTGTATGGATGGCATGCAACACTGTTTTCACTGTAGCTCAGTACACATGACAATAATAAATCATTTTATCACATTACAATTGTGAAACTGAAGAGCGGATTAGATAAAGAGTCTCAGAATTTAAGTGGCTTTGACACTGGTCATGGGACACAATTTACATTGATTGACAAAAGTGGGAGAAAGAACGGTACCCCTTCAGCTGCTCGTTCCACCATTCAATAAAATGATGGCTGATCTTTTACCTCAGTGGCACTTTTCCCCACTAACCCCTTATCCCTGGATTCCCTTAATATCTAAAAACCTATCGATCTCTGTCTTGTGATTGAGTGTCCACAACACTCTGGCACTAGAGAATTCCAACGATTCACCAACGTCCTGGTGAGAAAGTTCTTCTCATCTGTGTGTTGGGATTGTGAACCCCTGGTTTTAGACACCCCAGCCAGAGGAAACATTCCTGCATTTGCCTGGAAGAATCTTGTTATGTTTCAATGAGATCACCTTTCATTCTCCTAAATACTAAACAGACTGAGCCTACCTGTCTAATCTCTTCTCACAGGGTTAACCCAATATCCCTGGAATTAATTTGGTGAACCTTTGCTACATTCCCTCTATCCTTAGGTAGGGAGATGAGCTCCGTGCACAATATTCCAGATCAACACACAAAATGGTGGAGGAACTCAGCAGGTCAGGCAGCAGCTATGGAGGGACCCACTGAGTTCCTCCACCATTTTGTGTGTTGTTCCAGATTCCAGCATCTGCAGTCTCCTGTCTCCACAATATTCCAGATGTGGTCTCACCAGGGCTCTATAAAATCCTCTTGCAATGAAGGCCAACGTACATATGCTCTTCTAATTGCTTGCTGTCCTTTCACATTAACGTTCAGTAACTTGTGTTAGACATCAACAACTTACCATCTCCCATCATTTAAAAAGTATTTTCTATCAAAGTGGATGACGACATATTTTTCTGCATTTTATTCCATCTGCCACATGCTTGCCCAATCATTTAGCCTGTCAATATCCCACTGAAGCTTCTCTGCATCCTCCTTTCAGACTACACTGCCACCTAATTTTGTATAATCAGCAAACTTGGAAATCACGATTCCCAATGTAAACACACTGTGAACGGCTAGGGACCCAGCATTAAAACCTGTGGCACCACTCGTCACAGCCTTCCAAACCAAACAAAATACTGGTTTGTTCTTAAGTTTTTTTCCTGATATCCAATCCTCAATCTGTGCCTGTATAGTATCTCCAATATTGTGTGCTCTAATATTGGTAAATTGGTTTATTATTGCCACATGTACCAAGGTACAGTGAAAAACTTTGTTTTGCATGCTATTCGTACAGATCATTTCACCACACAGTACATCTTAAGGTAGTACGAGGGAAGAGCAATAACAGAATGCAGAATAAAGTGTTACAGTTACAGAGAAATTGCAGTGCAGGCAGACAATAAGGTGCAAGGCCACGTAATAGCCTCTTGTGTGGCATCGTCACGATGGCCTTCTGAATGTCCAAATTCATCACCTCAACTGGTTCACCGTCATCCTCAAAAAACTTTCAATGTATTTTTTAAGGTAGATTGTTACACCATGAAACAATTGCCCAGAAACAGCAGAAGGAGGTGTGGAGATTTATTCTGTTGGTGGCAGTGGTGAAGAGGGAACAGTCGATAGACTTATGAAGATCTGGAGATGGGGAAATGGAATGAGACAGCACTTCATTCAGAGAGACCACATAAGGGCGATAGACTGAATAGCCTGCCTATGCTCAAACATTCTACATGATGCCTTTAACCAGACGAAACACAGTGAGATACATGCCTGGGCAAGTTCTGTTTTGGAAAACTTACAAACTCAGACCAGGAGCAAGAAGTATTGAGATATTTTGCACTCAGGATACTTTTGCTTTTATTGTTGACAGTTACTTCAGCTTGACTAGATTTAAAACTAGCAGCTATCCATTTTAGAAACTCAGTTAACAATGGTGCAGCAGCCAGTGCTCTTATCTCATAACTCCAATGGCCTGGGTTTAATCCTGACCCTGGGTGCCATGTGGGTTGGACACATTTTCCATGACCGTAAGGGTTTCCCCTTGGGTTTCTGGTTTCCTCTCAGAGTCCAATGATGTGCTTGCTGGGGGTAGGTTAATTGGCCGCCGTAAATAGCCTGTAATGTAGTAGAGTGGCAGGAGAAGTGGGAGCAGTGATGGTCATGCAAGAGAGAATAGGTTACAGGGAAATAATTCGGGGGAAGGACTAGTGGGACAGTTCTGAGACATACACTTGATAGGCCAAATAATCTCTGTAGAAAGAAAATGTGGAATATGAAATAAAAGAGGGTTGCACTCCACCAATACACAAGGCTGCTCTTCACACAGGGTCCCGGTTGCCAAACTTGCTCAGCTCATCATCGCACCTCACTGTTCACCCTCCTTCCCTGGCAGTCCCTCAGGGTGAGAGCAACCTGCTCACACTCCAGTTGCACAGCATCTCTGAAGAGCCATAAGCAGACTCTGCCGCAGGTGGGACATGTGATGTTTGATGGAGCAAGGAAATTGGTTGTTTGGGCATTCCCTCCACTGGAGACACAAGAGAGAACAGATGCTGGAAGCTGAGCAACTCAGCAGGTCATGCAGCATCTGTGGGGGGGGGGGGGGGGGCGGAAGGAATTGTCAATAATTCAGGTTGAAACCCTGATGCTGGGTTCTGATGCAGGGTTTCAACTGAAACATTGACAATTCCTTTCCCCTCTTCAGATGCCCCTCAACCCACTGAGTTCCTCAGCAGGTTGTCTGTCACTCCTTCCACTGCTTGTGTATGGCTGCTGTGTGCTTCCTTTTCAGGGACTTGTACTGGGTGCTCAATTTTGAGCAGTCATGGACAAGAATTCCCATTGGTCAATGGGAGTTACATTTTTTCCCCAAGGAAACCATGGCAATGTCCTGGAGGCATTTTCTCTGTCCGTCTGGGAACATCTTGCTGTGATAGAACTCCTTGCTCAATTCAAGAGCCTGGTTACAGCATGCAGATGATGTAGTGCACACACCAGAGCCGGTTGATCAAAGCCTTGATGGCTGGGGATCCTGGCCTGGGAGAAGACGCTCCCATTACTGTGCACATCCAGCTTATAGATCGCTGGCAATTCTGCAGTGTGTTAGGCTGGCTGCTGTAGGTTGTCCATATTGCTGAGGCACAAAGGAAGGTGGAGATCGTTGTTGTTCAGTGGACCACGAGCTTGGTTCCGGGTATGAAGTGTTTTCTGAACAACTATGCTCAGTCAGCTGATTACTGCTGGGACATTAGAGGTAGTGGTGAATTTCAGAACCAATGTCTGCCCTCATTGTCAGTGGATTCTCTGCCCCAAATCTCACTTCTCTACCCTCCATGGGGCCATTCTTCCCCTCACACCAGTGTTCAGAGTACACTCACTCACTGGCTCACGTTGTCCTGCATCACACTCCTCCCCCCCCTACTTCCATCCTTACCCTGGGGAAGCAGCAGCAAAGAAGTGGGGTGGGAATGGTGATGGGCTGTGAAGAGGGGGGTGAGGGAGTAATGACGGTGAAGTAGCGGGAGATGGCAAGGGAGCGAGAGGGAAGGAAGGGAAATGGGACTGACGGGAGTGGGGGTAAAGGCACGTGGAATGGGTGGGTATTGGGGAGCAAAGAGGGAAAGGCAGGGAAGGGAGTGAGGATGGGATGAGAAATGAGGGGGATGGCAGGGGAAGGGAGAGAAGTGGGTGGTGGGGGAATGACGGGGGGTGGGGAGGTTTCGCGAGTGATGGGTGGTTGATGGGGTGGGTGGGGGGTTGATATGGGGAGGGGGTTGACACGCGGGGGTTGATACGGGGGTTTGACACTGGGAGGGGGGTGACACGCGGGGGGTGGACACGCGGGGGGGGGGGGGGGGGGGGGACACGGTGGGGGTGGGGGGGGGGGGGGTGGGGAGGGGGGGGGGGGGGGGGGGGGGGGGGGGGGGGGGGGGGGGGGGGGGTTGACACGGGGGAGGGGGGTTGACACGGTGGGGGTGACACGGGGGTTTGACACTGGGAGGGAGGGGTTGACACGGGGGGGTGGACACGGGGAGGTGGACACGGGGGGGTAACACGGGGGGGTGGACACGGGGGGGGAGTAACATGGGGATGGGGGGTTGACACGGGGGGAGGGGGTGGACACGGGGGGGAGGGGGATCCTCCTGCCGGCCTCCCACGACCCCGCCACCACCCAGGCCCCGTCCACCGCCCCGCTCACCGGCTCCGGCCGCTGCTCCGCCTCCTCCTGCCGCCGCGGGTCCCGCTGCTTCTTGCGGCGGCTCCTCTGCCACAGGGCGGCAGCGGGCCGGCTGCCGGGGGTGTCGCCGTGTCGGCAGAGCGGGCAGGCCAGGCCGAGGCCCAAACCCAGGCCCAGGCCGGCCTCGGGGATGGCGCGGCTCAGGCAACCGCCGCACAGCGAGGCGGCGGCGGGCCCGGTGTCCCCGGCCTGGCCCTGGCCGGGGCCCGCTCCCTGCCGCCCTCTCCGGACCCGCGCTCCGCTCCCGCTCCACGCCGCCATCTTGTGGCGTCAGAGGACGGCCCGCTGGGGCGCGCGCAGGGGGACGCGCGGGGCGGCGGGGGCGCGCGCAGGGGGACGCGCGGGGCGGCGGGGGCGCGCCGACCTGGTCTAAACTATCAAACCCACTCTGTACCAGATGAGGGAGCGCCTCACCCTGGGAGGGGTGTTAGAGGGAGCGTCCCACTGTGGGAGGGGAGGTACTGAGGAGCGTCCCACTGTGGGAGGGGCGGTACTGAGGGAGCGACCCACTGTGGGAGGGGAGGTACTGAGGGAGCGTCCCACTGTGGGAGGGGATACTGAGGGAGCGTCCCACTGTGGGAGGGGCGGTACTGAGGGAGCGTCCCACTGTGGGAGGGGAGGTACTGAGGGAGCGTCCCACTGTGGGAGGGGCGATACTGAGGGAGCGTCCCACTGTGGGAGGGGCGGTACTGAGGGAGCGTCCCACTGTGGGAGGGGAGGTACTGAGGGAGCGTCTCACTGTGGGAGGGGAGGTACTGAGGGAACGTCCCACTGTGGGAGGGGAGGTACTGAGGGAGCGTCTCACTGTGGGAGGGGAGGTACTGAGGGAGCGTCCCACTGTGGGAGGGGCGGTACTGAGGGAGCGTCCCACTGTGGAGGGGAGGTACTGAGGGAGCGTCCCACTGTGGGAGGGGAGGTACTGAGGGAGCACCGCACTGAGGGGAGGTACTGAGGAGGGTCCCACTGTGGGAGGGGAGGTACTGAGGGAGCAGCACTGTGGGAGGGGAGGTATTGAGGGAGCATCCCACTGTGGGAGGGCTATCTTTTACATCTTACCCTTCAGTGTTGTAACTTCATCAGTTGCCCACCAGTTTTACCTGCACCTGTCCTCCAGTGAGGGAGGGACCCCTGGTTTGATGATGATCACAGGGTGAACAGCCCAGGTTACCAAGTTGTAGGTTGAGGAGATGCAGAGATCTAATGCTGTGCCACCACATCCCAGGGATGGTCATTCTTGAGCAAGGAGGATATGGAGGCTTTGGAGAGAGTGCAGAAGTTCACCAGGATGTTGCATGGACTAGGGAGTATTAGCTATAAGGAAGTATTGGACAAGCTTGGATTGTTTTGAGGGGCAACCTGATATATAAAACTATGAGAGGCACAGATAGGGTAGATAGTCTTATTTACACGGAGAGTGGTAGGTGCCTGGAACACGCTGCCAGGGGAGGTGGTAGAAGCATATACAATAGCAATATTTGAGATGTTTAGATAGACAATAAGAACAAGTAAATGGGATTAGATTGACATACGGTGTATTGTCCTTCATCAGTCGTGGAATTGAATTTAGGAGCCGAGAGGTAATGTTGCACCTGGTCAGACCCCACTTGGAGTACTGTGCTCAGTTCTGGTCACCTCACTACAGGAAGGATGTGGAAGCCATAGAAAGGGTGCAGAGGAGATTTACAAGGATGCTGCCTGGATTGGGGAGCCTGCCTTATGAAAGCAGGTTGAGGGAACTCAGCCTTTTCTCCCTGGAGTGACGGAGGACGAGGGGGGACCTGATAGAGGTGTATAAGATGATGAGAGGCATTGATTGTGTGGATAGTCAGAGGCTTTTCCCCAGGGCTGAAATGGTGGCCACAAGAGGACATAGGTTTAAGGTGCTGGGGAGTAGGTACAGAGGAGATGTCAGGGGTAAGTTTTTTTACTCAGAGAGTGGTGAGTGTGTGGAATGGGCTGCCGGCAACGGTGGTGGAGGTGGATACGATAGGGTCTTTTAAGAGACTTTTGGATATGTACATGGAGCTGAGAAAAATAGAGGGCTATGGCTAAGCCTAGTAATTTCTAAGGTAGGGACTTGTTCGGCACAGCTTTATGGGCTGAAGGGCCTGAATTGTGCTGTAGGTTTTCTATGTTCTATATACAAGCTGGTAGTGACTATGTGAATGAGTTTAGCCCGGTGTGAGTGTATCAGAATTTGACCCACATTTCAAGTTGTTATAGACAGGTTCAGCTAATGGCTCTAAATCAGACTAAGCTCTGATATCCCCTCCATAAATCCCTCCTCTTTAGTCATCCCTTCTACATTCTTTTCCAAGACTTTGCATTTTCTCTATGCCCTGTGACACAATTTCTCTACATTAAACACACTATGTAAATTCAAAGATCTCTCCGAATGTCAAGCCAATTCTCTGCTTTACACCTAGTTTTCTAAGCACTTACTGTCCTCACCCAACTCTTTGTTTCCACCCTGAATGGCAGTTCTGAGGGCAGATGCCCTGGAATAGCTTTTTACGTCATTTTACTTCATTCACACTGAATAGTGGGAGCTCCCCAGCCCCCAAACCAACCCCTCCCCCTGCCCCCCCCCCGTCCTATTCATGATGTCACTGGAGTAGAACATTGTACAGTCAGAATAAAAGGGGAGTTTTGATAAATTGAAAAACCCAAAGAAAGAGCCTGAAGCTCCAATTCCTGGGCATTGCCAGGGTTGGAAACACGGGGAGATAGCTCTGAGTGCAGTGATCAAGTGGAGCTGGGTATACATCTTTCTAGAGACAGAGATCACTTGTATTTTCAAACTGGCAAAAGTATGGAACAAAACTACACAGGGTCTTTAAAATACAAATAACAGTTTCGTCAGCTACCTTGACTCCTAAACCTCTTTTTACCGTTCCTCTTTCAATGCCTGTGACATGCAGATTGATAATAACATCTCCTCCTCGCTGAAAATCAACACAGGTGCACCTCAAGCGTGCTTAGCCCACTGCTCTGTTCTCTCTACTCATAACTGTGTGGCTAGACACAGCTCAAACGCCGTCTATAAATTCGCTGATGACACCACCATTGCTGGCAGAATCTCAGATGGCAATGAGGAGGCGTACAGGAGTGAGATAAGTCAGTAAGATATCTTTATTAGTCACATGTACATCAAAACACATAAGAGTGTTCCGGGGGCAGCCTGCAAGTGTCGCCATGCTTCCGGCGCCGACATAGCATGCCCACAACTTCCTAACCCGTACGTCTTTGGAATGTGAGAGGAAACCGGAGCACCTGGAGGAAACATGCAGACATGGGGAGAACATAGACAGCGGCCGGAATTGAACCCGGGTTGCTGGTTGAGAGGTGTTGCAACAACCTTGCACTCAATGTCAGTAAGATCAAGGAAATGATTGTAGACTTCAGGAAGGGGAAGTCGGGAGAACACACATCAGTCCTCATTGAGGGGTCAGTGGTGGAAAGGGTGAGCAGTTTCAAGTTCCTGGGTGTCAACATCTCAAGAGGATCTATCCTGGGCCCAACACATTGATGTAATCACGAAGGAGGCACACCAGTGGCTCTACTTCATCAGGAGTCTGAGGAGGTTTGCTATGTCACCAAACACTTGCAAATTTCTATAGATGTACAGTGGAGAGACTGGTTGCATCACTGCCTGGTACAGAGGCTCCAATTTGCAAGATCGAAGGAGGCTGCAGAGGGTTGTAGACTCAGCCAGCTCCATCATAGGCACAACCCTCCCACCATTGAGGACATCTTCAAGAGGCGGCGCCTCAAGAAGGCAGCATCCATCATTGAGGACCCTCACCACCCAGGACACGCCCTCTTCACATTTACTACCATCGGGCAGGAGGTACAGGAGCCTGAAGACCCACACTCAATGTTTCAGGAACAGCTTCTTCCCCTCCGCCATCAAATTCCTGAACGGTCCATGAACACTACCTCATTATTCATATGTCAGTGATAATAAACCTGATTCTGATCTCCCACAACTCAATCCTTTGCCTCAACATCAATTCCCTGGAATGTTACTGGGACTGGAGGGCTTGAGTTACAAGGAGATGCTTGATATGCTGGGACTTTCCCCACACCACCAGGTTCAGGAACAGCCACTTCCCTTCAACTGTTTGGTTCTTGAACCAACCTTCACAACCCTAGTTACTACCTCAGTATGGCAACACTATGACCACTTTGCACTACAATGGGCTTTGTTTTTTTTTTGTTCTAATTGTGTTCTTTCTTGTATGATTAATGTTTAATTTGTTTTTCTTGTGAATGTTGTATCTCTAACCCTGTGTGCCTGTGATGCTGCTGCAAGTAAGTTTTTCATTGCACCTGTGCACACATGGACTTGTGTATATGACAATAAACTCTACTTCAAGGCTGATGGGTGACCTTTTAGAGGTTTATAAAATCATGAGGGGCATAGATAAGGTGAATAGTTAGTCTTTTCCCCAGGGTAGGGGAGCCCAAACTAGAGGGTATATGTTTAAAGTGGGAGGGGAAAGATTTAAATGGGACCCGAGGGGCAACTTTTTCCACACAGTGTGGTGGGTATACAGAATGAGCTGCCAGAGGAAGCTGTAGACGTGGGTACACTTACAATGTTTAAAAGACATTTGGACAGGTACCTGGATAGAATAGACCTAGAAGGATATGGGCCAAATGCAAGTGGGACTAGCTCAGATAGACATATTATTTGACATGGTGAGTGGGGCTTAAGGGCCTGTTTCTGTGCTGCCTAACTCTATGGGTTCTTCCAATTGTTGTCAGTGAGCAGGCTGCCTATGACAAGGTATCAAGTCCAGGTTCCACACCACGGGCAGTACCGAGAGAGTACTGCAAGGCTGGAGTTGGCCCATGTAGTGAGATGTTTAAACTAGGTGAACAGCGATTGGGATATCATTAAAGCATGATTTTCTTGCATCTCATTGGCATTTATGATACCTGACTATGCAGATAGAATCAGTATCAGGTTTATTATCACTGACATATATCGTGAAATTTGTTGTTTTGCAGCAGCAGTAGTACAGTGCAAGACATAAAAATTACTATAAGTTACCAAAAAATAAATAAATAGTGCAAGAGGAATAACGAGGTGGTGTTCACGGACCATTCAGAAATCTGATGGTGGAGGGGAAGAAGCTGTTCCTGAATCGTTGAGTGTGGGTCTTCAGGCTCCTGTACCTCTCCCCCGATGGTAGTAACGAGAAGAGGGTATGTCCCAGGTGGTGAGGGTCCTTCATGATGGATGCCGCCTTCTTGAGGCACCACCTCTTGAAGATGTCCTCGATGGCAGGGAGGGTTGTGCCCATGATGGAGCTGGCTGAATCTATAACCCTCTGCAGCCTCTTTCGATCCTACACATTGGAGCCTCCATACCAGGCAGTGATGCAACTAGTCACAATGCTGTCCACTGTACATATGCAGAAACTTGCAAGAGTCTGTGGTGACATGCCGAATCCCCTCAAATTCCAAATGAAGTAGAGCCGCTGGCCTGCCGCTGGCCTGCCTTCTTCGTGATTACATCAATGTGTTGGGCCCAGGATAGATTCTCCAAGATGTCAACGCCCAGGAACTTGAAGCTGCTCACCCTTTCCACCGCTGACCCCTCAATGAGGACTGGTGTGTGTTCCCCCGACTTCCCCTTCCTGAAGTCCACAATCAATTCCTTGGTCTTGGTGACGTTGAGTGCAAGAGTGTATACATTTCAAAATTACTTCTCTGGTTTGTGAAGTGCTTTGGCGTGATCTGATGTTGTAGGAAGTGTTATATTAACTCAAGTTCTCTAAAAGAGAATGAAGGCAAGCCATGCTGGTACTGGAGAGGACATGCTCTTGTCCAACAACTTGTGACTGCCATGAACACCAGCAGCTGGCAGGCATGGCATTCAAAAACTTGCACTTTTAAAGCACCAGTTATTTGGGAAAACATCCCAAGGTATCTGAGAGAGATGTAATCAAGCAAAGGTGGACAGGAAAGGAAAGGAGGCAGGAGGAGAGGTTTGAAGGAGGAGGAAGAGAGCAGTGATAATGTGGAAAGGCTCCAAGGAACAAATTCCAAAATTAAGGGTTTGGCAGCCAAAGGCATGGACAGTGAAAATCATGGAATGAGCGAGTACAGAACTGGAGGAGCAAGAGCTTCAGGGAATGACTGAGTCAGGTGATGAAGGAGACACAGGAGACTGAATCTGCTGGAGGAACTCAGCAGGTCGGTCCTGATGCACAGAACGTCACCACTTCCTTTCCTCCCACAGATGCTGCTCGTGCTGGTGAGTTCCTCCAGCAGATTGTTTGTTACTAGGTGATGAAGGAATTTAATCACAATCTGTCCTAAAAACCATGTAGATCTTGATATGCAGAAGCAGATGTGGAAAATGTTGTCTGACACTAACTACTTCTTCTTTAGAAAAAAAGAACGAATCAAAAATACATGTTCCGGAATGGTCCGTCGGGTTTACACCTACCTCAATGCACTGTTGTAATGAATGATTTGTATGGACGGTACGGAAGACAAGTTTTTCACTGTACCTCGGTACATGTGACAATAATAAATTAATTTACCACTGTCTCTCCTACTGCTGTGTGTATTAAAACCACACTCATCAGCTAATGTGTTTACTTTTCTCAAGAATGTTTTTATTCCCAAATCAATTCGATGAAAGTACAAGGGCTATTCAAATCCAGAACCTTTCCCTCACCCCCCACCCCATGGCGAGCCCAGCACCATTTCTCAGGCCTGAGACACAAATATGTAGTTCTTAAATACACATGTCCATGTTTGCTCAGTCTCCCAACATCTAGTTTCTCACAACAGCCAAGGCAGCAAGCAACACATCCTGAGGAGCAAATCACGTTTAACTGCTAAACTCTCGCCAAAGTCTGTGACAGGCTATAACTGCACAGGCGTCACAGGTCTGTGCAAAGCTGTCATTTGACATGGTTCAATGGGTGATCAGAACACCACATAACTTCAGTCACCTGCAAATAACCTTCTGCCAAAGTACACAAATAATAAGTCCTTTCCAAGCATGTTTAGGCAACACCATGCACCCTCCCCACACACACCAAAATTCCCACCGACACTTCTTGGCCACTGGGAGCTGTTATCAATGCCAGTCCACTGTCTCCCATCCCAATGTTGGAATGCACAGACGCAGAAGGGCGCAAGGATCAATCCCCAAAGCTTTCACAGTAAGTGTGCAGGGCCAGGACTGATTGATACCCACAACTGACAGAGTTTTGTCAATATTTGAAAACATGCCTGATGGGTCAGCAAGAAAACGTCACCAGGTTCAGCTGTGGGGCAGTACAGCCCTCGTACTAGGCTTCAGCTTGATAAATTATCTCATTACACCTGCAGCAGTTAATTAGGCTGGGGTAGTGTGCAATGGGGGAGTAATCAAATTAAAATGACCATTTACACTCCCACTCACTATCCAACAAGTTGTGGAAAGTGCACATTGGCGGACCCAGATTAGCCTGGGATGGCCAATACAATCTGAGGACATTCACAACCTCTGGGATAAGATACCAAAGGGCTGCAATGATATTGTGCCACAATCTGGGGCAGGGAGAACCTGGGCAGGTTTTTAAAAGCAGGTCTGATATGTTGAGGCATTTCCAAAACCTGGTCACAGATTTCACAGGACTAATAGGAAGTGTCTATGACACTAGATAGTGTTTTGAACACAACCAGTAACACGTTCACTCTGCTGTATAACAGGCAAAGCTCCAAATAGTATGCAAGGTAACAAGCTTATCCTGCTATAAACTTGTGTTTTTCTTTTTAAAATAAAAGGCCTCCCATTTCTCTTTGAATCTAAAAAAAAACCGATATTGACCCAGCCGGTGAGACAGCTGAAGTTTACTGCCTCCCAACTATCACCTGTGTGCAGTACGTGTTTGAAGCACGATTTGCCAACAACTACTGCACAGAGTTGAAGACAGTCTCATCAATAGATAGCACACCCAAGGCTCACTGAAAACCAGAGGGGAATAAATTACTCACAGAACTGTGAGGCAGCACAATGAACGATGTTTAAACATGCAAGGAGAAATGCTCCCGAGGTAACAGAACTGCAATCCAAGATCCAAGTCAGTGTCCAGGGTGCCCTTTTCCAACACACAATGTGCCCAGATTCAAATTTCCTTGAGCAGAGCTTCTGCTGTTATGTTTAATTGTCTGGCTATCTTTATGCACTCCTGTTGGTAGTGTCTGTCGGAACTCCACTCACGCTGAGGCGAGGTCAATGCAACAGCAGGAGGCGGCACTAAGTTGCCTTTTTGAAGAATCCCATGATGGATGCCTGCTTCCCTGCCCTGCTGGGGGCTAGTGCTTTCTTCTCCTTCTGCCCCTTCCGTTCGTCTTTGACTCCCCCCATGATCTTTGAGTCAGCCAGTTTCTCCACTTGTGGCTTGGCTGCAAACTCGCTCTCGCTGTCGGTGCACGACTCACTCTGGTAAACCTTTTCCGTCACTGATTGAGGGTAAGGAGACATGGTTAATACTATATATTATGCTGTACTTCTCCCCCTCCCATTGGGCAGAAGATACAAAAGCCTGAAAGCACGTACCACCAGGCTCAAGGACAGCTTCTATCCTGTTGTTATAAGACTATAGAACAATCCCCTATTACGATAAAATGGACTCTTGACCTCACAATCTACCTCGTTATGGCCCTTGCACCTTACTGTCTGCCTGCACTGCACTTTCTCTGTAACTGTAATTCTGCATTGTTTTACCTTGTGCTACCTCAATGCACTGCTGTAATGAAGTGATCTGTATGGATGGCATGCAAAACAAAATTTTTCACTGTACCTCAGTACATGTGATAATAATAAACCAATTTATTTCCAATTTAATTTATTTACTTCTCTTGGTGAATTTGACGAAGTGGTCAGCCGACATACACCCACAATGATGAGACCTAATTCCACAGCCCCTCTTTCATCCCTTCAACTGCAAGTCTGGATTGAGAGGAAGAATCAAAGTCACGTTCTTCAGTCAATGCACAACTGTGCTCTCTTGCCAATCAGTCCAACAACCGCTCTCCCCCCCTGCCCAATGTCTGTTTTGGGCAGACCAGAACTGCTTGCAACCTCAGCATCCTCTCCAACCCTGGGCCAACCCTCTCCATTACTACCACAATTTTGAGGACCCAAGCTTTTCAGTTACAGGGAGAGACAGGATAGATAGAGTATGTTTTCCTTGGTATGGAGGAGGCTGAGGTGGCACCTGATAAAAGGTGTACAAAATTATGACAGGCAGAGTTAGGGTAGAATAGAACACAAGAAAATAAGAGTAGGTCACCAGGCCCCTCAAGCCTGCCCTGCCATTTAATATCATCATGGCTAATCTATGTTGGCCTCAACTTCTCTTCTATGCCAGTTCCCCACAACCCTTGATTTTTCATACATTTATCTACCGCCACCTGAAAGATATCTAATGACCCACCTCCATCACCCTTGAGGGTAGAGACTTCCAGAGATTCACTACCCTCGGAGAGGAAATTTCTATGCACCTTAGTTTTAAATGACTGGTCCCCTATTTTGTAGCTATGTCCCCTTGTTCACAACTCTCCCACTGGGAAACTTGTTTCCCATAGTAGACACGTCTAAAACTAGAGGGCATAGGTTTAAGGTTATAGGTTTAGAAGGGTTCTGAGGAAGAAATTTTTCACCCAGAGGGTGGTTGGAATTTGGAACACATTGAGGTGGTGGTGGAGGCAGAGACTGTCACAGCATTTAAGTAGTGTCTGGACAAGCACTGGAACTGCCAAAGGTATAGAAGGCTATGGACCACATGCTGGTAAATGCAATGAGCATAGGTAGGTACTTAAATGGTCAGCCGAAGGGCCTGGCTGTAGAAATCGATGACCCCCATCCCTGTGACAACCACATGGACCCCCAACCATCCTCTACCATTCCCTTGTAGTCCTCCGTTCTTTGTCCCAATGGCCATTACCACCAGACACAAGATAATGAGAAGATGAACCGTTAAGCGGACTGAATCTTACCAAAGTCACCATCTTCATTCACATAGGTCTTGTTTTTGAGAACGCGACGCCGTTTCCTGCGTTTCACTCCTACCGTCTTCTAGGAGAGAACAAGGGAAAGGTGTGGTGTGGGTATAACACACACAAAATGTGCTGGAGGAACTCAGCAGGTCAGGCAGCATCTCTGGAGAGAAACAGTCGACGTTTCGGGTTGAGACCCTTCATCAGGACTGTGGGTATAACACTTAGTCCGTTAACGTTCTTGATACAGGCCCTCCCAGGGTAATGAATGGGTTCAATTTTACAGACATCCAGAATTCAATTTTGTCCATAAGTTAGAAAATACACAAAAATGACTCGATTCGGTAACCACACCTCAATGGTATTGTAATGAATAGCATCAAAAAGAAAGAACATTTACTAGAAGTGGAGAGAGAGGAAACTAGTTCTGCCATTTGTAGGAACAAATGCACGCACGTATGTCAGACTTTTGAATTTACTAAATATTATGGGAGCTCATTCATATGCAGGTGTGCCCATAAGTTGGGTGTTCATAACCTGGGGACGACCTCTACTATCTTATACGAAACCACGTTCGCCCCTGCCCACTGCTGACCTACAATGGCTCCACATGACAGTGCAAGTGTAAAATTCTCACCCATACTTTCAAACCCTTATAGTGCACCCCTTGCATTTTGCCTCCCATTCTAGCCTTCTGCACATCCCTGATATCCAAGCTCCACCACTGGTGACTGTGCTCTCTGCTGCCCAAGCCCCAGCTTCGGGATTTCCTTCCATAAGCTGCTTTGCCATTCTTTGACCAAGCATTAAAGGCGCTGCATAAATACCATACTGTTGTAGACTTTGGCAGCAAGTTGGCCAACAACAAAACTAACACACACAAAATGCTGGAGGAACTCAGTGGGTCAGGCAGCATCAATAGAGAAAGGTGGACGGTCGATGTTTCAGGTCGAGACCCTTCATCTGGACCAGAGAAGGGCCTCGACCCGAAACGTCAACTGTCCATTTCCCTCCACGGGTGCTGCCTGATCTGCAGAGTTCATCCAGTGTTTTGTGTTGCTCCAGATTCCAGCATCTGCAATCTCTTGTATCAACAACACTAACGTCTCCCGTCCCAGGTGCATGGATGAAGACAGTTCACACAACAGAAACACTGAAGCTCCTTTCTGGATCGTTTGTACAACTGATTTCTTTTGTTGATTGAAGAAGCTAAGTATTCAGGTAAAGACTTCAAAGAGGAAATGCGCATTACCTCAGTTTCCTCTATACTTTCCCAACATGGGGGCTTTACTGCAACCTCTGTAAAGCATGGGGGGGACGCATCCTCTTCAGCGATTGGGGCTTCAGGCATCGGTGATGGTGTTTTCATATCGTGGGCTTCAGGAGAGTCCAGGATCACTGGGACAGAAAGATACAGAGTGACTTGAAGAGTAAGCACTTAATCGTTTCTTTTAAACTTACAGTGGCATGCAAAAGTTTGGGGACCCCGGTCAAAATTTCTGTTACTGTGAATAGCTAAGTGAGTAAAACTTGACCTGATTTCCAAAATGCATAAAGTTAAAGATGACACATTTCTTTAATATTTTTAGTAAGATTACTTCTTTATTTCCATAAGTCATACAGCACGGAAACAGGCCCTTCGGCCTAACTCATCCATGTCAACCAGATCGTCAGTCCCATTTGCCCGCATTTGGCCCATATCCCTCTAAACCTTTCCTATCCATGTACCTGTCCAAATGTCTTTTAAATGTTGTTAATGAACATGCCTCACCCACTTCCTCTGGCAGCTCGTTCCATATACCCACCACCCTCTGTGTGAAAAAAATCGCCCCTCAGGTCCCCTTTAGATCTTTCCCCTCTCACCTTAAACCTGTGCCCTCTAGTTTTAGACTCCCCTACCCTGGGGAAAAGACTGAACATCCACCTTATCTAATCTCCTCATTATTTTATACAGTGGCATGCAAAAGTTTGGGCACCCCGGTCAAAATTTCTGTTACTGTGAATAGCTAAGCGAGTAAAAGATGACCTGATTTCCAAAAGGCATAAAGTTAAAGATGACACAAGCTGAAGGTTTTGCCATGGCCCTCACAGTTCCCTGACCCAAACATCATCGAACATCTGTGGATAGACCTCAAAAGAGCAGTGCATGCAAGACGGCCCAAGAACCTCACAGAACTAGAAGCCTTTTGCAAGGAAGAATGGGCGAAAATCCCCCAAACAAGAATTGAAAGACTCTTAGCTGGCTATAGAAGCGTTTACAAACTGTGATACTTGCCAAAGGGGGTGTTACTAAGTACTGACCATGCAGGGTGCCCAAACTTTTGCTTTGGGCTCTTTTCCTTTTTTGTTATTTTGAAACTGTAAAAGATGGAAATAAAAAAGTAATCTGGCTTAAAATATTAAAGAAATGTGTCATCTTTAACTTTATGCCTTTTGGAAATCAGGTCATCTTTTACTCGCTTAGCTATTCACAGTAACAGAAATTTTGGCCAGGGGTGCCCAAACTTTTGCATGCCACTGTAAGAACACACAGTTATGGAAAGAGCCGTGAGAGGAAGCAGTTAAGGCAGGCACAGTAACAACTTTAAAAAAAAACAGCCGGCCAGGTACATGGATAGGAAAGGTTTAGTAGGATATGGGGCAAATGCAGGCAAACTGGACTACCTTGGATGGGTATCTTGGTCAGCATGGACCAGTTGGGCCAAAGGGTCTGTTTCCATGTGTTTGTCTCCAAGACATATTTAATGTCAAGTCAAGGTATCATCTGAATTTCTCTAAGTGTTAACAGGCAACACTAAAAATTTCATTTCCTGCTCCCACTGAAAACTCAGCATTCTTTTTGTTTGTTCTGTCAAAGAATAGAGATACCACTGCCTACAGCAGCATTTCTTGTTCATCCATTATTGCCCTTTAATCAAGTGGAAAGTTAAAATTCATCAGCACGGTGGGCCTGGAATTGCATACAGGCCAGAGCAGGACAGGACAGCAGATTTCTTTGCTAACAAGACACTACTGAACCAACAGCAGGATCAATCCAGCTACTTTGAGAGTTTGGGCATTCTTCCCAATGTACAACTTGACTTTTAACTTTGCTTACCTCTACCTAGTCAACAGGAACCACCCTGCTCCTTACTGGAGTCAAAAAAAAGACAATTCAATGACTGCTCTTTGTTCCAGATCTTTAAGGGGCCCTATTTTAATTTTTTGCCCCAACCATGGAGTCATAGAGCAATACAGCACGGATACAGGCCCTTCGGCCCAGCCAGTCCATACTGACCACCCAACTAGCCCCAATTTCCTGGGTTCAGCCCATCTCTCTCTAAGCCCCGCCCTTGCACATACCTATCCAAGTGTTTCTTAAATGATGCTATTGTACCTGCCTCACCCACTTCCTCTGGCAGCTCGTTCCATATACTCACCACCCTCTGCATGAAAAATTTGCCCCTCAGGTCCCTTTTAAATCTTTCCCCTCTCACAAATCTATGCCCCTAGTTTTGGACTCCCCTACCCTGGGGAAAAAGACTGTTAACTCCTTATCTATGCCTCTCATAATTTTAAACATTTCTATAAAGTTGCCCCTCATTCTTCTATGTTCCAAGGAATAAAGCCATAGCTGGGCCAACCTCTCCCTATAACTCAAGCCCTCTAGTCCTGGCAACATCCTGACAACCATGGGTGATGGCCTGGACTCACAACCCAGGGGTAGGTAGGAATGAAATGCGAGAGGTATGAGAGAGTGGGATCAAAGAAAAAAAAGGTGAACAGGAATCAATGACACTTGTGATTGGCTGATTTGCACTCAGGATGTGGCTGCCACATAGAGTCCATTCTTCAATGACCTGGGAGGTGCAGAGGGCAATCACTGCAGCCCCTGTGGTGATGGTCCTCTTATGCGACACTATTACAGCACCAGCGATCGGGGTTCGATTCCCGTCGCTGTCTGGGAGGAGTTCGTACGTTCTTCGTGCGTCTGCATGGGTTTCCGCCGGGTGCTCCGGTTTCCTCCCACATTCCAAAGACATACGGGTTGGTTAATTTGGGGTTTAAAAATGGGCGGCGCGGACTCGTTGGGCCAGAAGGGCCTGTTACCATGCTGTAAATAAAATACATTTTTAAAAAAATGATTGCTTCCAGCACTTTGGCCCCACAACAGTGAAGGAACAGCAACCTGTCCAATTAAAAAAAAGCATACGACTTGCAAAAGACAGTGTTGCCATGGCATTGCCATCCTTGTCCTTTGCCAGGGTGCATCTCAAGGGCAGATGAGAAGAGCAGAGCTGGGTCTCCTCTACTGTGTGTGCAGCAGAGGTTATGGATGAGCAGAGGGATTTATCTCACCTCAAGAACTTATTCTACGATCTCCTTTGTAGAAACGTTATCCCTCGGCACGAAAAGGATCAAGACAAAAAGTTAAGTCGCAAGATCACCTCCTACCTTCCTCATCGCTGCTGTCTGACTGAGGCTGTCTGATCCTACGCCGCCGCTTGTTGTGGGGCTCCTCCCCGTCACTGGTCAGTGCCGCACTTCGCTTTGTTTTCTTGCTGCTGTCCAGAGAGAGGGATGCTTGGGATGAGGGTTTGGAAATATACAATTCTAAAACCTTTTCTGAACAAACCAGTTAACTGCTACCAATATTAAAAGTGCTTTCTAAATGCAAGGTGGTTTCACTCCTATTGCTGGAATCAGGTTAAAAAAAAGACAACAGTTAAGAAATTGAAAGAAGCACATCAGTACAACATCAGAAGAACAATGAGGAGATCTCACTGAAACAAGATTCTGAAAATGGTTGACAGGGTGGGTTGACCGTATTGGGCTGAGACAAGGAGAAATTTCTTCAATCACAAGGTTGTATGTCTTTGGAATTCTGGATCCCAGAGGACCGTGGACACAGTTGTTGAGTATATTCAGCTGAGATTCATAGACTTTGTCATCACCAAGGGAATAAGGGACTGGGAGCAATGGATCACCTGGACACTGAATGGAGGACAGACTCGAAGGACAGAAAAGCCCGTGCCGGTTCTCTGTGAAACAATCCAGTCACTGCATTCCCTGCTCCATCTGCAGGCTTATTTCCCTTGTGCCAGTCCAGTTTCCATTTGAAATCAGCGACCATCTCCACTTCCACCACTCACACAGAGCGCGTTCCAAGTCATCACCACTTGCTTTGTAAATTCTTCCTCACATCCCCTCTATCTCTTGCCCAAAACCTTAAATCTGGGTCCTCAAATCCTGGTCTCGTTAGTAATGGGAACAGCTTTTCTTATCCTACTTTATTTAAAGATCTTCGTTCTAATGATCTCTAAAGTTCCCTCAAGCCCCATTGCTCCAACAACCTCAATTTCTCCAAGCTTACCTTGTAGCCAAAACCCCTTACCTTAGAACATAGACCAGTACAGCACAGGAATAGGCCCTTTAGCCCACGGAATCTGTCCTGACCATGAAGTGAAATGAAACTAATCTCATCTGCCTGCACATGATCCATATCTCTCCATTCTCTTCATGTGTCTACCTAAATGCCTCCTAAGTGCCACTATCGTATCTGCTTTGTTTTTACCTGTACTACATCAATGCACTCCGTACTAACTCAATGTAACTGCACTGTGTAATGAATTGACCTGTATGATCGGTTTGTAAGACTAGTTTTTCACTGTACCTCGGTACAAGTGACAATAATAAACCAATACCTCCCCTGGCAGCACATTCCAGGCACCCACCACTCACTGTGTAAGAAAACTAGCCCCACACATCTCCCTTATGGCTTTGGGACCGTTCTGGTAAATCTCCGCTGCACCCTCTGAAGGTTCTTTCATCCTCCTGTGGTGTCTAGAATTGAATGCAAAACCCCACCTGTGGCCCTACCAGTGTTTTATAAAGGTTCAGCATAACTTCTCTGCTTTTACACTCAGTACCATTTGTAAAACCCAGGATCCCAAAAGTTTTAGCAATCACTCTTACAATATATCCTGCATCTTTAAACACCCGTGCATATAAACCTAAAAATCTTTCTGTTCCTGCACACTTCAGAACTGTGCAATTGAGTCCCTATTTCATCTCCCCATCTCTTCAATGAAATAGATCACCTCAGGATTAAATTCTATCTGCCAAGTCAGCCCGTTCTGTCAGCCAATGCCTTGTTGCAGTTGGAAGCAGCACCCTGTTGGCGACACCTCAGCACTGGTATCGTGGGCAAACGACACTTGACTCCGTATTCCAACATCAAAGTCATTTATATATATCAATGAAAACAGTGTTTATTTCCTTCCAATGGATGCTGCCTGACCTGCTGAGTTCCTCTAGCACTTTTTGGGTATTGCTCCAGATTCCAGCATCTGCAGAATTTTTTTGTGTCTCCGTGAAACAGTGGTTCTAGTCTGGCCCAAGGGGAACGCCACTGTCCACCACCTAGTCTGAACAATGAACCATTTACCACAATCTCTGCTTTGTATCCTCAGTCATTGTTTTATCTAAACCTACGCTGATGCTCCTGTTTCACCAGCCTCAGCTTTACAAACCATCCTTTTATGTGGTAGATTATAAACTTTAAAATTCATACAGATAACTTTAGCTGCACTCCCTTAATCAACCTTCTCTGTTACTTCTTCAGAACAAAAATCAATTAGTCATCACAAGCTGTCTTTTACAAATCTGCATGGCTTCTCCTTAATCACCTTAAACCTCCCCAAGCACTTAGATGAAAAACACTGATGCTGGAGGAACTTAGCAGACCAGGCAGCATCCGTGGAGAAAAGCAGGCGGTCAACATTTTGGGTCAGGATCCTTCTTCAGGACTGAAGATAGAAAAAGGGGAAGCCCAGTATATAGGAGGGAAAAGCAGAGCAGTGATAGGTGGACAAGAGAGGGGAGGCGGGTGGGTACTTCCGCCATCTCCAACGGGACCCCACCACTCATATCCTCCCCCCCACCCCTATCTGCCTTTCACAGGGACCTCTCTCTGTGCGACTCCCTAATTCACTCCTCCGCCCCCACCCATCCCACTCCCACTCCAGGGACTTTCCACTGCCCCCGCCATAGGTGCAACACCTGCCCCTACACCACCTCCATCCAGAGACCCAAACACTCCTTTCAGGTGAGACAGAGATTCACCTGCACCTCCCTTAATATGATCTACTGCATTCGGTGTTCCAAGTGTGGCCTCCTCTACATTGGTGAGACCAAATGCAGACTAGGTGACCATTTCATAGAACACCTGCGCTCTGTCCGTAACCGCGATCTGCATCTCCCCGTTGCCGGTCACTTCAACTCCCCCTCCCACACTGTCACTGATACATCAGTCCTTGGCCTCCCCCACTGCCAGAAGTTCAAGTGCAAACTGGAGGAACAGCACCTCATTTTCAGTCTTGGAACCTTGTAGCCTAACAGCATGAACATTGAATTCTCCCACTTCAAGTAATCCCCTCAACCATGCCTCTTCTTTTCCTCCCTTTCCTAGCCTCTCTTTCTTCCACCCTTTTTCCCTCCTTACCTTCGACCCATCCCCCAGCGGATCTGCTCTCGCCTCCTCCCCCACACCGGCCCATCACCATCTCTTACCTGCATCTACCTATCACCACCCTGTGCCCACCCCACCTCCCCTCTGTTGTCCACCTATCACTGCTCTGCTTTTCCCTCCTATATATTGGGCTTCCCCTTTTCCTATCTTCAGTTCTGAAGAAGGGTCCTGACTCAAAACGTTGACCACTTGCTTTTCTCCATGGATGCTGCCTGGCCTGCTGAGTTCCTCCAGCATCATAGTGTTTTTCATCTAGATATCCCAGCATCTGAAGTCCTTTGTTTCTCCCCAACCACCTGTTGATTTTGTCCTCGATTATTGCTTCTACAACTATCCATACTACTGACATTAAACATTCATACAACTGACAAAACATGTAGTTACAGGGAGTGTCCTTCCATGCTCTCTTGAACAAGGGTGTCACACTTGCAACTTTCCAATCCTCTGGCACCTCCCCAATATCTCAGGAGGATTGGAAGATGTGGGAAAACCTTCTACCGTCTCTACCACCCAGTTCTCTGTGATTCAATAAATGTTCTTTTCAATCTTTGGTGCCATTTTACTAGCTGAGCCCCACTGACAATAGCTCTCTTTCCATTTAAATGTTTTACTTTGGATTATTCCTTACTCTTCTCCATTACTGATCTAAACTCTATGATACAGTGATCATTCTTACCCAACTGTTCCCTCACTTACACTTCCTCCACCCAACTCCCTGATTTCTGATGTTCTTTGAACTTGGGTCTTTGGAATGGGGCTTGAATCCATGAATAGACTCAAGCAAAAGCTGTCGCTCACTGTCATTGACACCAACCTCTGTCCGTCGCCTTGCTGTATATTATCTCCTGCTTTCTTTGCCTGGATTTTCTCCTGCTGAGCCTTGGCTTGTGGTTTCTGTGCCGTGGTGTCACTTGTGGGGGCCATTTCTTCACTGTCCCCTTCCTGCGAAGCAGTGACGTGGCACTCTCCCCCCTCAGTGGCCTCCGCTTTCTCTGTGGACTCCGGGGCAGGTTTGCTTGGAGGGACCTCTTCCTTGCTGGTCTTGGATGGTGGTGACCCTTTCTCTGTGGGGTTTGATGTAGATTTAGACCTCAGTGTTGGTAACCTTTTTTGGAAAGTTAAAGGATCATTTACCTATGATTCAGCTGCTGCACTGTGCATGCAGCTCTCAGCTGTTGAGAAATCACAATATGGTGCTCCTTAAATACAAGTCTTCATGTTCAATTACTTTTAGCCTAAACTAAATTAAAGAATTCTAAGAAAGCACAGCAATCAGTTCAGTTGAATGATATGAGGTAGGGTTCTCAGAAGGAATGGAGTCAGCATTCCCTCAGTAACACACAAGGACTCTCACACACATTAACACAAAACTTCACAGCAGTGTTATCAGACAACCTCTGACTCCAAGCCACACAGGGAAATATTTGGATAGCTGTCCTAAAGTTTGGAGGAGCCTAGGAAGGAAATTCCAGAGCTTAGGGCCCAAGTGGCCGCAGAAACAGCTGCCAATGATTACTTACTGGCGCTGACTTTCTGGAAAAAATTGCTGAAGCTGTTTCCTTTGCTCGCTGTCTTACTTCCTGAAGGAGCCTGGAAAAGAAGGAAAGAAAGAAACACCCTCACAGTGAGCTGCTTTCTTTAAAATAAAAGGTGTTTCTTTTGCAGAAAAATAACATCTGGAAGCATCTCCTCACTCAAAGGCAGAGCCACACAGCTGGGAATTTAGGTTGTAGGGATCAGACAGGAAGGAGATCAGATCGGCCACAATCACTGAGCAGTGCAGCAGGCTTGAGGGCTGTATGGCTCGGAAAGGTTTAGAAGGTTATGGGCCAAACGCTGTAAATGGAACTAGCTTCGATGGGGCATCTTGGTCAGCATGGACCAGTTGGGCCGAAGAGCCAGTTTCTGCGTTGTGCTCAACGACTACTCCTGCTCCTATTTCTTAAGTTCTTCAAGTGGCCTGGACAGAAGATGGAAAGACGTGGAGTTATAAAAATTCTCATCTTACCCCCACCAATCCCTCATTTTTTAGTGGGTTTAAATGCCAATTTCAGAGACTATCTGACGAAGGCTCCAGTTCAGTAAAGAGGGAGTGCAGCACTGCTGGGGAATGCCACCTTTTGGACAAGATATTAAACTAAGCTACCTTCTGCCTTGGCAGGTGGATGCAAGCAGTCCCAGGACACTAGATGTTCCTCTACATCAGCCTAATACCAGACCCCTGGATTCTCCACTCCCCCTTCAGGGCCACTCTGCCCACCCTGCTCTGCTCATGCCCTGCAGATTTCCTACTAACTGCTGTGCCTCCGCCACCTCCATTCAACAGTCACGAGCCATCCAGCCCTCCAACCCTGTCACTAACCAGGATGCTGCCTGGATTAGAGGGTATGAGCTACAAGGAGAGGTTGTACAAACTTGGGTTGTTATATCTGGAGCGTTGGAGGCTGAGGGGAGAAGTTTATAAAATTATGAGAGGCAATAGATAGGGTGGACAGTCAGAATTTTTCTCCTCAGGGTAGAAATGTCAAGTACTGTAGGACATGAATTTAAGGTGAGAGGGGGAAAGTTTAAAGGAGATGTGTGGGGAAGGTTTTAATTTGGTGCCTGGAACGGGCTGCCAAGGGTGGCAGTGGAGGCAGGTACAATAGTGGTGTTTAAGAGGCTGTTAGACACATGAATATGCAGGAAATGGGGTGATGTGGATCACATACTGTCAGAAGGGATTTAGTTTAATTCGGCATTGTGTTTGGTGCAGACATTGTGGGCCAAAGGGCCTGTTCCTGTGCTGCACTGTTCTGTGTTCTATGAAGCACTGAATACTTTGGACAAATCCAAACCAGAGCCCCAGAGGCTGAGCTTGCTGTCCTGCGATACTTACAGCATCCTCCCTGTCCTTCACGACAACAGGCTCTGCCTTCTCCTCTTTGTCGCTCGATTTGGTCGCAGGTTTGGCAGAGAACATCCCCATGATTCCCTTGGGCTGTGGGGCAGTGCTTTTAGCGGGCATGGGCGGGCTGCCATTCACGAGGGGTTTGCTGCTGCTCGGCGGCTCACTTGAACTCCGGGAGGTCTGCTGCAGGGACTTCTGCAGGTGAGCCATCTCCTCTGCTGACCGGGGAACAGCATCTGCACACTGAATGGCGCTGTACCTGTGATTGGAAAGAGGCAGAGACTCAGCACAATTGGCATGGTGACCCCAAAATACACTGTAGGCTGTCATCTACTCCAAGGGTGAAGATAGTCAATATACCCCTTAATGAGTCTATGGCACCAGCAGTGGCTCAGTGTGCAATAATCCTGTCTTCAATTGGGTGTTTGTGAGTCATGCCCCACTTCAGGAACAAACATGTAACCCAGGACCACACTGCCAGTTGTATCCTCACTGGTACGTTACTGTAGAGGGTTAAAAAGGCCAAGGGGCAATTGGAGAATGGGCAATAAACGCTGACCTTGCCATCAATCGTCGTCGTGGCTATCCCGAGGTCGAGGATGGTCTTCGTTCTGTTGATTGATTTATGGGTTCTCAAGTGGCTTGAGTCCAATCTTGGCTCTGAAAGTTCAGAAGTAGCCCACAGAGCGAAGACGCCTGTGCGTGTGTTTGTTTAACATGTGCTTGATGTCGCACTACAAAAAGCACATGATACTTCACAAATCAACCAACTGATTCCAATGGCATGGAAACCACGACGATTGGAGCTGATGGATTTGTTGCAGCCTTCATCCGCCTTCACAGCCGTTGGGGTCGAAGTAACTTCGTCCGTCTGTTCCACCGTTGAGGTCTTGGTTGGATTGTTCTTTGTCAGGGACCTCACCATCGACCTTACCGCCATGGGTGACCCTACCAGGAGCATAGCTCCAGACGGCATCGCTCTCGGGATCTCAGGACCACACAAGCTTCTCCACCACGACAAGGTGACAATCTTGCCATCAATAATCAGATATCAACAACTGAAAAGTGCAGAAGTGTCCCAAGGGCAAATATTTATTACCCCCCCCCCCCCAATTGTCAGAGAGATGGTGAAAGAATTCTCACAGATCCAGGGTTTAGATCCAGTGAAGGAGACGGTGGTCACCTCACACCCCTGTGCCTTCTCGGTGATAGACACTGGGGGTTTGTTAGAGCTTTGGCAAGTTGCTGCAGTGCAATCTGTAGAGGAGCAATGTAGCCATGGCGCACTGCTGGGAACAGGCTGCTTTTTTCCTGCAGAGTACTGGCAGTCCCCAGGTTATGACGGGGTTCCATTCCTGAGAAACGTTTGTAAGTCAAAAATGAACAAAGACAACGTGTGGGGGAGCTGTGACGGGAGAGCAAGCAGGCACAGGGAGAGCGGCCGCCAGCCGGCCTTACTGACTCAGTGAGTGAGCGGGTGAGTCTGCTCAGCACTCCCAGTCTGCTCAGTTCAACCCAGTCCCCCATCGTTGCAGCTCAGGGGCGGTGGTGGTGTGGGAAGGCACACCAAAATACCCCATTCCCACCTGGCAGAATATGCCTACAGCCCCCAGCAGCCCGCAAATCCATCCCCATCCATCCTGCCGGTCTCCCAAACACATTCATATCTACGGGCTGTCAGTAAGTTGGGCATTCGTAACCCGGGAGAACTTGCACTATGCTTCTCGAGTGGTGTTGGGGCCACACATCCCAAGAAGTGGGAACTGTTCCATTACGTGCCTCAGAGATGCCCTATTCTCATAGCTACAAAATGGAAGGGAAGGTACAGCAATAAGGTGAAATGAAGGATAGGAGGATGTCCAGAACTTGAAATTTTTCCTCTACAACGTACTTCTTCCCCCTCTAGCAGACTGGAGCTTGGATACCTGCTACAAGGTCACTCTTGCCACAGGCACAATCCCTGCTCACTCCCCAACTCCATTCTCAAAGTAGCTAACAGTCAGTAGGGGGGAGTCAGATTTAAGAAGCGTTCACTGGGAGAAACCCACTGCAGGTCAGAGGCTGAGACAAGTGCTCCAGGCCATCACGTCAAGCCCAAGGGCACCATCATAGTTCAACACTTACTTGTTGCTGCTCAACAGGTTTTCCTTGATTGCTTCATAATCAGTGTTGAAGAGGGGACTGCTGTCCTTCAGCATTGCTTTCTGAATACTGTACACGTGCACACTGGCAGTCACCAGCATCTTCAGCTTCACTGCTGTGAATCCAAAAAACATTCAGAGGACACAGTTCAACAACTTGTCATAACTTATTGATATCAAAGCCCCCTCTGCCAACATCTCCAGCTCCAGTCTCTGGCAGAGTGAATGTCAACATGCAGAGTAGATCAGTTTATTCCTGTGCTCTGAAATCATTCACACTCCTTTTAGGGATCAGGAGTGTGGATCTGTCCTGACGTTGCCATCGCCCCCAACACCACCTTTCTGATCCAACTACTACTCAGCTAGAGATTAATTTATTGCACAGACTTGCAAATGGATCTTCGGCCTAAGACTCTGCGGGGCTCATGGGGACTGGAGTAGGCCAGTGGCCAGAGACCACTTCATGAAATGTTTATTCAGCAAGAACTCATGACTGGCACCCAAGCATCTGTAGCCACATGCTCTGTCAAATCAATACCAAACCCCTGCGAGTCTTTTTCAGACACTGCTCCACAGTGACCTCCATGCTCACCATCGAGTAATTAAATTACTTGGGACAAGAGACTGCAGATACTGGAATCCAGAGCAAAAATCAAACTGCTGGAGGAACTCAGCAGGTCAGGCTGCAACTGTGGAGGGAAATGGACAGTCAACGTTTCTGGACTCAAATGAGTCCAGATCAAGGATTTCAACCTGAAATATTAACTGATTATTTCCCTCCACAGATGCTGCCTTACCTACTGAGTTCCTCCAGCAGTTTGTTTATTGCAATCAACAAGTGTGAGAATAAGCAAGTCTTTTTCAGGCCAGGAGGATGTAACCAGTGGAGTACCCCAGGGATAAGTTCTTGGCCTTCAATCATTTATTATTTACCTTCATGACCTTGTGGAGAGGACAGAACGCAAGGTATCAAAGTTTGTGATAGCATGAAAATAGGTGGGAGGGCATGTTGCAATGAAGACATTATGACTACAACGTGATAGAGAGATTGAGTGAGTGGGTGGAAACTTGGTAAATGGAATTTAATGTGGGAAAGTGTGAGATCATGCACTTCTGTAGGAGGAGTCAAAAGGCAGACTATTATCTAAATGGAGAAAGGTTGCAGATGAGCAAAGTACAGAGCGACCTCGTGTTCTTGTTCATGAATCACTAAAAGTCAGCAGGCAGGTACAGCCAGTGGTTGGGAAGTCAAATGGCATATTGCAGAAGAGTTGAAGTTTAGAAATAGGGAAGCATTGCTGGTGAGGCCACATTTGGAGCATTGCACATGGTTTTGGTCCTCTTTATTTAAAAAAGGATGTACTGGAATCGGAAGCAGGCCAAAAGAGATTCACTAGGCTAACTTTTGGGGTGAGAGGGTTGACCTGTCACGAGTGGCTAAAGAAATTAGATCTGTATTCTTTGGAGTTTAGAATGAGGGATGATCTTATTGGAACATGCAAGATGCTGAGGTTGCATCACAGGGTAGATGTAGAGATGTTTCCACTAGTGGGACATAGTTACAAGATTAAGAATCTTATTTAAAACTAAGGTAAATATGTACATCGTCGAGAGAGTGGCAAATCTATGGAATTCTTTATCCCAGAGGACTGTGGAGGTGAGGTTGCGGGTATTTGAAGTAGATAAGTTTGTGAAAGATTGGGGAATTAAACGTTATGGGGAACTGACAGAAGAAATGAGGCCTGGGGCAGATCAGCTAAGATCATGTTGAATGGCAGGGCAGGCTTACTCATGGTCCCATTTTCTTATGTTTGTATGATTATCAGATCCACATTGAATAAAATATCAGCCACGTTCTGCGTGGCACTCCTACAATGCACTTATGCACCTTTAATATAACAAACCATCCAATTTGACACTGAGTCACATTAGGACACGCTTGAGGAGGTAACCAATAGTTGGTCAAAGAGGTAGGTTTTAAGGGGCTCCTTGAAAGAGCAGAAGCAGAGCTGTGAACAGATTTAGGGACAGAATTCCAGAGCACCAGGCAGCAGCAGAGGAATTCTGGATCCATTTAAAAAAAGTCAGGGATCCACAAGAGGCCAAACAGAAGGAATATGGAGATTCTCAGAGAACTGTATGGTCAGAGGGGGTGAGAGAGAGGGGCTGTGATGAGGCCATGGACAGGGCAGAAAACAAAGATGAGAATGTTACTATCCATGCATTGCTTAACCATGTAGGTGAGTGAGCACAAGTGTGAGGGGTGAAACTTCCTCTGTAAGGAGAACAATTCCAGTTTCTCCAGTCTCTCCACAGAGCTGAAATTTTTCATTTCCAATGGAACGGGATCAAGTTATGCAGACAACAATGCCAGCACTCAGTGCAAGCAGACACAAACCGACTCCCTCCTCCCCTCTTCACCCTGGATATGTGTAGACAAACACTCAGGTAATCTGTATACACAAGGCCACATGGACAGAATTCATATGTCTGCTCTTACCTTCCAATTGATCTTCTCTCACCACCGCTATCTTGTGACACTGCAACAAAATAACGCTGATTTAGCAAAGTCAGCCATCAATTTCACATTCCCTACGCATGACCCTCTCATAGACGGTAGCTGACTCCTTAGTAACTCAACCCAGGCAGCCAATCCAGTTTAAGCCTTGGCAATGATGGGATGCAGGCAGTTTATTGCCTTGTCCTGCTTCCTTCTCCCTGGCAGAACTAACATCAAAAACAGCAGCTAGAAATACCATAGAACACTACAGCACAGAAAACAGGCCATTCGGCCCTTCTAGTCTGTGCCAAAACTTTATTTGGCTAGTCCCATTGACCTGCACTCGGTCCATAACCCTCCAGACCTCTCCCCTCCATATATCTATCCAATTTATTCTTAAAATTTAAGAGTGAGCCCACATTTACCACGTCAGATGGCAGCCCGTTCCACACTCCCACCATGCTGAGTGAAGAAGTTCCCCCTAATGTTCCCCCTAAACCTTTCCCCCTAAAGCCACCCTAAAACCAATCCCAGCTCACATGAGCAAAGACACTGGATAGCACCTGGGGCCCTACTCTAGACGACTTAGTACCACAGAAGACTTGTACCTAATCCATCAGGTTACTACGGAAGCATTTGTTTTAGGAATGGGATGTGGATTAAACATTTATTATATATTATTGCACAGGGAACAGAGCAATTGGTTGATAATGAAGGAACATAGAATATGTGTCAGATATTAGGAATATGGGGAGTAAAAGAAGAGGGGGATTTGTGAAGGTGCTTTGTGAAGAAACTGCACAGCCATAATGGCTGAATGGCCTAATTTTGTTCCAAAAGATTCCATGAAAGGAAGTGAGAGATCAAACAGAAAGGATCGTGACAATTCCAGTTCTATGGCAGAAAAGGGAATGTCACTGAGGCAAAAATAAATCAAGATAAAATCTTGTAACTATGAAATGGTAGTTGAATAGAATTCTGACGAAAAAAAGGGCTAAAGGAAAAGCTAAGTTTGAGATGTTAACAAGGATGTTCAAAATGCTGAAACAGGAAAAAAGGGCAGAAGGTGGGAGAAACACAGATTCAGTGGCAGTCTTCAGATAAGAGAATGTTTTCACAGCTAGAAGCCAGCTGCAGAGAGCACTGTAACCTTACAGAACCAGCAAAACAATATTGTTGACAGTATTGTCAGCCTTGATCAGATGGCACTTTTACCATTTATTATTTGTTAACTTATGGGAAGCGAGGGAAGAGATTGCTGCGCCTTTGGCGATGATCTTTGTCACGTAGGTTGATAGAGTTGTTAAGAAGGCATATGGTGTGTTGGCCTTCATTAGTCAGGGTATTGAGTTCAAGAGCTGCCAGGTAATGTTGCAGCTCTATAGAACTCTGGTTAGACCACTCTTGGAGTACTGTGTTCAGTTCTGGTCGCCTCATTATAGGAAGGATGTGGAATCTTTAGAGAGGGTGCAGAGGAGATTTCCTAGGATGCTGTCTGGATTGGAGAGCATGTCTTATGAGGATAGGTCGAGCAAGCTAGGGCTTTTCTCTTTGAAGCGAAGGATGATGAGAGGTGACTTTCCAGCGACGAGAGAGCGGAGATTGCCGGAAAATAACGAGGTTTTTTTTTCTCTTTCTAGCGTTCGGGACAGTGGCGAGTGACTGCGCAGGCGCGTGACGTCACCCGGAAGCGCGCGGGCGATTTAAAAGTCGAAGGTTCGCCTTCAAGTTTTCTTTCCAGCGACGAGAGAGCGGAGATTGCCAGAAAATAACGAGGTTTTTTTTTTCTCTTTCTAGCGTTCGGGACAGCGGCGAGTGACTGCGCAGGCGCGTGACGTCACCCGGAAGCGCGCGGGCGATTTAAAAGTCGAAGGTTCGCCTTCAAGTTTTCTTTCCAGCGACGAGAGAGCGGAGATTGCCGGAAAATAACGAGGTTTTTTTTTCCTCTTTCTAGCGTTCGGGACAGCGGCGAGTGACTGCGCAGGCGCGTGACGTCACCCGGAAGCGCGCGGGCGATTTAAAAAGCAGACGAGCATATCTAGCGGGCAGCGTGGGAGCGGGCAGCGGAGTGAGACGGAGCAGAGTGGGTTCGGCTTTGGCTCAACGGGCTTCGGCGAGAGCGGGAAAGAGGCGAGATTATAGAGAGGGGTGAGTTATTAGTTTAGTTTAGTGTGGAGCTCAGTGATATTCAGCAGTATGCATCTGGGATTAGTGTTATGTTTGGAGTGTCAGATGTGGGGCCCCTGGGAGACGACCAGACTCCCTGATAACTACATCTGCGCAAAGTGCACCGAGATGCGGCTCCTCAAGGAACGGATTGAGAGTCTGGAGCAGCAGCTGGATGACCTTCGGTTGGTTAGGGAGAGCGAGCAGGAGATAGACAGGAGTTATAAAGATTATGTAGACAGCACCTCAGTGGCAGTCCCCCTCAAAAACCGATATCTCATTTTAGATTCGGTTGGAGAGGATGACTTCATAGAGGAAGACCTCAGCAGCCAGGACCTTGGCACCGTGTCTGATACTGTGGTCCAGCAGAGGAAGAGACATGCAGTGGTTATTGGGGATTCGATAGTAAGGGGTACGGATAGGAGATTCTGCGATAGCGATAATGAGTCTCGGATGGTGTGTTGCCTCCCTGGTGCCAGGGTACGGGATATCACAGACCGTGTCGAGAATATTCTGAGGGGGGAGGGTGAGCAGCCAGAAATCTTGGTACATGTAGGTACCAATGATGTAGGTAGGAAAAGAGAAGAGGTCCTGAAGGAGGAATACAAGGCATTAGGGAGAAGGTTGAAAAGTAGGACCTCAAGGGTAGTAATCTCAGGACTACTACCCGTGTCGCGTATCAATGACAGGAAGAATAGAAAGCTCTGGCAGTTAAATGCGTGGCTGAGTGACTGGTGCAAGGGGCAGGGCTTCAGATTCTTGGATACCTGGGACCTTTTTTGGGGGAGGCAAGACCTATTTGCTAAGGATGGGTTGCATCTAAACTCCAAAGGGTCCAATATCCTGGCGGGAATGTTTAATTTAGTTGTAGGGGAGGGTTTAAACTGATCTGGCAGGGGGATGGTAACCAGGATGCTAGGTTACAAGATGCTAAGGTGAGGGAGAAAGTGTATAGAAACGAATCCATTGAGGATGGCAAGAATGACAGGCAGGTGATAAGTCAGGATAATTTACTGAATAATAGAAGTACAACAAATCCGGATGTTAGGATACAGAATGTTAGGATCGGGGATGAGGATGTTCGGATACCGAATGTTAGGATAGGGGATGAGGTCTACACGAACATGTCTAAGATAGTAGGTAGCGAAGATAGTAAGAAGGATGGACAGGTAGAAAGTCAGGATAATCTGCTGATCAATAGAGGTACAATAAAATCAATAGCAGATACCAGTCTAAACATACTATATTTAAATGCACGTAGCATCAGGAATAAAGTAGATGACCTAGTGGCACAACTACAGGTTAATAAATATGACATCGTTGCAATCACTGAGTCGTGGCTTCATGATGGATGTGATTGGGAACTGAATGTCAAGGGGTATACAGTATATAGGAAGGATAGGAGGGTAGGCAGAGGGGGAGGTGTGGCCATGATGGTTAGTAGCGATATAAAATCAATAGAAAGGAAGGACATTGGGTCAGAGGAGGTGGAATCCTTATGGGTGGAGCTGAGAAATAGCAAGGGTAAAAGAACAATAATAGCAGTCATATATAGGCCCCCGAACAGCAGTCAGGAAGTGGACCATAAGTTGCAGATTGAGATAGAAAAAGCATGTCAGAGTGACAATGTGAAGATAATTATGGGGGATTTTAACATGAAGGTGGACTGGGAAATGCAGCAAGGCGGTAGTACTCAGGAGAGTGAGTTTGTGGAATGTCTAAGGGATGTTTTTCTGGAGCAACTTATTGAGGAGCCCACCAGGGGATCGGCTGTTTTGGATTGGGTGCTGTGTAGTGAACCCGAGGTGATTAGGGAACTAAAGGTAAAGGAACCACTGGGAACAAGTGATCACAATATGATTGAGTTTAGTTTCAAGTTTGAGAAGGAGAAGCTGATAACTGGTGTATCGATATTTCAGTGGAATAAGGGAAATTACAAAGGTATGAGAGATGAGTTGGCCCAAATTGATTGGAGGAGTAAGTTAGCTGAAGGGACGGCAGAGGAAAAATGGAAGAAATTTCTACAGGAAATAAGGACAATGCAGGACAGATATATTCCAAGAAAAAAGGTTTTGAATGGAAAAAAGGCACAGATGTGGATAACGAGGGAGGTGAAGGATAAAATAAAAGCAAAAGGGGCGGCGTACAAAGTAGCAAAAATTAGTGGGAAAACAGAAGATTGGAACGATTTTAAAAATCTGCAGAGAGAAACTAAGAAGGTCATTAGGAAAGCAAAGATGAGTTACGAAAGGAAGCTGGCGGACAACATTCGGAAGGATTCTAAGAGTTTTTTTTAAATACATAAGGAATAAAAGAGAGACACGGGTTGACATAGGACCAATTGATAACGGTGCAGGAGGTATTATAATGGATGATAGTGAGATGGCAAGGGAATTGAATGAATATTTTGCATCGGTCTTCACCGTGGAGGACATAAGCAATGTGCCCATTAGTCAGGAGTCTCACGAATTGGAGCTGAGTTCAATTGAGATTAATAGGGAGAAGGTGCTTGGAAAACTAAAGGGGCTTAAGGCTGATAAATCTCCCGGACCGGATGAGGTGCATCCCCGGGTTCTGAAGGAGGTGGCTGTGGAGATAGCGGAGGCGTTGGCGATTATTTTTCAGGAATCGATAGATTCTGGCATGGTTCCGGAGGACTGGAGGGTAGCGAATGTAGTTCCGTTGTATAAGAAAGGTGGGAGGCAGCACAAAGGCAATTACAGACCTATTAGTCTGACGTCAGTGGTGGGAAAATTATTGGAGTCTATCCTCAAGGAGGAGGTTACCGAATACCTAGAGGCGCAAGGCAAGATAGGACCTAGTCAACATGGTTTTGTGAAGGGGAGGTCCTGTCTGACCAACCTATTGGAGTTTTTTGAAGAAATCACAGGTAGGGTGGATAAGGGAGAGGCGGTAGATGTTGTGTATTTAGACTTTCAAAAGGCCTTCGATAAGGTGCCTCACAAGAGACTGATTAATAAGATGAGAGGTCATGGAATTATGGGCAGGGTAGCAAAATGGGTGGAGAATTGGCTGGTTGGCAGGAAGCAAAGGGTGGAAATAAAAGGATCTCGTTCTGGTTGGTTACCGGTTACTAGTGGTGTGCCGCAAGGGTCGGTGTTGGGGCCTCTCCTTTTTACCTTGTACATCAATGATTTGGATGATGGAATAAATGGTTGTGTGGCTAAGTTTGCGGATGACACCAAGATAAGTGGAGGAGTAGGGAGCATAGAGGAAATAGAAAGAATGCAGAGGGACCTAGACAGTTTAGGAGAATGGGCAAGGAAATGGCAGATGAGATTCAATGTTGAGAAATGTGCAGTTGTACACTTTGGAAGTAGAAATAAGCGGGTAGATTATTATCTAGAAGGAGAGAAGATTGATAGTGCGGTAGTACAAAGGGACTTGGGGGTACTCATACAAGATACCTTAAAAGTTAACCACCAGGTTGGATCGGTGGTTAAGAAAGCGAATGCTATGTTGGCATTCATCTCGAGAGGTATAGTGTATAAAAGTAAGGAAGTGTTGATGAGGCTCTACGGGGCGCTAGTGAGGCCTCATTTGGAATACTGTGCGCAGTTTTGGGCCCCGCATCTTAGGAAGGATGTGCTGACGTTGGAGAGGGTTCAGAGGAGATTTACGAGAATGATTCCAGGAATGAAAGGGCTTAAGTATGATGAGCGTTTGTCGGCTCTTGGACTGTACTCGCTGGAGTACAGAAGGATGAGAGGGGACCTCGTAGCGACATTTAAAATGTTGACAGGTAAGGATAGAGTAGATGTGGCTAGGCTGTTTCCCTTGGTGGGCGTGTCCAGGACCAGAGGGCACAATCTTAGAATTAGAGGGTACAGTTTCAAGACAGAGATGAGGAGAAGTTTCTTTACCCAGAGGGTGGTGAAATTGTGGAACTCCTTGCCACGCACAGCAGTGGAGGCCAGATCAGTGGGGGTATTCAAGGAGGAGATAGACAGATATCTAAATAGTCAGGGTATCAAGGGATATGGGGATAAGGCTGGCAAATGGGATTAGAATAGTTTTTTTTTTCTCTCTCTTTTTTCCCACCCCATTTCTTTTTCCCTTTTCCTTGGAGCAGACTCGATGGGCCGAATGGCCTGCTTCTGCTCCCTTATCTTGTGATCTTGTGACTTGATAGAGGTGTACAAGATGATGAGGCATAGATCAAGTGGACAGTCAGAGACTTTTTTCCAGGGCAAAAATGGCTAACATGAGGAGACATAATTTTAAGGTGACTGGAGGAAGGTATAAGGGGGATGTAAGAGGCAAGTTTTTTTATTTACACAGAGAGTGGTGGGTGCGTGGAACACACTGCCGGCAGAAGTGGTGGAGGCAGATACATTAGGGACATTTAAGAGACTCTTAGACAGCCACATGAATGATAGAGAAATGGAGGGCTATGTGGGAGGGAAGGGTTAGATAGATCTTAGAGCAGGATAAAATGTCGGCACAACATCGTGGGCTGAAGGGCCTGTACTGTGCTGTAATGTTCTGCGTTCAGGGTCATACTTTGGTATTCATTTCTGGTAAAATGACAGCCTCTTTGCTGTTGAGAATCGAACCAGCGACATGGTATCTTGAGAGGGCTTGATGTGGAATGGAACCCAACCACTCATTGGTCCCACAGGTAAAAAGTCAAATCCTTGCTGTGGCTCATCTGGGATAGATTTGGAAACCTCAATCCCAATAAATTGCTGGCGTACACACTCTTTGCCAAGCAATAGATAAGAAACATAGCCATACATTTGTGTCAGTGTTCATAAATCACCCTAAAACAAGTGTACATTAATTTTTGGACAAATAAGACTAACTGATCTTAAACATTAGTGTCAGGTTAAATCACTGCCCACCAGTAAAATCAAACCTTAAACTGATTTCAAAACCTGGTTACATTGGAAGACGTACCGAAATTCCATCTTCTACTGCTTTTCCAGACACAAGATAGGTCACGTGGAGCTGAGCTCCAGAGTTTTCTTTCCTTTTGAGCTCCACATAGTAATAAAGTAACCTGGAAAACGCATGGAGGGAACAGTTTAGTTGGTGGCACAAACCCTTGGCTGCAAACACAACCTTCAAATAAAACAGCTCTCTCCATACAAGCTGCAGAACATCAAGAGTGGCTCCTGGACCCATTACGACTAGCCTAATAGGTCCCAAGAAAACCTTGAGGGCAACATAATACACACAGTTCACAGATCTAAACTCAAAAAGGAAATTGGAGCCTCCCTTCCTTCAACAGTAGGGAAACTTCCCTCAGCACTTTACGAAGTTTCAACGTCATTAGACAAACTCTATCACCCTGCCTAATGCCATGTCGGACTGCTGAAGCCATATGCAGCATGTAGTTATAAAAGCAGATCAACTAGACTAGGGTTGATTTCTTTGGAACAAAGGAGACTGGGAGTTTTATTTGAGATACAGAGAATTATGAGAGGCCTGGACAGGAAGAATAAAGAGGAATTATTTTTCTTGGCAGAGGGAGCAGGGTCTTGACCTGAAACGTCAACCAACCCTTTGCCTCCACAGATACCGCTCAACCCCGAGTTCCTCCAGCAGTTGGTTTTTTGCTCCAGACTCCAGCATCTGCAGTCTCTCTTACGTTTCCATCAACTGAGTACAATGTACAAGTGATTCTCTTGCTCCACAACAGGTCCCTTCTCTTCTTAGATATTCTGGACAAATAACCACTCTTTAACCAGTACTAGTTTAAATTGGTCGATGAAGAAACGAGGTAGGTCAGGTTCAAGGTCCAGCACTTACTGTTTCGCCTGGTTGACATGAATGCCCAGGGAATGGCTCAGCATCTTGTAGGTAACCTGTAGAACAAAATCCAAATATAAAAATCTTAGAGTTGAGAGTAGGTCAAAAGGGGAAAGGGAATGTTTAGGATTGTGGCAATTGAAGAGGCCTGAGGAGCATTTATGTAGTGTCTTGAATGAAGAAAATGGTCGAACCATGGAAACGTACAGCAGAAATGGTGGAAAAGAATGGGCTGTCCCCAGAACACTCTACACAAAAGATGCATTTCACTGCGTTTTGATGTACATGTGACTAATAAAGAAATCTCATTTTAAATTGAAAGAGTCCAAAGACAACATTTTAGATGTCCCTACTATTCACCACGTTTCCACTCAATCCCCATCAGTCCAGTTTAACTATCTCTAAGTAACGTATACAAAATGCTGAAGGAACTCTATAATCCAGTCCTGATGAAGGGTCTCAGCCTGAAACATCAACTGTTCATTTCCCTCCATTGATGCTGCCTGACCTGCTGTGTTCCTCCAGCATTTTATGTTCCTTCCTCCAGATTTCCAGCATCTGCACTCTCTATTGTGCCTCTACTATCTCTAAACCATCTTCCCCACAAGTTTTAGCTCCAGCCAATCCTCATGGATTTAATACCTGCCCCAGGGTTATCTGCCACTCTCTCCCCCATCCACAGGTTTATCCCTACTCCTCACCCTCTCCCCGCCCCAGGTTTATGCAGACTCTCTCTCCCCCTCCATGCCCTAGGTTTCTCCATCAATCTCTTCCCTCTTCTTCCCCATCTGGGTTTATCCGCGCTTTACCCTCGTCACTTTCTCCCCATTCCTGCCCCTGGGTATCACACTGCTCCCTCCTGGGGGGTGGTCCGTTCTCCCACCCCTCCCCGTGTGTGTGTGTGTGTGTGTGTGTGTGTGTGTGTGTGTGTGTGTGTGTGTGTGTGTGGAGGGGGGGAGATGTCCGTCCTCCCGGGGGGGGGGGGGTCCGTCCTCCCGCCGTCCCTCCCGGGGAGGAGGGGGGGTCCCTCCTCCCGCCGCCCCTCCCGGGGAGGAGGGGGGAAGGGGGGGGAAGGAGGGGGGGGGAAGGAGGGGGGGGGAAGGAGGGGGGGGGAAGGAGGAGGGGGGAAGGAGGAGGGGGGAAGGAGGAGGGGGGAAGGAGGAGGGGGGAAGGGGGGGGAAGGAGGAGGGGGTCCGTCCTCCCGCCGCCGCCCCTCCCGGGGGAGGGGGGGTCCGTCCTCCCGCCGCCGCCCCTCCCGGGGGAGGGGGGGGGTCCGTCCTCCCGCCGCCGCCCCTCCCGGGGGAGGGGGGGGGTCCGTCCTCCCGCCGCCGCCCCTCCCGGGGGAGGGGGGGGGGTCCGTCCTCCCGCCGCCGCCCCTCCCGGGGGAGGGGGGGGGTCCGTCCTCCCGCCGCCCCTCCCGGGGGAGGGGGGGGGGTCCGTCCTCCCGCCGCCCCTCCCGGGGGAGGGGGGGGTGTCCGTCCTCCCGCCGCCCCTCTCCCAGAGAGATCAGACCCCGCTCCCTTTCCCACCCTGACTTCCATCCCCCGCTCCCGCGCCGCCGCCCCCGGGGCCGGACCCCGCTCCCTCGCCTCCCCACGCCCCCTGCTCACGATCCGGTTCTCGTCCATCACCAGCTCCTCCACGTTCTCCACCAGCAACTCCAGCTCCTCCATAGCGACCATGGCGCCAAACCGGGGTGAGAGGTCACGGGGAAGGGGCGGGGCCTCCTCGTTCCCCTGGCAACCGGGCCCCCGCCGCCCGCTCCCGGGGCGCCGACATCCCTCAGCAGCGAGCCCCCTCCGTTCGCTGCGGCAACCGACGGCGGAACCGTTGTATTAAACCCTCAACGTTGCAATAAGTGCATTAAACTTTAAAGGTGAGAATGGGGCTAAAGGTTATAAAGATGGCAGCGTCCGGGAGTTGAGGCTGTGACGCCCCGCTGAGGGTAACTTACAACCAAGTTTGCAGATAATTATTGAATTTTTACAGTTTTGGGCTATTTTATTATAATGTCCTGAAGGGTAATCGATTGTTGTGCAAACTACTTATTTAAGGTTCTGTTACTGCAGGACCAGCTCTTTGTATCAAGGTATTGTGGTCAACAGCAGCTGCAGGATCAACACATTTTGTGTGTTGCTCCAGATTGCAGCAGCCCTCCTGTGTCAGCAACTATAAGGTTATGAGAGGCATAGGTAGGGTGGATAGTCAGAGCCTTCCTCCCAGGGTAGTAATGTCAAATACTAGAGGATGTGCATTTAAGGTGAGAGGGGGAAAGTTTAAAGGAAAGTTGAAAAGCCTGGATAGAGTGGTCGTGGAGAGGATGTTTCCAGTAGTGGGAGGGTCTAGGACCAGAGGGCACAGCCCCAGAATAAAAGGATGTTCCTTTGGAACTGAGATGAGGAGGAGTTTCTTTAGCCAGAGGGTGGTGAATCTGCAGAATTCCTTGCCACAGACGGCTGTGGAGGCAAAGTCATTGGGTGTGTTTAAAGCGGAGGTTGACAGGTTCTTGATTAGTAAGGGTGTCAAAGGTTACAGGGACAAGGCAGGAGAATGGGGCTGAGAGGGAAAAATAAATCAGCCATGATCGAATGATGGAGCAGACTCAATGGGCCAATTTTGCTCCTATGTCTTATGGTCTTATGGAGATATGCAGGACAATTTTTTTTACACAGAGAGTGGTGGGTGCCTGGAATGGGCTGCCAGGGGTGGTGGTGGAAGCAGATATGATAGAGGTTTTTAAAGAGGCTGTTAGATATGTGAATTTGCAGGGAGTGGATGGATTTGGATCATGTGCAGGCAGAAGAGAATTTGTTCAATCGGTTAATTAGGGTGAAAGGGGAAAAGTTTAGGGGGAACATTAGGGGGAACTTCTTCACTCAGAGAGTGGTGGGAGTATGGAACGGGCTGCCATCTGATGTAGTAAATGCGGGCTCACTCTTGAGTTTTAAGAATAAATTGGATAGATACATGGACGGTAGTGGTCTGGAGGGTTATGGACTGGGTGCAGGTAAATGGGACTAGCACAATAACGTTTTGGCACAGACTAGAAGGGCCGAATGGCCTGTTTTTTCTGTGCTGTAGTGTTCTATGGCATGTGTTTGGCTCAGATGGCGCAGATTGCTCATGAATCTATGAACTTGCTTTCAAGTTATATGTTAAGGCATCCCCACGGAATTCACAGGAGTGTTATCCAACAATATCTGACAGTGAGCTATCTGGGGATATAGGGGGCTGGTGAGAAGATGCTTGGGTGAAATGGGAGGATCAGGAGCACCTTAAGGGAGGCAGAGAGGTTTGGGGGTGAATTGCAGAGTTTGGGGCCCTAGCTAGCTGAAGGGAAAGCCACCACTGATGCAGTGATTTAAAATCAGTATTGAACAGGCGGCCAGAATTGGACGAGCTTGGTGGTATCAGAAGGTTATAGGGCTGGAGGAGTTTACAAAGATGAGAAGGAATGAGGAGGACTTGAAAACTAGAATGAGGATTTCAAAAGACATTGCTTTACCTGGAGCCAAAGTAGAATAATGCATACATGGTGAAAAGTGAACTGAGCTTGATATAAATTTTATCAGAATCAGGTTTATTATCCCTGACAGATGTCGTGAAATTTGTTGTTTTGTGGCAGTAGTACAGTGCAAAACATAAAGATTACTATAAGTTACAAAAAGAAGTAAATAGTGCAAAAGAGGAATAACAAGGTAGTGTTCATGGGTTCACAGACCATTCAGAAATCTGATGGCAGGCCTGCTTTTCACAATTTAGTGCAGTGCTACATCACTTTGTACAAAAAGAGGGGAGAATTTCATGACTTGAGATACCCAAGATGCCTCAATGAAATTAATAGTCTTATTGCAGTGTTGTTATGTAGGAAATATGGCAACAGATTTTCTCACAGCAAGCTTTCAAAAAATGTCATTATGACAGCTAGATAATTTGAGTCACATTGTTTCAGTGTTTTCTGGACCAGAGGACATTGTGGAGGATTCTCCAGCTCTTCAAAATGGTGCCATGGGATAGTTACACCCTCCTCAATTTAGCATTTCGGCAGATAGGCAACAGAACTGAAGGTGTGGCACTTGCTCAGTAATGCACTGGTTATGTCAACTTGGGATGGAGGATGAAGGCTCCAGATTTTAACTTCACCTATTTAGTTTAGAGGGTGGACCATGGAATTGGAACTTGTGTGAAACAGTTTGTACAGAGATGGCTGGATCCCTTCCCTTAAGGACACTTGTGAAACGGTTTTGACTGTGCAACGGCCCGGCAGCTTTATGACCATTTGATGTGGTGTTGACCTGCGAGTCATCAGATTTCTGGAATGGTTTTTGAATGAACTTTGGTATTGGTTTATTATTGTCACTTGTACTGAGGTACAGTGAAAAACTTGTCTTGCGTACCGTTCGTACAAGTCAATTCATTACACAGTGCATTGAGGTAGTACAGAGAGCATTGAGGTAGTACAGGGTAAAAACAATAACAGAGTACAGAGTAAAGTGTCACAGCTACAAGGAAGTGCATTGCAGGTAGACAATAAGATGCAAGGTCAAACAAGTCCATCTCATTGTATAAGGGAACCATTTAATAGTCTTATCACTGTAGGATAGAAGCTGTCCTTGAGCCTGGTAGTATGTGCCCTCAGTCTCCTGTATCTTTTGCCTGATAGGAGAGGAGAGGAGAGAGGATGACCTGGGTGGGTGGGGTCTTTGATTATGCTGGCTGCTTCACCAAGGCAGCGAGAGGTAAAGACAGAGTCCATGGAGGGGAGGCTGGTTTCCGTGATGCGCTGGGCTGTGTCCACAACTCTCTGCACTTTCTTGTACTCCTGGGCAGAGTAGTTGCCATACCAAGCCGTGATGCATCCAGATAGGATGCTTTCTATGGTGCATCGATAAAAATCGGTGAGTGTCAAAGGGGACATGCCAAATTTCTTTAGCCTCCTGAGGAAGTAGAGACACTGGTGAGCTTTCTTGGCCGTGTCGTCTACGTGGTTGGACCAGGACAGGCTATTGGTAGTGTTCACTCCTAGCAACTTGAAGCTTTAAACCTCAGCACCATTGATGTAGACAGGTGCATGTACACTACCCCCTTTCCTGAAGTCAATGACTAGCTCTTTTGTCTTGCTGACATTGAGGGAAAGGTTGTTGTCATGACACCATGTCACTAAGCTCTCTACCTCCTTCCTGTACTCTGACTCATCATTATTTGAGAATGATGGGGCTTAAACTAATCAGCTCTTGGTATGCAAGCTCAGAATTAGAACAGTACCACTGAAAAAACTCACTGATTATTGGTAGTTTTGAGACTATGTAGATGCAGTTCTGAAAGCAATTGAGCAAATCTCAATTGATTTTTCATCTGTTCTTCCCCAGACTCTTGGAATGACTGAACTCCTTTACTTTGTAAACTGCCTTGGTGTGATGGTCTTTCTGCTCACTGTTCTCTATCACTGGGTCGACATTACACACACTAGATCTGCAACCCTTACTCAAAATTTCTATGATGCCAGGCCAAAAAGAAGCTTTCACAGCCACTGCCGAAGGAAGGTGTATACACGAATGTCTGAATCGGAGTGTGAACAAGAGTCTTGATCAGTGATTTTTGAACCTTGCTTGAGATATCTGGAGACGAAACATCCACTTGCATCAAAATCTGTGACGAGCTGAGAATATGTCAGTGAGAAATGTAATCTGCACAGAACAAGCTAGGAACTGATGGGATCCTGCTGCTTACTGACAAACAGGTGAAGTGTTGGAGAGCTGTTCTCTAAAACCCTAATCCAGAAAGTGAGCATGTAATTTAAGATGGTGCTTGTTGGTTTATTATTGTTACGTGCACTGAGATACTGTGGAAAACTTTTTGTTTCTGTGCGATCCAGGCAGCACATCGAGGAAGTAAAAAGAAAACAGAATGCAGAATACAGTGTAGCAATTATGGAGAAAGTGCAGTGCAGGTAGACAACTGAAGTGCAAGGGCCGCGATGAGGTAGATTGGGAGATCGAGAATTCAACTTTAGTATATGAGAGGTTCATTCAAGAGTCTGATGAGAGTGGGATAAGATATCTTTATTAGTCACATGTACATCGAAACACACAGTGAAATGCATCTTTGCGTGCAGTGTTCTGGGGGCAGCCCGCAAGTGTCGCCACACTTCCGGCGCCAACATAGCACGCCCACAACTTCCTAACCCATACGTCTTTGGAATGCGGGAGGAAACCGGAGTACCCAGAGGAAACCCATGCAGACACGGGGAGAATGTACAAACTCCTTATGGACAGTGGCCGGAATTGAACCCGGGTTGCTGGCACTGTAGTAGTGTTACGCTAACTGCTACACTACCATGCCTGAAGCTGTCCTTGAGTACTTCAGTAGCAAGGGAGTTCTGTAGTGTTGAAAGAGCCATCCTCAGAAAGATTCTGCTTCATCAGCCTGTTTCAGTGGCTAAAATTTCTCCCTCAGTCAAAAACAATAAAATTACCCATCTATGTTCCTGTATGTAGAGCCCTGGTGAGACTACATCTAAAATACTGTGTGTACATCTGGTCTCCCCATCCAAGGAAGGATAGAGTCAGTGGAATAAAGCTTCATTAGATTGATTAGATAGGCATAGTAGTGTAGCGGTTAGCATAACGCTTTACAGCGCCAGTGACCCAGGTTCAAATCCGGCCACTGTCTGTAAGGAGTTTGTACGTTCCCCCCGTGTCTGCGTGGGTTTCCTCCGGGTGCGCCAGCTTCCTCCCACATTCCAAAGACGTACGGGTTAGGAAGTCGTGGGCATGCTATGTTGGTGCCGGAAGCGTGGCGACACCTGCGGGCTGCCCCCCCAAAATCACTACGCAAAAGATGTATTTCACTGTGTGTTTTGATGTACATATGACTAATAAAGATCTTATCTTACTGGGATGGAGGGTTTGTCCCATTATGGGAGATTAAGGAGACTGAGCCTGTACTTCCTCTGGAGTTTTGAAGAATAAGAGGTCGTCTCATTGAAACAAGTAAAATTCTAATGGGAAGATGCAAGGACGTTGTTTCCCTTGGCGCGGATGCCTTGGACCAGGGGTCAGCCATTCAGGAAACAGATGAGAAGAAATTTCTTTACCCAGAGGGTAGTAAATCTTTTGAATTCTTTACCCAAGAGGGCTCTCGAAGCTCAGTTGCTAAGTATGTGCAAGACAGAGATCAATAGATTTTTGTATATTAGGGGAATTGAGGGATATGGGATTTGTGCAGAAAACTGAAGCAAAAGATCAGCTCTGACCAGCAACAGGCTGGTCCATTTCTTCTATTTCTCATGTTCTTACTTCTTATTATAACAGAGAGTGCCAAGTTGGGTGTAAAGTACTTTGGACCATCCAGGCATGATACGACGTCTTTTTCATCCTTGAAACCTAAAGTCTTAATTTGATGCCATGAACTTTTCAAAGCCAGTGATTGAAGTGGTGAACCTTGGTAGGATTTCTTATGGCAACGCACTGCAAGCTCAGCGGAAGTTCATCCGACGCCACTTTGATGCTCTGTCCCAGCTGCCCACTGCTGAGCCACCAGTGAATGCACTGCTCTTGTGTGAGCATGCTCCTGTTTACACTATCGGCATAAGGACAGCACAATACCCAATTGAGGAGGAAGAGAGATTGAAGGGGCTGGGCGCAGAGTTTTACCAGGCAAACCGAGGAGGTTTGATCACCTTCCATGGCCCCGGGCAGCTGGTGTGCTATCCCATCCTCAACCTGGCCCATTTTAGGAAGAGCGTGCGGTGGTACGTGGGTGAGCTGGAGAGGACCACCATCCAGCTCTGCCACAAGTTTGGGATAAAAGCAGAGACCTCACCTGAGACTGGAGTGTGGGTCGGAAACAACAAAATCTGTGCCATTGGTAAGTAATGTCACCTGTATTTGTAGGTGGAGGTATGGTGCCAGGCTCCACTTTAGGAGGCAGTTTGGTGTATGTGAATTGTAAGGTGCTTCACAAGAGGCTTGTTGAGATGGACAATATGTGGTTGGAACTTGGATAATTGATTGGCAAGGTGAGTAAAACCCCATGGTCCTTCTCGCCTTGCCCCATCCTGGTAGTCATTGATGCACTGATAATTGTAGGGCACTCATAGCCATCGATCATGTATCAATGAGTCTACAGCAGATCCATGCAGGAAGTGAGGAACTGAAGAGCAAGTCCAGAGTCATTCAGACCCTCGAGCCTGTTCTGCCATTCAGTAAGATCATGGTTCTGTAGATTAACCCATTTCTATCACTGACACATAGCACCAGCCTTGGCCTTGTATGGTTTTATACCTTTTTGTTTAGTAAAGTTAATCTCAAATTTAAAATTATTCAAGTTACCTGCTAAAGCATTAAGATAGGAAGAGAGATCTATTCAGCCCTCATGCTTGTTCCACGAGCCTTCTGTAAAATTTTAAGGAATTATTGAACATTTATGACAGGAAGAGACAATTTGGCCAATTGAGTCTGTGTTGGTGGAAATAGAACTACCCAGTGTAATCCTAGCTTCAGCTCTAAATCCATATGAATCCATTCTTGAAGAACACATTCAAAAACATTGTTAAATGTTATGTCTTCCTGCCTCTATTACCCTTTCGGTTAGTGAGTTCCAGAACCCTACTACTCCTTGGGTGAAAAGATGTTTCCTTATCTCTCCTCTAGTACACTTACCAATTACTTTAAATTTTGATTTTTAAATCCTCTGCTCAGGGAAATAGGTCCCTCATAATTTTATGACCTCAATTAACTCTCCTTTCCTCTCTACCAAGGAAAACATTCCTAGCCAGTCTAATTAGTTCTCTAAACTACAATTTTCAAGCCCGGCCAATATCTTCATAAATCTCCTCTGCATCCTATCTAATGCAATCATATAATTCCTGTAATGTGGTGACCAGAACTGTACACTGTAGTCTAACTAATGTTGTATACAGTTCTGGCACATTCCCCCTTTCTACCTCACTCTGTTCTATGCCTCTGCTACCAATAAAAACACACTAGGTCTTTTTAACCACATTTTTGATCAGATCTGCTATCTTTTAAGGATCTATGGACCCACATTACAAGGTATCTTTGTTCTCCACACAATATCCTCTCATTTATTGAATATTTCCTCTCCCTTTGCACCTCCCAGAAGACGGGTGAAACGAAGGGAATATCTCAGGATGCAGACACAAGAAATCGCAGATGTTATAATCTGGAGCCATAAACAAACTGCTGGAGGAATTCAGCGGATCAGGCAGAATCTGTGGAGGCAGAGGGATGGCTGATGTTTTGGGTCAAGACCCTCAATCAGGACTGAGTGTAGAGGTGAAATAGTCAGTAGAAGAGGTAAGAGGGAGCGGAGAGGCAGAATTGGCAGGCGATAGGTGCAGCCAGGTTAAGAGGAGGATGATGGACAGAAGGGGGAGGGATGGAGTTGGAGATGGCAGTTGGTGGGTGATAGGTTGCAACAGATAAAGAGGAAGAAAACGAAGCAGATGGAGCAAGATAGGGGAGAGGGCAAGTAGAGACAGAGGCTGGAAGGTGATGTGGAGACACAAGAGGTAGAAGATGCTGGAATCTGGTTAAGAAAGAAAGTGATAAGTGGAACGAGATAAGGGAATGATGATAGACAGATGGTACCAGTTGGACAAGGGGATAGGAGACCTAGTGGGTTAAGTGTTTGAGTGATAGGCAGATGGAACCATGTCGGTGAGGGGAACAAAACTGGGTGATGGGTTACTGGGGATGGGTTGGAAAAAGTGGGGGTGAGAGAACCTGACTGGCTCAGAAGCAGAGAGAAAGGAGCACATGTGCGAGTTATCTGAAACTGAAAAATTAATGTTCATACCATTGGGTTGTAGACTATCCAGGCAGAATATGAGGTTTTATTTTTCTAGTTGGCATTTGGCCTCACCCCGGCACTGGAGGAGACCAAGGACAGAGGTTGTTGTGGGAATGGAAAGGGGAGTTGAAATGGCATGCAACCAGGAGCTCAGGATTGCCATTGCTCTGTAAACCAGTCACCTAGGTTATACCTGATTCTCGCTGATGTACAGGAGGCCACATCAGGAGCGCTGAATGCAGTAGGCGATGTTGGAGGAGGTGTATATGAATCTTTGCCTCACCTGGAAGGCTGTTTGAGTCCCTGGATGGTGGTGAGGGAGGAGGTGTAGGGGCAAGTGTTGTACCTCCTGCGGTTGCAGAGGAAAGTGTCATAGGATGGGGAGTGGTGGGTGAGGAGGGACAAATGAACCAGGGAGTGATGGAGGGGTGGTCGCTGCAGAAAGGGGTGGGGAGAGGAAGATGTCACTGGTGGTGGGATCCTGTTGCAGAAATGACGATGGATGATGTGTTGGATGCTGAGGCTGGTGGGGTGAAAAGTGAGGAGCAAGGGAACTCTACCCCTCCCTATATTCTCTGTCTGTCTGTCTCTCTCTTTCCATAGGGATTCACTGTGGCAGATACATCACCTCTCATGGGTTAGCGCTGAACTGTAACACCGACCTCCTCTGGTTCTCACACATCACCCCCTGTGGTATCGAGGGGAAAGGGGTTACATCTCTGAGTCAAGTACTGAAGAGGGAAGTGACCGTCTCTGAGGCAGTGGAGCCTTTCCTGGAAACGTTCGCAGAGCAGTTTAACTGCACGCTAAGGCAGTAGAAGCCATCCATCTCCAAGCTGGCCATCTCCACAGATCCTCACCCAGTCAACTGGCTGTACTGTTTGAAGTGGGTTGAGACTTGCCTGTAATCTGCAAGGAAGAGTGGAGCTTGAATAGAACACGAAGATCAAACACATTACTTGTCCTGCCCAACAGGATCCAGTGAATTGCTAAATCGCGCCTTCTTGTCGACTGATACCAGAACACTGAATGAGAACTTGAGGGCGCAGATGCAAGTGACTGCAGATGTGGAAATCTGGAGAAAGAAACAAACTGCTGTAGGAACTCAGTGGTCAGGCAGCATCTGTGGAGGTAGTGGGATGGTTGACTCTGTATCAGGACTCTGGCTTGGAGTGGTTAAGTGAGATTAGGTAGTGGGAAGCTAAAGGAATGCTATTAAATAAAATGACATGGTGAATAATGCTGTGATGTGATTCTGAGCCATACAGAGTCGATGATGTTCTAAGTACATTTGTTGGCCTGTACCTATCATGGGGCAGTAGGTGTCAAATTAAAATTGCTCATTATATTGGTTTGGGATTGCTTTATTTTAGTTTTACTCATTTAGATGAACCATGCCACATTCTTGAACTACTGATGTCTATGTGAAAATGTCCCTAATGTTCTGGGATTTCTGATAAATGCACCGTGTATTTTCATGTCGAGATCATGCACTTGGTGTGTGTAACTCTTGTGGGAATAATGTGGGTGGACAGGACTGTACCCCTCTCATGGTAGTCAAATATGCATCTTGTCGGGACTCTCACTTGAAGAATATTAATTTGTGTAGTGTTGCCTGCATGGAGTTTGCATATTCTTCCTGTGACTGCATGGGTTGCCTCTGGGTGCTCTGGTTCCCTCCCACCCTCCCAATGGGATTAGTGAAAATGGGTGCTTGATGGTTGTTGTGGGCTGAAGGGCGTGTTTCCATTCTCTGGTGTAATGTTGACTGTTGATCTGCATGTACCATGGCCCTCAAGAGGGAAAAACTTGAGAAGAATATGGATTTAAACTATGCAGGTCCCACATACCACCTGCAATGGTTGTCAAAAACTTGGACATATGTTGACAGATGTCATGTGTGCAGATGCCAGAGGATGGCAGTGTTTGCAAATGACTGTACGTCACACTGCATTGTATAATGCAAGAAATCCTAGAACTGCCCAGTACAGTACAGAATGGATGGGCACCATTGGTATTTGTGTCAGCTCTTTGAAAGTGCTCTTAATCAATCCCAGTTCCCCATTTTCATGGTGCCTGTCATGACCTCAGGTTGGCCAAAGTGTTAAAGTATTTGATTAGCGGTAAAGTATAGTCACAGTTGTCATGTAGTAATCATTGTTATGCAGATTAAGACATTGGGGGAATACTCTCATTGGCCTCATTAGCCACCTCAGAATCCACAAAACCAGAGTGGAGTGAGTAATTCTTGATCCTTGAGGTGGTATGCTCCTCCCACCACTTACTTTCCCAATGCACTGCCTTGAGTTGCTCAATTCCATCCCGAATGCTCCTTCTCCACTTTGAGCAGTCGTGGGGATGTTGCACTTAAAGGAAGCTTTGAACATGTCCTTGAATCTTTTTCTCTGTCTGGCAATTTCAGAACAGTGCATCTCTTTCGGAAGTTTGCTGTTGGGAATGTAAACAACGTGACCTGCCAATGTAGCTGACAGGTAAGAGTAACTCAGGTCTTCAGGTCATGGTTGTAGGCCTGGGAGAGGACACTGATGTTGGTTTCCTTAATCTCTTCAGTGAATTTGGTCAGTTTTGCAGAAATAGCATTCATTTATTTTTCCAGTGTCTTGAGATGCCTGCTCGAGTCCAGATCTCGGAAATATCTATAAGGCAGGGATCACTGCTTCCTGGTAGAGCATGAATTTTGGGCCAGGTCTGAGGTTTCAATTTAAAACCCCAATGCGTTTCCTTAGTCAACTGGAGGCTCTGCTGGCACATTGAAAGTGGGGGTGAATTTTAAATCCATGATTGTCCTTGCTGAGGTGGCTTCCGAGAGATGGGAAGTGGTCTGTTTTCCAAGGTCTGGTCGTGAGCCTTTATGGAGGGCAGGGTGCTACAGCACCAGCAGGTTGACAGAGGACCTTTGCTTTGGGATATTGAATGCAAGGCTCGGTGGAAGAAGTCTACCGTGTCATGCAGCACAAAAAAAACAGGCCTACCATGTCTGTATTTACCAGGTTCCCGAGACAACTCCAAGACATCTCTCTTGTTCAGGGCGGTGTCCATGCAGCGCGCATTGCCTTCTGGGTGCTGTAGTCCGCGGTCGTGTCAGTCTCGGCGCATTTCCTGCGATCGAGACTACAATTCCCAGTTGGCTCCGCGGCGAGCTTGTCCTTCCCGCCCTTCCACCGTCGTTCCCCGGGCAACCAAAGCCGCGCCCGTGCGCGGTGCCCGCCGGGAGCTGTAGTCCGCCCACCTGCCTCCTCTGCGCGCCCCGCCCACGCCGCCGCCGCCGATAAACTACAAAGGCGGCGCCGTCCGCGCTGCGCAGGCGTGGTTTGAACTGTTATGGGGGAGGAAAATAGGCAGCGCTGGCGGCGGCGGCGGCTCGCACACGATGAGGAGGTGGCTCTGCGGCCACTGAGGTACCGGCGGCGCTCGGCCAGGCTGTGAGCGCGTTGGCCAGCGGTTGCGTGCCCGAGCGGAGATGGGGGACGGCGGGCAGGATGTGAACGCGAACCCGCTGAAAGGCGAGCTCCACGACGGAGACCAGGAGCTGGAGCGGGCGCTGCAGCAGTGGCTGCTGTGGGACCAGGTCGGTCTGCTCTCCCCTGCACACATGTGTGCTTCAGACCTCGGCCCTTCTCTCTCCCCCTCCCAGACCTTTCGGCTCTGTCTGTTTACCTTCGTTATCAGCTCGGCGCAGCGCGGGTCGGTCGCCACACGGCTGTTGATATTTAAAAGGCGTTGCTATTGGTAACGGCGGGTGGTGCAGTCCCTGATGGCCCTGTTGGGCTGATGGAATGAGCAATTGGTGACGGTCCTGTTGGGGTGGAGGGGTTGGAGGAATGGGTAATAGGTGATGGGGTTGGAGGAGGTGGGGAAATGGGAAATTGGTGACAGTCCTGTTGGGGTGAAGGGATCAGAGGAATGGGCAATTGGTGATGGTCCTGTTGGGGTGAAGGGATCAGAGGAATGGGCAATTGGTGATGGTCCTGTTGGGGTGGAGTGGTTGGAGGAATGGGCAATTGGTGACAGTCCTGTTGGGATGGAGGGGTTTGAGGAAAGGGGAAATAGGTGATGGGGTTGGAGGAGCTGGGGAAATGGGCAATAGATAATGGTCCTATTGGTCTGGAGGGGCTGATGGAATGGGCAATTGGTGACGGTCCTGTTGGGGTGGAGGGGTTTGAGGAAATGGGGAATAGGTGATGATCCTTTTAGGGTGGAGGGGCTTGGGGAATTGGCATCTCTTCTGATATATTGAAGTCAAATGCTCATGTCATGAGGGCAGAATTGTTTTAAATCTGTCATACAAGCTTTAGCATTGAAATTGACAGGTTGTGAGGTCACCTTAGCAGAACAATCCTGTTATGTGAGAAAATAATTTGTCCTATTAAAACAAACTTGATAACTGCACGTGGAAGGAGTGCAGCATAAATTCACCAGACTGGTTCAGGGGATGGTAGGTCTGTCAAAGGAGGTGAGATTGAGTAAGCTAAGCCTCTATCTCTTGAGTATGGTAGAATAAGAGGTGACCTCTTTGCAATATTATAAATGTGAGGATATGCTGAGGTGTGTAGACCAGAGGGGGAGGTCACTCTCCCTATATGACATGTGATTTTTATTTAAGGTGAGGTGACCAAAATTGTACGCACTACTTCTTCACTAATTTATCTATCAGATTCTTCTAAACACATATTCCCACCACCACTATTTTGAACCTGGTATTGGGAGACCGGCAAAATTAGTAATCTCTCCTTGGAACCAGACAGTCCTGCAAAATTCCATTGATGATTGATTAATGTCCCAGTAATTAGGCCTGGAGAAGAAATTTCAGTAAGATCTTTCAGTGTAACTTCTGTCTTTGGGTAATCCTGAAGTTAGTGTTCCAGTTAAGGCTGGAGTTGAAATCATGATAAGAATGCACTTCAGCATTTCTTTGCACTTGGCCTTGGTTGTGGAGATTCTGTGCTACAATATGCAATGAAATGTATGAATTTGATGCATTTGAGTGGAATGTCCTTAGCACATTGGAAAGACACTGCTTGTTCATTCTTCAGCCTTTGGAAGAAAGTTGAGGAATGTAAAGGTTGCCTTTCGTTTGTTATCTCTTTCCCACCACTGATGTGAGCACTATTGTGCCAGTGAGCAAAGCCAACAAGAAAGACTGAGCAGTGAAAGGAAAAGAAAGAACATGTCCAATAACAGTATTCTGTCCCACAAGAGGATTAATGAGATAATGATCAGTCTTTATGGTTTCTTTGATAAGAAGGGGGACTCTTGCAAAACACAATGCAAGGATTATCCTATCCAACAGCCTGTTTCTAACATGGGTATCTAGAAATATTGACAGTATTATCCAAGCTAGATAAATCATTAAAGTACCAGATACCCGATATTTTGTGGGTTTAGAGAGATCCCTTTGCTAAGAAGCTCTAGACCAATTAGGGTAAACAAGGCAATGTGAAAATCATGCCCTTTTTAGCAATCAGGGTTTTTAAAGAGTGCAGGGAAGCACCAACTGGACTTTTTAGCATTAGTAATAGAAAAGGAATTGAAACCATAGGTTGCAAAACAGATTGGATTTGTTAGAGGTACTTACCATTTTTAAGGCAAGGAGCAAGTAGATGGAAAGACACTGATACAATATAACATTATAACAAGATTGTAAGGACAGAAAACAGGAGAAACGTCTTTGCATGTAAGGCTATGAATGCAGAATACCAATTAATGATTAAATCACTGACACGTTGTGGATGGTTAAAGGAAAATAACAAAATGGGTATATGAGACTAGGACCAAGAGGAGGATAAACACCAGTATGGATTAGAACATAGAACAGCACAGGAACAGGCTCTTCGGCCCACAATGTTGTGCAAAACCAATTACATTAGTAATAAAATGCCCAACTAAACTAATCCCTTCTGCTTACACAATGTCCATCTCCTACCATTTCCCTCACATTCGTGTGCCTATCTAAGAGCTTCTTGAACACCCCTATCGTATTTGCCTCCACCACCAGCCCAGACAGCGCATTACAGGCACCCACCACTCTGTCTTAAAACAAACCTGCCCTGCACATCTTTGAACTTACCCCCTATCACCTTAAATGCACACCCTCTGGTATTAGATATTTCAACCATGGGGAAAAGATACTGGTTATGTACTCATAATGTTATAAGCCTCTATCAGATCTCACCTCAGCCTCTGCTGCTCCAGAGAGAACAACCCAAGTTTGTCCAACCTCTCCTCATAGCACATGCCCTCTAATCTTCATAAACCTCTTCTGCACCCTCTGCAAAGCCTCAACATCCTTCCTATAATGGGGCGACCAGAACTGAATGCAATACTCCAGATGCGGCCTAGCTAAAGTTTTATAAAGCTGCAGCATAACTTCCTGACTCTTCAACTTACTGCATAGACTAATAAAGGCAAGCATGCCGTACACTGCCTTTACCGCCCTATCAACCTGTTCAGCCACTTTCAGGGAGCTATGAACTTGGACTCCAAGATCCCTCTGCTCATCAACACTGTTGAGGCTCTTGCCATAAACAGTGTACTGTCTCTTTACCTTTGACCTCCCAAGGTGCAACACTTCACCGGGTTGAACTCCATCTGCCAGTTCTCTGCACATATCTGCAACTGATCTATCCTACTGTATCCTCTGCCAGTCTCCCATGCCATCCACAACACACCAATCTTCATATCATCTGGAGACTTACTAACCCACCCATGCACATTTTCATCCAGGTCATTTATATACATCACAAACAGCAGAGGTCCCAGTACAGATCCCTGAGGAACACCACTAGTGACAGACCTCCAGCTAGGATAAATCCCATCGACCACTACCCTCTGTCTTCTACAGGCAAGCCAGTTCTGAATCCAAACGGCCAATTCACCTTAGATCCCATGCATCTTAATCTTCTGGATGAGCCTCCCATGAGGGACCTTGTCAAACGCCTTACTAAAATCCATGTAGACAACATCCACAACTCTACCTTCATCAATCACCCTTGTCAAGAGATTCAATCAAGTTATTAAAGCATGGCTTGCCCTGCACACAGCCATGCTGACTGTCCCTAATTAGGCTGTGGTCTTCCAAATGCTCAGAAATCCTATCCCTAAGAATCCTTTCCAGTAACTTCCCTATCACTGATGTGAGACTCACTGGTCTATAGTTACCAGGATTATCCCTGTTTCCTTTCCTGAATGATGGAACAACATTAGCTACTCACCAGTCCTCCAGGACCTTGCCTGTGGCTAGAGAGGACACAAAGATATTGGTCAAGGCCCTAGCAATCTCATCTCTTGCCTCTCTCAATGATCTGGGTATATCCCATCGGGCCCTGGGGATTTATCTACTTTGATGTTCTTTCAGAAACCCAATACTACCTTCTCATTTATCTCGAAATGCTCTAGCATATTAGCATGCTCCACACTGATCTCCCTATCATCCATGTCCTTCTTGCAAAGTACTCATTAAGGACCTCGCCCACATCCTCTGCTTCCAAACACACGTTCCCTCCTTTTATCCTTGAGTGGTCCTACCCTCTCCCTTGTTATCATCTTGCTCTTGATGTATGTATAGAATGCCTTGGGATTCTCTTTAATCCTACTTGCCAAGGACTTTTCATAGCCCCTCTTGGCTTTCCTAATTCGCTTTGTGAGTTCCTTTCTTTATAATCCTCAAGTGCTCTGTTTGATTGGTATTGTTTGATCCCAGCTTCCTAAACTTTATGTACATTTCCTTTCTCTTCTTGACTAAATTCACCACCTCTCTCGACATCCAAGGTTCCCTTCCCCTGCCATCCTTGTCCTTCCTTCTTACTGGAACATACCTGTCCTGTACTCTGTGCAGTTGGTCTTTAAAAACCCTCCACTCATCAGATGTGGATTTGTCCAAAAACATCTGTTCCCAGTTAACTCTCCCTAGTTCCTGCCTGATGTTCCTGTAATTTGCCCGGCTCCAATTTAATACTCTCCTGCAAGGTCCATATTTATCCTTATCTATGGATATCTTAAAACTTAAGGAGTTGTGGTCAGTGTTCCCTAACTGTTCTCCCACTGAAAAGTCAGTTACCTGGCCAGGCTTGTTTCCCAACACCAGGTCTAGTACAGCCCCTTGTCTCATTGGACTATACACATATTGATTTAAGAAACCCTCCTGGATGCACCTAACAAATTCTGTCCCGTCTAACCCTCTTACACTATGAAGGTCCCAAGTTATATAAGGGAAGTTGAGGTCCCCCATGACAACAACCCTATTAGTTTTTCATCTTTCCCTAATCTGCCTGCATAACAGTTCCTCAATGTCCTGTTGGCTATTGGGGGGTCTGTAGTATAATCCCATCAGAGTGATTGCACCTTTTCTTATCTTTGATTGTTGGCTCAAAAGTCTGTATCAACCGTAATGCTTTAACTGACCTTCACCAAGGGATGTGATGACCTGTACTAAGGGAAGGGAAAGCATTTTGTGATCTCGATGCAATTGCTTCATTTATGTAAACATTAAAGGGGATCCTTTTGCATTCTTGCTGTTTCTCCCATGAAAGAATAGCTTGCTCTAGTTAGTGGTTTAGATTTTTGGAAGTAGATTAATTGCTTAGTCTTGTATTTTTGAGCCGCCGATAGCACTGGAAACTAGCCATGAGTCATCTTTTGAAATTATAGGCATTACAAAACCCATCTTGCTGTACATATCTTGATACGCAAGTGACTTCTCTGAATTTGAATTTGCTGCTTACCTGTCAGTTAATTAATGCCGTCTGGCTCATTGGATGTCTGCGATTATAGAGTTCAAGAGGCTTTAAAGATCAAATCGGAAGGACAAAATTAAGTCTTCAAATAAAAGCAAACCTGAGGAAGATTTCATTTTGATTTCTTTTTTTTTCCATTTTGTGCGTTGACTCTTTGAGGTTTGTTCTGAAGTACGATGTCTGTCCAGCTAAACATTGTGGATTGGTTCAGTGCAGTCGGAGTTCATCGTTGCACTTCACTCACAAGAATTTTTGTTCTGTTAATGAGCCGTTAGCTTTTAAAGCCAATATTTGTTTTTCAAATTCATCGTCTTTTTAGACACTGTCCAATGGCAGAAATCCATAATTTATTGTAAAAGAAATCAACCTTTTAAAAACAAAAGCTTGCAAATGAATGAGTTCCTTAATGATTTAAAGATTACCACAGTTTGAAATTATTCCAGCTAGATTGTTTATATTGAATACATGAATATTCTGTCTTGTAAACTGTAGAAAATGACTGACCAAATTATGTGCGAATTTCACAACATGACAAGTTAACAAGGAAGAAAAACGTATATCTTTTTACCAAGTGGCTTGGAGATGGTACTTGCTAGGCATTTATTGACCATTTGTATTTGACCCAAGCGTATTAAGAGTGATCCATGTGGTATTGGGCTCAGCTGGACTGCCAAGCTTTTTCACCCTTCCTGAGGGCATTAAGTGTAAATTATTTAAAACAGTCCAACAGCTGATTGTTTTTATCTTTCAACATCCTATGCTTCCACGGTGGTCTTTGAACTTCTGGTTGCAGGTTTCTAATTTTATTCACTAATTTTAAATTTCAATTTTATTCTCTACCTACCCTCCTCCTAAAAAGCTAATGAGTCGTTCAGATGCCAAATAACCTGCCAGTACAGCATCGGAATCACTGGGCACAACTATTATTCCCCCAACAAACAATATATGCTGGAGGAACTCAGCAGGTCGAGCAGCATCTGTTGGAGGAAAGGAATTGTTGACAAGTTGGAAGGAATTGGGAATTAGGAGTTCCTCCAGCAGATTGTTTGTCGCTCCAGATTCTAGCATCTGCAGTCTGTGTCTCTATTATTCTTATTGTACTTGAACCCTACTACAAAATAATTTTTGTTAGAACATAGAACAGTACAGCACAGGAACTGGCCCTTCGGCCCATGATGTTGTGTCAGATTAATTAAACTAGTAATTAAACGCCTAACTAAACTAATCCCTTCTGCCCACACAATGTCCATATCCCGCTGTTCTCTGCACATTCGTGTGCCTCTCTTAAATGCCTCTGTCGTATTAGTCTCCTGCACCCCTGGCAGCACATTCCAGGCACCCACAACTCAGTTTTTTTTAAAAAAAAAACTTGCCCTGCTCATCTTCTTTGAACTCTCCCCTTCTTGCCTTAAATGCATGCCCTCTAAAATTAGACATCTTGACCCTGGGAAAAAGATACTGTCTGTCTACTCTTTGCCTCTCAATCTTATAAACTTCTGTCAGGTCTCCCCTCAGCCTCCGCAGCTGCAGAGAAAACAACCCAAGGTGTTAAGATGTTAACCCAAACAGTGCCTAAAACAAGGGCACTATGCTCTTTGTCTCGGTCCTGTGCCACTTGAGGACTGGAGAAAATAAAACATTTTTTCAACTGTTATGTTCAATGAGTTGAATTAATGCCTTAAATTCATTTAGAAGTATAAAAGCATATTCGATGGTGTTTTTTCAATTTTCCTGAAGAAACGGATGGCAGGTTCTTTAGTCTGTTGAACTCCCAGTCAAAACACTTGGCTATCAATAGCTTAATGCTACTTTTCTCTTCACTTCACCATAAAGTTTGCCTATCATACCCGTACAAGAACAACCACACTGCATTGTATAGATGCTGTCCTATACAAATGCTCATAGCTTTCCTTCAATTATTGTGCACGATTCATCCAATTCAATGAAGTTGCCGCTGCAGTGGAAGCTGCTTGACAACAAACTAACATGTTCTGTAACTTGTACGTCAGCTTATCAGGCATTTAGTTTTAATAGCCCTAGATAATAACTCAGCACAGTGGTGCAGCTAGTAGAGCCTTTGCCTCACATCTGCAGCGACCTGGGTTCAATCCTAACCTAGAGTGCCGTGTGTATGGAGTTTGCACATTTTCCCTATGACAACATGGGATTCTTCCAGGTGCTTCAGTTTCCTCCGTCATCCCAAAGACATGCAGGTTGATAGGTTTTTAGCTGCTATAAATTGCCCCTAGTGTATAGTTGAGTGGTAGAATCTGGTTGAGTTGATGGAGTTGTAGGGTGAATAAGTAGGATTAATGTAAAGGGTGCTTGATGGTGGGCTGACGAGCCTGTTTCTGTGCTGTGTGATTCTGAGACTTCTAGGAATCGCATTTCCTTTCATCATATGTTGCCTATTGCAAAGCAAGCATCTAAATAAATGTCATCGAAATTCCTGCTAGCCATTATTCAATTGAATTGACACCTACGCATATGAACATAATAGATAATGACATTAGTTTCTGTTGCCTCCCTACTCCACAAGCCCAGGGGCTTTTGATCCTTGTGTAGCATGATAGCTAAGAACTGCAAAACAAATTGGGAATCAGACAGGCGAAGGTTGGAGGAATGACTCTTCATATTCCGCCTTGGGAGGTTCCAACCTGATGGCCTCAACGTCGATCTCTCTAACTTCCGGTAACCGCCCGCCCCACCCCCCCACTTTGTCTTCCCTTATTCCTGTCTTGAAGACCTGCCCATCTCCTCTCCTCCCCTCCCCCATCCTTTATTCCATGGTCCACTGCCCTCTCCTACCGGATTCCTTCTTCAGCCCTTTGCCTCTTCTACCTATCATCTCTCAGCTTATTACCTCTTCTCCCCCACCCACCTACCTTCGCCCCTCACCTGAACTCGACTATCACCAGAACTCGCCTGTCCCCTGCCTACGTGTGCTCCTCCCCCTCCCCCCACCTTCTTATTCTGGCTTCTGCCCTCTTACTTTCCAGTCCTGATGAAGGGTCTTGGCCCGAAACATTTCCCTCCATGGATGCTGCCTGACCTGCTGAGTTCCTCCAGCACTTCTTGTGTATTGCTCCAGATTCCAGCATCTGCAGAATTTTTTGTTTCTCTGTCAATTGATCTGTGTGGCTGAGTCATGCACCAGAGTTGGCTTCAGGGCATCCAGTAATGTATGTCTTTTCAGGTGTGGTGAGATTTGAGGAAGAGAGTCGTTTGGAGCATGTTAAATGGCAGCCTGACTTCGGGCGCATGTTATAGCCGAGTAGAGAATTAACCGTGTTTCTTGGGCAGCGAAAGAGGTCTGCCAACTGTGCTTGCACAACCAGAGCTCCTGACGTGGGATGTTTTAAAAATGTTTTTTCTGTAAAGTACTGTCAAGCTAATCATGCTTGTGTCTGAAACAGAAAATAAATCTCTCAACTGACATTTCTAAGCAATTACTACTTGGCAGTTCATTTTGTATTACAATTCTCCTAACTGATGATGGACACTTCAGATCTTCTGGTGGGGTACTATGTTGCTGAAGAGTATTATTAAGAAGCTCAATGTTGTTCTTGTACAATGTCTGTATAATCAGGAACCCTGAAATGATCTTTGCTCCCTTCCCAGTCTCAAGTTCAAAGGGGCCAATTGGAGCATCCAATGTTGCCATCCCTGAGAGCAGTGGTGGAGTCGTAACCAATCTGTTATCTGTACAGTACCTGAATGTGATAAGTTAAGATCTTTTTATTAGTCACACATACATTGAAACACACAGTGAAATGCATCTTTTGTGTAGTGTGTTCTGGGGACAGCCCGCAAGTGTCGCTATGCTTCTGGTGCCAACATAGCATGCCCACAACTTCCTAACCTGTACGACTTTGAAATGTGGGAGGAAACCGGAGCACCAGGAGGAAACCCACGCAGACATGGAGAGAATGTACAAAGTTCTTGCAGACAGCGGCGGGAATTGAACCAGGGTCGCTGGTGCTGTAAAGTGTTACGCTAACCACTACACTACCATGCCTGCCATGATAGTACAGGTATGGTATAAACATTGAATTTTCCAATTTTGGGAAACCCCCGAGCTTCTTTCTTTCTCCTGATCCACCCAGATTCTCTAAACCACAGCTCACCATTAATTAAACTATGAGATAGTTATTTCCCAGAATGTCTGCCAGCCACACTTGCTCCCACAATAGCCTCACGAACCTTCAGGAGCCCATCAGCACCCAACATCTTTAAGGCCTGCTGCCCTCATGATGTGGCAACCAGGCCTCTAGATGTTGCATCCTCAGGCCCTGCCCCAATCACTGCCCTGACAGCCTATAACACTGGATACTAATAGTGGCCTGCTTCACTTTTTAAATATTTGTTAATATCAGCAACATTTAAAGATAATTGAAATTGATTTAAATAATACAAATTTTAAAAACTTAAACATTAATATTAGTTTAAAACAAAATACAGTAATTAAATGTACAATTGAATAAAAAATAAAAATAAATACTAAGCTCAATTTAATGAAGATTGGTGACGCCATTCAAAAAAAAATGAACCATCTTTTTGAGCTGGGGAGCCAAAAACAAAAGTTCTTCCATCATCAGTGCAGTGTTATGGAATGCCTGGAGCCAACCCAATATAACAGACTGGATCTTGCAGTTGCAATGACTGAGGAAAATATTGGCATTTGCCATCATTGCACGATGGAACTGACAGCAGCTTGAAACTTCTACACATGCTTTGTTTAACATGGGAATGACACAACTGCTGTTGGTAGTCTGACATTTCTCCACATTGCTACTATTTTACAAACTTCCCTTGTATAATCAAAGGAAATCCCTGATGTGCATGTAGTTCAGATATTTATGACCTATTCTCGCTGTAATGTACCTTGATAATGTTACACTTTATTGCACGATATTTAATGATTTTTTTAATCAAAAAGTGGTGCTAACAAAAGCAGAAAATGCAATTTCAGTGTTTATTTCAGTTTTTAATTTTCATTTATTTGTAAATTATGAATACTGCTTGAGAAACACTTGGGGGAATTTAAAAATACAATTTTATGTATGTGGATTTTAATCCCTGAAATGATTATAAAATAGTAAATTTATTATTGCGAGCTTTTGACCACTGTTTAATGAAAGCAGAATGGCCATCTTATTCTGTGCTTAACTGGCCTGTATGTACAAGTGGGAGTGTTTTCAGCAATGTTAATTTTCATGGAGTCATAGAGTCACAATTTGTCTGTATTTGACCCATATCCCCCTAAACCTTTCCTGTCCAAATGTCTTTTAAACATTGCAATTGTACCTGCCTCTACCACTTCCTCTGGCAGCTCGTTCCCTCTGTGTGGGGAAAACTTGCCCCTCGGGTCCTCTTTAAATCTTTCCCCTCTCACCTCAAACACATGCTCTCTATTTTTAGTCTCCCCTATTCCTAGATAAAGACTATGACCATCTACCTTATCTATGCCCCTCATACCTTATAAATCTTTATAAGGTCACCCCCCAGTCTCCTTGTTCCAAGGTAAGCAGTCCCAGCCTATTCAGCCTCTCCTCATTAACTCAAGCACTCCAGTCCCAGCAACATCCTTGTGAATCTTGTTTGCACCCTCTCTAGCTTAATCGCATCCTCCTGATGCAGTGACAACCAGAACTGCACTCAGTATTCCAGGTGCAGTCTCACCAATGTCTTGTACACTTGTAACATAACGTCCTGACTCTTGTACTCAGTGCCCCACCTGATGAAGGCAAGCATACTTTCTGCCTTCTTCACCACTTTGTACTGAGGTCTCCCTGTTCTGCAATATTCTCCAGGGCCCTGTCATTTATAATTGATGTTGTAAATTACTGCCATGAATAATTTATGGTACTCTGTATGAGACTGAGCAACAGATGGCTGGTCGGTGTGTGTAATGGGAAAACATTTAACTGGGTTGAAATCTGATTGAAATGGCTCAGTGACATATCATTAGTGGTAACTGCCAAAATGAAAATTTATTTTCAGATGTCAGCAACTCCACTCGTGATTTGTGGTCTAGTGACTTTTGTACAGAAACAGAAGCATTGTTTAATGAACAAAAGTTTTTAGTTTCTGCAAAATTATATCCAAAGATGTAAGATCTTGGAAATAATACACTTTGGTTCCCAGACCCAGAGTGATAATGCTTAGCTGTGGGACTGCCTGTGTAACTGTAGCCTTACAACCGACCCTGAGGGATCTCAAGCCATCCCATGTCCCAAAATTCCCAGAGGCTATGTTTATACTGAAGTCTATTTTATTTATATTGAAAGTTCAAGTCAAGTCAAGTTTATTGTCATGTGCACAAGTACAGTGAGGTACAGGTACAATGGCAAAACTTGTAGCAGCATCACAGGCATATAGGTACAGACAACACAATATAAATTGTACAAGACAGTGAAGAGACAAAAATAGACTGTCTTTTCTTTTGCACAATCAGGGACAAGACAAGAGAACTTTGCGTACAAACTTTCAATATCCTGTTGAAGTGCTGATCTACTGAGAAACGGAGCCACCAATCTCTTCATCGGTGGCCAGCCAGTAGATCTGGCAGTGATTGTAAGCCAGACACTAGGGCTCTGGCCGCAGGAGTAGAACTGATGTTGAGCTGGGCATTGGGTCTCCCATTAGTTGAGGGGGAAAAAAATGATGGCTTGTTCTCTTGTTTGCTCTGTTGTACTTCCCAAGGCACAAACTCTACTTTGGAAAAATAACTATTCTTGTGTGACATTTAAAGATGGCTATGCTGAGGTGGTATGTGTTACTGAAATGAACACTTATAAAGTGTGACTTCTGGGACCTCTGGCTTCCCAAAGCATGGACTGATCTTCTGGAACCCATCAAGTTGTTTCTCTGGTTACGTAGTTCCTGCCGGCTTTTGTCTGTGTCCTTGGTGGCAGAGGGTAGGAGAGTAAGTTGGTTCCACTGTCAACTACAGCTTTGTTCTTGGGAGCACATTTCCTAAAGCCATGCATTGAGGTGTGTACCTTTTGGTTCTTAATTCTGTTTATGGGTTTTATTTGTTGTACTGTGCATGAACAGGACTTTATTTTTTTACAATGGTATGTTATGTCTTGGCAGCCAATCTCTTGTAAGGATGGCCCATTTCTTGATCTGGGTGTATATTTTCTGTCTGGCTTCCATACATTTACTGGAGATCAAAAATGCTAAATAACTGAAGTTGAAATACAAATTTAAGCCATTTGAAGATAGCCTGGTGTGTTATCTTTTAGTCAATGAACTCTCAACAAGCTCTATTCATGCTTGTAATGTGGAATAGTGGTGCTCAGATGAAGGATCTAATTTATTGATTGTTGTCAGCTGGGCAGGAGAAAGGATTTTTGCCAAGAGGCTTTTTGATATGCTTTATTATTCTTGAATCAATTATGTCATTGTTCACAGAATCCCAAGACAAAAGCTGAGATTGAGAAGCTCCAGTATGATGGGAAGAAGAAGGAGCTGCGGGATCGCCTGTGTTATAGAATGACATTCGGTACTGCAGGGCTCCGATCGGCTATGGGTGCAGGTTTTTCCTGCATCAATGATCTGACAATCATACAGTCCACTCAGGTAAGGGGGTCCAAACATTAGACCTTGTTTGGTAAATCCATGCACATGAGGAAACAGCGGGAGAGCATGAATAATTGGTTAGCTGTTTGACAATTGATATTGGTTTATTATTGTCACTTGTACCGAGGTACAGTGAAAAACTTGTCTTGCGTACCGATCATACAGGTCAATTCATTACACAGTGCAGTTACATTGAGTTAGTACAGAGTGCATTGATGTAGTACAGGTAAAAACAATAACAGTACAGAGTAAAGTGTCACAGCTACAGAGAAAGTGCAATGCAATAAAGTGCAAGGTCACAACAAGGTAGATCGTGAGGTCAGAGTCCATCTCTTTGGATAAGGGAACCATTCAATAGTCTTATCACAGTGGCGTAGAAGCTGTCCTTAAGTCTGGTGGTACGTGCCTTCAGGCTCCTGTATCGCCTACCTGATGGAAGAGGAGAGAAGAGAGAATGTCCCGGGTGGGTGGGGTCTTTGATTATGCTGGCTGCTTCACCAAGACAGCGAGAGGTAAAGACAGAGTCCAAGGAGGGGAGGCTGGTGTCTGTGATGCGCTGGGCTGTGTCCACAACTCTCTGCAGTTTCTTGCGGTCCTGGGCAGAGCAGTTGCCGTACCAAGCATGATACATCCAAATAGGATGGGTGGGAACAATATCACATATGTGTATAATCCTGTACGCTGATCATCAAGAGCTCCTGAATCTATAAGAAGCAGGGATTGCCATTTTCCGCCTATTACCTCTCAGATCTCTGACACTCTTGCTGCTGCTTCAAGAGGTACCTACTCAGTGGAGTTAGAGGAAAGACTATACTGAGCCCTTAGTGGTTTATTTGCCTGCTTGATGCTTTATAATTGTTATTTCTAATTAAAATGTGGATTTGCTTAATTGCAAATCACAAACAAAGGAAATCGTGTGATTTCCCCCTCCCTCGGGCATTTTAATGGATGTAAAAACTGATTGGTCCAGGATGACAGCTGATCTTAAACCATCCTCTATCATGAAAGAGTTGAGAAAATAGATGGCTCTTTCCGAAGTGTCCATAAAAGTGAGCTCATCCTAACTTGCACCAATGTTCTTGTTCACCCATCACCCCTGTGTTTGCTGACCTCTATTGGCCCCAAGTCTGACTTTGTCTTTATCTCAAAATTCCAGTTTGTGTCCAAGTCCGTCTATGGTTTTTGCCAGTATCCTCCACCAGCCCCATAACAGCCCTGTAGGCAGCTGAAACTGCAGCTACCTTGGTCTTGGAATTTACTCTAGCAACTTCTCTGCCTCTGTGTTTCACCGTCTTCCTTGAAATCTAACTCTGACCAGCCTTTGAACACCTGTTGTGGAACTTATGAGAAGAGTCTTGAGACTATTGCATCTTACCTCACCTGCTTTCTTTAGGAGATAGGTTAAGAGCCCTAACTTTTAAATGCTGGTGGATTGGCACAGCTGAGCTACTTTATAGCAGAAACTTCAGCTTCGTTACCTGATTGTGCTGAATTAGGCAATTGCCATTACCAGTGATGCAATTGATCTCATGTTCTTAGTCTAATCAAGAAAAATGTCCTGCCCTGTTCCTGATCACCATCTTGTGGTTTACCATCACACTTGACTATTGGGTGAGAAGAACACATCGCAATATCTAAAATTTCATAAGTTGTTGAACTTTGATGACCAGGCTTATCCATATAGTTATGGTACAGGAGGGTTGCAGCAGCTGTGGAAGTCCACCATACCAAGAGCCGCCACCAAGATGAAGAAATTTTAACTTTACAGATGTTTTAATTTTGACCCTCTATTGATCTTCATTTACATTGGAGACTATCAATACAGCTCATTCCTAATATGACAAAGATAAAGGCACTGTATCTTCTCTCTTTCCCATTTCCTTATTATGTAAAAGCCTATTTGGTCTTTCAATTTTGCTGTGAAATAGGACTTTATCTCCTTGTTTGGTGGTTTTGAAATTTTAAAATAGTATGCAGACCTTCCATTTTTGCTGGTTTAGTTTCTTTATTTATATGCTATCAGTTATAGAAACACACAAGTCCCTGATCAATTTAGCAGTCACGGTCACACAACATGGAAGCAGGCTATTCAGCCCACCAGGTCCATGCCGATCAGTGGGCACACATCCATATTAATCCCATCTTCCAGCACTTGTCCCGTAGCCTTCAATGCCTAGTGCTCATCTGCGACTGCTTCCACCACTCTCTAGTAGTGTATTCCAGGTTCCAGCCACTCTCTGTATGAAAAGGGTCCCTCTCATCCCCTTACCCTGAATCTATGTCCTCTAGTTTTAGCTACCTCTTATATAGAACAGTACAGCACAGTAACAGGTTCTTTGGCCCACGATGTCCATGCCAACAATGATGCCAGTTTAAACTAATCCCATCTGCCTGCACAGTTTCTATATCCCTCCATTTCCTGCCTGTTCATGTGTACATCTAAATGGCTCTTAAATGTTACTGTCATGTCTGCTTCCACCACCTCCACTAGCAGTACATTCCAGGCACCTACCACTCTGTAAAAGAAAAAAAGCTTGCTATGCAAATCTCCTTTCAACTTTTCCCCCTCCCACCTTAAATCTTTGCCCTCCAGTATTTGACATTTGCATATGGGGAATTCCTATAGTCGACCCTATATATACCCTCAGTTTTATATACCTCAACCTCTTAACCTCCTCCACTCCAGGGAAAACAGATGTAGCTTATCCAGTCTCTCCTCATGATTAAAACACTTGATCCCAGGCAACATGCTGGTGAATCTCCTTCTCCAGTGCTATCACATAATTCCTATAGTGTGGTGACCAGAACTGCATGCAGTACTCCAGCTAAGGTATGACCAATGTTTTGTAAAGTTGGAGAATCATTTTCCTGCTGTTCTATTCAATGCCCCGATTAATGAAGGCCAGCATCCCCCTATGCCTTCTCAATCATGTTATCTACTTGCACTGCCATCTTCGGGGATCTTTCAAATTGTGAATTTTTGCACACATCTCAAGAAAAGCTAAATGGTGTTAAATATGGGCCATCTTAACAGCTATCCAAATAGATAATGACAGCACAGTACCAGAAAATCTTGTAAAAACCTCCTCACAAGTTGCAGGTCTCTACACGGGCAGTTCTCTTGCACTGTACTCAGAAATATCAGGGCTTCTGGGACTTTCAGGACAGTTTGAGAAAGATGGTCATTTTGGTACAAGAGGTACTTCCATTAAAATAAGAGTTGGAGAAGCATTTTTACCGGTTTTTCTAGAAAATATGAACCACATGTTGAATTTTTACGTGTGGTCATGCTAAATTATGACATCGAGTAGCAGTAAGGCTAATAGGGATTTCTGAGCAGACCAAGGAGTTTGGGATTTTAATTCTGGAAACTTTGAACAGAAAAATGTGAAGGAAGATGCAAAAAAAATTCTGCAGATGCTGGAATCTGGAGCCACACACACACGCGCGCGAAGTGCTGGAGGAACTCAGCAGGTCAGGCAGCATCCATGGAGGGAGATAAACAGTCAATGTTTTGGGCTGAGACCCTTCATCAGGACTGGAAAGAAAGAGCAGAAGCTGGAAGAAGGTGGTGGGGGGAGGGGGAGGAGCACATGCAGGCAGGTGACAGGTGGGGGGGGGGGGAAGGTAGGTGGTGGGGGGAGGGGGGAGAAGATGTAATAAGCTGAGAGGTGATAGGTAGAGGCAAAGGGCTGAAGGAGAACATGAAGGAATTCCTGTTTTAAAGTAGCAAAACACAAACTGCTGGTTTAACCCGGTGGGTCAGACAGCATCTGTGGAGGCAGAAGGATAGTCGATGTTTCGGGTAGAGACCTGCATCAGGACTGGCATCTCCTGTTTGACAGTCATCAACTTTAACTTAAAACCATTATGATTCTATGTTCAAGTGGTAAAATGGAGATGTAAGAAACTGCAGTTGCTGGAATCTGGTGCAAAACAAAGAGTTGCTGCAGGAACTCAGCAGCTCGGGTAAGGAAATGGACAGTCAATCTTTTGAACTGAGCTTCATCCAGTCCAGATGAAGGGTCTCAACCTGGAACGTCGACTGTCCATTTCTTTCCACAGATGCTGCCCGACCTGCTGAGATCCTCCAGCAGCTCATTTTTTGACTCTACATTCACCTGCTTCACAATCAGAACAGTACAGCACAGGAATAGGCCCTTCGGCCCACAACATTGTGCCGAACCAATTACATTAGTAATAAAATGCCCAACTAAACTAATCCCTTCTGCCTACACAATGACCATATCCTACCATTTCTCTCACAGTCATGTGCTTATGAGCTTCTTGAATGCCCCTCTCATATTTGCCTCCACCACCACCCAAGGCAGTGCATTCCAGGCACCCACCACTCTATGTATATATATAAAAAAATTTGCCCCACACATCTCCTTTTGAACTTACCAGAGGGCATGCATTTAAGGTGAATGGAGGTGTTAGACATTTCAACCCTGGGGAAAAGATACTAGCTGTCTACTTTGTCTATACCTCTGTCTTATAAACCTCCCAGATCTCCCCTCAGCCTCCGCTGCTCCAGAGAAAACAACCCACGTTTGTCCAACCTGTCCTCCTAACACATGCCCTGTAATCCAGGCAGCATCTTGGTAAACCTTTTCAGCACCCTCTCCAAAGCCTCAACATCCTATAATGGGGCGACCAGAATTGAATGCAATACTCCAGATGCAGCCTAACCAAAGTTTTATAAAGCTGCAGCATAACTTCCTAACTCTTCAACTCACTGCATAGACTATGAAAGGCAAGCATGCCATATTCTCTTTACCACCCTATCAACCTGCGTAGCCACTTTCAGGGAGTATGAACTTGGTCCCCAAGATCCCCCTGCTCATCAACACTGTTAAGGGTCCTGCCGTTAACAGTGTACTGTCTCTTTACCTTTGACCTCCCAAGGTGCAACTCTTGGCATTTGGCCGGGTTGAACTCCTTCCATTTCTCCGCCCATATCTGCAACTGATCTATCCTGCTGTATCCTCTGCCAGTCTCCCACGCTATCCACAACACACCAATCTTCATATCATCTGCAGACTTACTAACCCACCCATGTACATTTTCATCTAGGTCATTTATGTACATCACAAACAGCAGAGGTCCCAGTACAGATCCCTGAGGAACACCACTAGTGACAGACCTCCAGCTAGGATAAGTCCCATCAATCACTACCTTCTGTCTTCTACTAGCAAGCCAGTTCTGAATCCACACGGCCAATTCACTGTGGATCCCATGCATCTTAATCTTCTGGATGAGCCTCCCATGAGGGACCTTGTCAAATGCCTTACTAAAATCCATGTAGACAACATCCACAGCTCTACCCTCAATCACCTTCGTCACCTTGTCAAAAAAACTCAATCAAGTTAGTGAGACACAATTTGCCCTGCACAAAGCCATGCTGACTGTCCCTAATTAGGCCATGGTTTTCCAAATGCTTAGAAATCCTATCCCTAAGTATCCTCTCCAGTAACTTCCCTACCACTGATGTGACACTCACCAGTCTATAGTTACCAGGATCATCCCTGTTTTCCTCCTCGGATAATGGAACAACATTAGCTACTCACCAGTCCTCCGGCACCTTGCCTGTGGCTAGAGAGGACACGAAGATATTGGTCAAGGCCCCAGCAATCTCATCTCTTGCCCCACTCAATAACCTGGGGTATATCCCATCAGGCTCTGAGGACTTATCCACCTTATTTGCTCTTTCAGAGGCCTGACACTACCTCCTCCTTTGTCTCGAAATGCCCCAGCACGTTAGCATGCTCCACACTTATCTCCCGATTCTCCACATCCTTCTCCTTGGTAAATACTGATGCAAAGTACTCATTGAGGACCTCACCCACCTCCTCTGCTTCCAAGCACATGTTCCCTCTTTTATCCTTCAGTGGTCCTACCCTCTCCTTAGTTATCCTCTTGCTCTTGATGTATGTATAGAATGCTTTGGGATTCTCTTTAATCCTACTTGCCAAACTAGTTTAAGCCCTCCCAAGTAGCACTGGCAAATTTCCCAGCCAGGATGTTGGTTTCCCCTCTAGTTGAGGTGCAACCTGTCCTCCTTGTACAGGTCACCCCTGCCCCAGAAGTTCCAATGATCTAAGAACCTGAAACCCTGCACCAGTACCTCAGCCACTCATTCATCTGTTCTATCATCCCATTCCTGCCCTGACTAGCACATGGCACTGGGAGTAACCCAGAGATAATTACCTTGGAGGTCCTGCTCTTCAGTCTCTTTCCTAACTCCTTCTACTCACTGTGCAGGATTTCTTTCCCCCTTTCTACCTGTGTCATTCTGCAGCCACTCTGAGACATCCTTGACCCCAGCACCTGGGAAGCAACACGCCATCCTGGTGTCTCTTTCACGGCCACAGAATCTCCTGTCTCTCCCCCAACTATCGAGTCTCCTATCATTATTGCTCTGCCTGAATTTACCCTTCCCTGCTGAGCCACAGAGCCAGCCACAGTACCACTGACCTGGCTGCAGTTGCTGTGCCCTAATAGGTCATCCCCCCCAGCAGTATCCAGAGGGGTATACTTGTTGCTGAGGGGTATGGCCACAGGGGAACCCTGCACTGACTGCTTACTCCCCTTACTTCTCCTGGTGGTCACCCATCTATCTGCAGTCTGTACCCTGGGTGTGACCACCTCAGTAAAATTCTCATCTTTGAGGTTTTCAGCTTCCTGGATGGTTGTGAGTACATCCAACTCCAGCTCCAGTTCCAGTTCCTTGACCTGGTCAGTCAGGAGCTTCAGCTGGGTGCACTTCCTGCAGATGTAGTCATCAGGGAGACGGTGAGGTTCCCTGACATCCCACATCTTACAGAAGGAGCATTCCACTGCCCTAACTGCCATCCTGCCTCCACTGAATCAAGGACTAAGGATTTACAGACAACAAAATAAAGACCTTGCCTGCTCTTACCTGTGCCTTCTCACTGAAACCTTTCCTTTTAAAGAGCTGTTCACACTCTCCCACTTAGGTCACTTACTCAGCCTCGGTCCCCCACGCTAACACTGAACCACCCACACAATGGCCACGCCACTTAACCCTAGCTTTTTATTGACTTCTGCTGATTAGCTAATTAGCCAATTATTACTAACAATGTGCAAGTGTGCCTCTGTAAGGGTCCTGCTCACTGAAATGAACACCAAGCACAGACGTGCTGCTTTTGAAAACTCCTGCCTCTTGCTCCAAGTCCCGGCTCCCGCTCACTGAAAATGAACACCAAACATCTTGAAAGCATGGTCCTTGTAACCTTTAAACAAGTCATAGAGTTAAGAGTCATAAAGTCATACAGCATGGGAACAAGCTCTTCAGCCCAACTGATCCATGCCGACCAGGATGTCTATCCAAGCTAATCCCATTTGCTTGCATTTGGCCCATATCCCTCTAAACCCTTCCTATCCATGTTATTGTCCAAATGTCTTTTAAGCGTTATAATTGTACCCACCTCTGCAGCTTCCTCTGGCAGCTTGTTACCCATACCCACTATCTGTATGGGAAAAGTTGCCCCTCGGCTCCCTTTTAAATCTTTCTCCTCTCACCTTAAATCTATGTCCTCTAAGTGTAAGGTCTGTCTTTACGCACTACCTGACACTGATAGCTGAATAAATTCACACGTCAAGCTTTGCAGATAGTTTTTAGCATGTGAATACACAAGTGTGCTGAAATTACATCAAGTAATATTTTATACAGGCTGCTACATGTGTTGCACAGCTTCCACGGTTCTATGTCATCAGGAATTCATTTTTTTGTTGCAGGCCATGCATTTGGCTACGTTGAATTGCAATGGACTTACAGCACAGAAATATGCCATTTGACCCAACTAGTTCATGCTGTGTATGCTGCATGCGAGCTTCCTCCCAAAAGTTTAATCTTATCCCTTCAGAAAGTTCCATATATTTTTTCTCCTTCATCTATTTAGTGGCTGCTTGTCTGAACCCTCACTCATTGAGCATATTCAAAACTGAGGTTGAGAGATTAATGATCAAAAGACATGGGGATAGGGTGAGGAAGTACACAGGACACATGATTACTGGGATGGTGGGACAAGCTCCAGGAACCAGCTGGCCTACTTTCCTGGAGTTTATGTTCTTGACCTCCATCAAAGCCTTTTGTTTCAAGAACCTCATTCTTTGGGTTAAAATATTCCATTGAATTCCTAACTGGATTTATTAATGACCGTCTTGTAATTTATTTTTGGACTTCCACACTTGGAAACATCTTCTCTACGTCCACCCCAAATCCTTGAAAATTTAAGGACCTATATCAGCTCACTTCTTAATCATCTCTTTTTTGGAAAAAGTACCCCAGCCCGGCAATGTGATTGTTTACACCATGACAGGAGTCAGGAAACATGCCAAAAGTCAGGAGGCGTGCAACCTGTGTCTTTTTCACTCTTGTGTATGTCTTTATATAAACCCAGCAGTTTCTCTGGTACATTGACAAAATAAAGGTCCAAATGAAGGGTCTCAACCTGAAACATTGACTGTCCATTTACGCCCCCCCCTCCCCCCACCGATGCTGACTGACCCTCTAAGTTCTTCTAGCAGCATGCTTTTTGCTCCAGATTCCAGCATCTGCAATCCCTTGTCTCCTGACAAAATAAAAACTTGTCACAGCTATTATTGTAATCAAGGTATGAGGCTCACTGTTGATGGGACTGAATTTTAGAGGTACCAATTTTGGGTTGGTACTGCCCCTTGTACGTGCTTCTGAGTGCTGTTTAGACTTAACATTTTGCAATAGGAGCAAACCATGGAGTGTAGAGAGCAAGCTAGGCGGATATGGTGGGTTCTCTTCTATAACAACATTACATTTGGGCTTTATTACAAACTGGCAGGTCATTAGATATAATGAATGTAATTTCACAACTAGTTACTTGGTGAAATTTCTTTTAATTTTCTTTTCTGCCTTTTTACAGGGTTTATTGAAATACCTTGAGAAGTGCTTCTCAGACCTTAAACAGAGGGGTGTTGTGATTGGATATGATACTCGAGGTCAAGAGACTAGCAGGTGCAGCAGTATGAGGTGGGTGCTATTGAGCAGTGTTGGAACTTGCAATATCTTTCCTTTTCATTTTTACGCAAGAGTGGAAAAGCAGTACAAAAATCTATAAGCTGCACAGTTGCTTTCCAGCCCAAACTGACAAAGCAAGTGGGAAAAGCTTCCCTTGTTTGCTTCATCTACAATCTTCCAAATTGGTCTTGGTTTATTATCGTCACTAGTACCGAGGTACAGTGAAAAGCTCGTCTTACAAACCGATCGTACAGCTCAATTCATTACACAATGCAGTTACATTGAGTCAGTACAGAGTGCATTGAGGTAGTACAGGTAAAAACCACAACAGTACAGAGTAAAGTGTCACAGCTACAGAGGAAGTGCAGTGCAATAAGGCGCAAGGTCACAACAAGGTAGATCGTGAGGTCAGAGTCCATCTCATTGTATAAGGGAACCATTCAATGGTCTTATCACAGTGGGGTAGAAAAGAAGTCTGTGTTCTCTTCAGTGTGTAATCCAGTGCCTAAAGGCTGTTGCGCATTGCTCCTGCTGTGTGTGGACTATTCTGCTTTGCAATGCAACAGTGACTACATTACAAGAGTACTACATTGGCTATAGTGGGGCCTTAGGGGTTGTGATAGAAATAGATATGCAAGGAATTTTTCTTCATCCTATTCCATGGAGACTTTGGTGTGTAGAGTTGTGTGGCTAGCTGAATCCTTGTTTTAGATATTTTTGAAATGAATTCTGATTAACTCACTACACTGTCCCGTTAAGCATACCCAGGTCAGATAGAGCAGTTTTTATTTGCTGGGTAAGATCTAGTCTTCTATGATGTACCTAAAATATACCTCTTCCAGTGAGCATTAGCAGGTTCACTTGGAACACGGTTGAGGCTATCCAGATTTATTCTGTAAATATTTGAACCTGATTCTTAGAACTGAATGAAAGCAAAATACTTTGAATTCTAGAGATTTGAACTTAAAGCAGATGATTAAAGGAAATGCCCAGCAGATTGGACAGCTCCCTCCATAGTTGCTGCCTGATCTCTTGAGCAATTTGTGCATTTTTCATAAATATATGATCAGTCAAACCACTGGACCAGCCAGCTACTTTGATTTAAAAGCTTTGATTGAAGATTGTACAAGGACTGTGGAGCCATAAAGTGCAGATCATAAGTTTGTGTGGGAGCAGAAGTGCCATTCTGCAATGAGATGCATCCCCCTGTTAATGAAAGATGGATGCAAGAAGCAAAAGTGTGATTTGGAAGAATGGGCCTTATCAGCGGTAACTTTTAACAAGGGTCTTGCATAAGACAGAAATATAGAGAGAGAAATTTAAGGGAATGAATTTTAGAGCTTGTACAGATGAAAGCATGACCAACAAATATGGAGTGGTTAAAACAGAATTAATATAATATAAAATAAAACAAAGTTAAATAGGAGTGGTTACACAATGTAGAAAAGTAAGCACAAAGGTGATGAGTGAGCAGACAATGTGTAACATGTCTCAGCGAGTTCTTGTTCTCTTCCTGAGATTATCCCTTACGTGACATGCAAACAGTGCATTCCATAGTGGATAAATAAGTCTGTTTATGAATACAAATTTCCATAATTTGTTCTGAAAATTTGGGTAACTTGTGTACCTAATAATGTAAATGTTACTTGTTAATAAATGGTATCAATTAATTCACTGTTCCTCAAAGCTTTCTTTATTCTGATATAAAAGTACTGTTAACTAATAAATAGTGACTTGATTTGTTTAACCATTTTTTTTGCAGACTTGCTCAATTGACAGCTGCAGTGTTCCTTAGCAAGGATGTACCTGTGTATTTGTTTTCTACATATGTGCCAACACCATTCGTGGTAAGAATGTTTGTGATTACAGCAAGTATATTTGCACCTGATATTCCCAGGTCTGGATTTGTTGAATACCAATTCTTAGAAACCTAATGAAGAGATTAGGAAAAAAAATTAAACTTGGAATTTGTTGGAGTCTTTGTGACACAATGGTTTAGCTGTTGGGCATTCACTGGCAGGATCTAAATTCAACTTCTCATGTTAAAGGGAACAAGGTCTTCTCTGACCTTCTTGTGCACTTTGTAGAGAATGAGCCCATTATCGTGAAACATTATTTGTTACTGATTAACTCTCAGCTGGCAATCTTGCTCGGGGTACTTGATCATGACTGTGGAAAATTGCACATGGACGTTCTTCTGCAGCCAAAGCATTTATTTGGGCAATGTAGAGGGACTCTCTTTATTTGTCACCTCATGGTACTACCTGAAAGAACCTGGTGATGTCTTCTCATGGTTTCTTTACGTTACACCTACAGCTCAGCATAGAAACAGGCCATTCACCCCTGCTTGTCACTGTTCATGCACACAAATCGACTTCACCCCATCAGTCTATGCTTCTATTCCTCAATCCCTTGAATTTAACCCCACCCACCCTGGACATTCTCTCTTCTGCTCAGTGGGAGCGGGGAGAAAATACAAAAGCCTAAAAGCACATAGCACCAGGCTCAAGGTCAGCTTCTATCCCACTGTTATAAGATGATTGAACGATAAAATGGACTCTTAATCTACCTTGTCATAGCCTTGCACCTTATTGTCTGCCTGCACTGCACTTTCTCTGTAACTGTAACACTTTATTCTGCATTCTGTTATGGTTTTCCCTTGTACTACCTCAGTGCACTGATGTGATGAAATGATCTGTGTGGATGGCGTGCAAAGCAAATTTTTTAATGTACCTCAGTACATGTGACAATAATCAACCAATTTACCAATTTGTGAGGTGCCCCTTAAATGCAGCTCTGCTACTTGCCTCAAGCACTTCCTATGGGAGAGAATTTCACATTCTTACCACGTTTGGGTAAACAGCTTTATCCAAATTCCTCATTGGTCCCGCTATTTAAGTCTTCTGTAGAAAGAAACAAAGGTACTTAAATGGCAGTGTTTTGGAACACCATATTAGTCCATAATATATTAAAGATGTAGCATGTCAAAAAGAGCCAAATGTCATTTTTTTTGCAAAGAATTAGTGAGCTCTTAAATTTGGAGGCTGCTTCAAAATGGGTGCAGGACCCTTCCCAGCCCAAACATTAGTCAAACCTGCATGTTGCTAGACATTCTATATGCCAGTCCAAGGATCTCAGCAAATGCCATGTAGATACACGACTATATAAAGGGTACTTCTGAAGATCAAAATTTTTACAATTAGCTGCATAACAGCAGTTATCAGAGTGCAAACACGGAACAACTTCTGGCTTTGCCAGTATGATGCTTGTTCGTACGCTGCAGAGACTTAACAACTGAGACCCAATTCCACAGAGACCCCAGTTTTAAACCTTTACTACTTAATCAATGAGCTGCAGTAGTTGACCATTTTTGCTGTTTCAAAGCCTATTTTGTTCTGGCATCCCCAGATTTCCAGCATTTTTTATGAAAATAGATGTGGTGATATCCATATCCAGTTTATTTTCCCTTGTCTTAGACTTAAAATTGTTTGCAGTGTAATTTCTTCACTCCATTTTCCTGCTCCTGGAAGAACTACTTTATCAGACATATATAGTGGGTAATACAGCAATCACTGAAGAATTTAATCTGCATGTAAACAGGGTGGTAATGTGAAGCAGGAGTCCACTTAGAGTATAAGAGATGACTTCCTTGATTGGTATGTTGAGGAACTGACAGAGAACAGCTACTTTAGATTTGGTATTATGCAATATGAAAGGGTTAATTAATGCTAATAATTAAGGGGCCTTTGGAAAAGAGATCCTTGGTTTTCCCAGCATGACACTTGACCATAAGACATAGGAGCAGAATTAGGCCATTCGGCCCATCAAGTCTGCTCCGCCATTCTATCATAGCTGAGTTATTTTTTCCCCCCAACCCCATTCTCCTGCCTTCTCTGTGTAACCTTTAACACCCTTACTAATCGAGAACCTATCAACCTCTGCTTTAAATATACCCAATGACTTGGCCTCCACAGGGATGATATTTATTTGTTAATCACATGTACATCAAAACTCACAGTGAAATGCATCTTTTTGCATTACTGAGGATGTGCTGGGGGCAGCCCGCAAGTGTCACCACTATTCCGGCGCCAGCATAGCATGCCCACAGCTCCTAACCTGTACGTCTTTGGAATGTGGGAGAAAACCAGAGCACCCGGAGGAAACCCATGCAGACACAGGGAGAACGTACAAACTCCTTACAGACAGCGGCAGAATTGAACCCAGGTCGTTGGTGCTGTAATAGCATTACGCTAACTGCTACACTACTGTGCTGCCCATGGCAATGAATTCCACAGATTCACCACCCTCTGACTAAAGAAATTTCTCCTCATCTCTGTTCTAAAGGGACATCCTTCTATTCTGAGGCTGTGCCCTCTGGTCCTAGACTCTCCCACTGATGGAAACAGCCTCTCCACGTCCACTCTATCCAGGCCTTTCAGTATCCGGTAGGTTTCAATGAGATTCCCCCCTCATCCTTCTAAACTGCAGCAAGTACAGGCCCAGAGCCATCAAATGCTCCTTATTTGTTAACCCTTTCATTCCTGGGATAATTCTTGTAAACCTCCTCTGGACCCTCTCGAATGCCAATACATTGCTCCTTAGATATGGGGCCCAAAACTGCTCTCAATACTCCAAATGTGGTCTGACCAACACCATAGAAAGCCTCAGCATTACAGTCTTGCCTTTATATTCTAGTCCTCTTGAAATGAATGCTAACACTGCATTTGCCTTCCTTACTATCAACTTAACCTGCAAGTTAACCTTTAGGGAATCCTGCACTAGGACTCCGAAGTCACTATTAATCCCTCCACAATCTCTGCAGCTACCTCTTTCAGAACTCTGGGGTGTAGTCCATCTGGTCCAGGTGACTTATCTACCTTCAGACATTTCAGCTTCCCAAGCACTTTCTCCTTAGTAATAGCGACTACACTCACTTCTGCCCCGACTCTCTCGAATTTCTGGCATGTTGCTGGTGACTTCCACAGTGAAGATTGACACAAACTACTTATTCAGTTCATCTGCCATTTTTGTTCCCCATTACTATCTCTCCAGCATCATTTTCCAGTGGTCTGATGTCCACTCTTGTCTCTCTTTGTATATCTGGAAAAAACTTGGTATCCTCTTTTATATTATTGCTTTTTTTTAGTTGCCTTCTGTTGGTTTTTAAAAGCTTCCCAGTCCTCTAACTTCCCACTAATTTTTGCAATATTGTATGCCCTCTCTTTTGCTTTTATGCTGTCTTTGACTTCCCTTGTCAGCCACGGTTGCTTCATCCTCCCTTTAGAGTGCTGCTGCTTCTTTTGGATGAACTGATCCTGCGTCTTCCGAATGACCCTCAGAAACTCCTGCCATTGCTGCTGTACTGCTAGGGTCCTCTCCCAATCAACTTTGGCCAGCTCGTCTCTCATGCCTCTGTAGTTACCTTTACTCAACTGCAATACTGATGCATCCGATTTTAACTTCTCTCTCTGAAACTGCAGGGTGAATTCTGTCATATTATGATCACTGCCTCCAAAGGGTTCCTTTACCTTAAGTTCCCTAACCAAATCTGGTTCATTGCACAACACCAAATCCAGAATTAGCTTTTCCCTAATGGACTCGACCACAAGCTGATCTCAAAAGCCATCTTGTAGGCATTCTACAAATTCCTTCTCCTGGGATCCAGCCAACCTGATTTTCCCAATCTACCTGCATATTGAAATCCCCCATGACCACCGTAGTGTAGCGGTTAGCATAACACTATTACAGCACCAGCGACCCAGGTTGAATTCTCACTGCTGTCTGTAAGGAGTTGTACATTCTCCCCGTGTGTCTGCGTGGGCTTCCTCCCATATTCCAAAGATGTACAGGTTAGGAGCTGTGGGCATGCTATGTTGGCACTGGAAGAGTGGCGACACTTGTGGGCTGACCCAGCACATTCTCAGTAATGCAAAAAGATGCATTTCACTGTGTGTTTCGTTGTACATGTGACTAATAAATAAGTATCTTAATCTTGTATCTTAACATTGCCCTTTTTACGTGCCTCTTCAATCTCCTGTTGTAACTTTTACCCCACATCCTGGCTACTATTCAGGCATCTGTATATAATTCCCATCAGGGTCTTTTTACCCTTAGTTTCTTAACTTTGCCCACAATGATTCTACATCTTCTGATCCTATGTCACTTCTTGCTAAGAATTTGATTTCATTTTGTTTTTTACCAATCCCACTTCCTCTGCCCACCTGCCTGTCTTTATGATAGGATGTGTATCCGTAGATGTTTAGCTCCCAGCTGTGATCTTCTTTCACTTGTGGGCTGCCCCCAGAACATTACGCAAAAAAAGATGCATTTCACTGTGTGTTTCGATGTACATGTGACTAATAAAGAAATCTTTTATCTTACAACCATGACTCTGTGATGCCCCAATGTCATACCTGCCAATTTCTAACTGTGCTGTCAGCTCATCTACCTTATATTTCATATATTGTGTGCATTCAAATATAACAGCTCCAGTCCTGTATTCATCACCTTTCTTCTCAAATTTGTCTCCATGTTGCCTGAAGTTAAATTCTTATCCCTTTCTAAACATTCTGTCTTATTCTTTATTCTGGAGACTTCAGTAACCTCTCCTGCACTCTCCTTTCCTTTTACTTTATCCATACTTTTTCAATCTGTTGAACCTGCACCCCCCCCCCCCCCCCCCCTCAAACTATTTAGTTTAAAGCCCTATCTACAGCCCTAGTCATGCAATTCACCAGGACTCTGGTCCCAGTGTGGTTCAGGTGGAGCCTGTCCCATTGGAACAGCTCCTTCCTTCCCCAATACTGGTGCCCATGTCCCACAAATTCAAATCCATTTCTCCCACACCAATCTTTGAGCCATGCATTTAACTCTCTGATCTTATTTACCCTGTGCCAATCAGAGATTACTACCTTTTTGGTTCTGCTTTTTAATTTAGTTCCTAGCTGCTCAAGTTCCCTCAACAAAACCTCTTTCCTTGTTCTATCTACATCATTGGTACCCACATGGACCACGACAACTGGATCTTTCCCCTCCCATTCCAAATTCCTCTGCAGGTCAGATGAGATGTCCTGAATCCGGGCACCAGGCAGGCTTGTAATACACTGCAGAGACTGAACAACTAAGATCCAATTCCACACAACTGAACATAGGCTTGATGAATTTTAAACCTCTTGCTCCTTAAATCAATGAACTGTAATAATAGTTGACTTTTACTATTTCAAAACTCATTTTACTTTGGTATCCCTATATGCCCAGTATATTTCATTTTATTAGGATCAATGTAATGATCACAAAATCTAGTTAAATTTCTTCCCTATCTTGGAATTGGAGTTGGTTACAGTTTAATTTCTGTTCTCCATTTTTCCCTCTCAGTTTGCCACCTTTCCTCTGGTGCATTTCAGTGGTACTGGCCATCCTTCTCTCTGGATTGAAGCAGGCTGTAAGAGGTTCTATTGACTGAAAGTATCTCAGCCCAACCCAATGCTTTTCCTCTTGCACCTTTTGATTAGGAGTTAAATAGCGTGAAGAGCGTATATCCTAGCCCTCTTCCTTCCCGAGCTGTGGATCACCAAAGCTAGTTGTTGCATTACTCATGGTGGGTTGGATAATTCAGCACACTTCAATGAAAAGGATCAAATTTTGAGAAGGGGATTAGTTCAACTTTACGAATCCAATACTGTGCAGCTGCTTTTTACAAATAACTCCCACTTATTCGTAGTATCTATATTTCATATGGAGAGATGAATGTAGGTTGGGCAGTACTAATGGACTAACGTCTCTGTTAATACAGCCTAACCTGCTGAGTATATTGCACAGTCCTGCTGTTAGCAACACGTAACACAGACAAAGAAGCATAATCACTCTACCTGTCCCCACTAACCTATGTAAACTTGCCTCACCCAATCCTCCCCTCCTGCCACCCTCTGCAACTTGAAACTAACTTGTTTTTCTCTTTTTCTCAGTTCTGACAAAGGTCATCTACTTGGTAACCTGACCAGCTGAGTGTTTCCAGCAACAAACAATCTGCTGGAGGAACTCAGTGGGTCAAGCAGCATCTGTGGGGTGGGGGGAAGAATTGTTGGTTTCCAATCTAAGTGTTTCCAGCATTTTCTGGTTTTATTTCTGGTTTCAGTATCTGCAGTTTTTTTTAATTTTGATTTTCAGATTGCTCTTTATAAATCAGCAAGCCATCTATTGATTGTTAACTGTATTGTCTTTTTCCCCTTTCAGCCCTATGCTGTTAGGCAGCTTCATGTTGCAGCTGGTGTGATGATTACTGCATCACATAATCCCAAACAAGACAATGGATATAAGGTATCGTGTGCTACAAGGCTGAATGATTTGTGGGTGTCTTGTGATTGGCACTGTGCCTTTTGAAAGAGCTTTGTCAGAAGGTACAGAAATTCAAAGCAGACTAGTCAGATCCTGCTTCCATGCTATGTCTGGTTCTGATTTAAAAAATGAGATGACGTGATTTTAGTCTGGTTGCCCATATTCTTTCTGGGCATGAGTGAAGCCAAGTTATAGTTACAACACTATGCAGTCGGTGCACTAAAGATTCATCTCGTAAATGAGATGAACTTTTAATAGTGTTAAACTGCTTCCCCTATCCTATCCCAAACCACAGCCAGCTGAAAGAGGGAGAGAACATTCAGACTGCAGTGATTGTAATGGCATCAATATTTTTGGGGTATCTTTCTATTCTCACTGGAAGATTTTTTTTTGTCAAAGATTCTAATGCTTTCTGGGCCACTGGACTGTATTTCTGGGTGTTAGACTGCACTTTCGATCTGGATTTTCACCAAATGATTTCTGTTTGGTGCAAATTCAAGATGTCTCTTTTTGAAGTGTTTAGGATCTATACTTGCGCACAAAATTATTATGGGATTATTACACCCTTCTAAGTCTCTATGAGCATTTACTGTGAGTATAAAAACATGTGGAATGTGTGGCTTTAGAATTCATTCAAAGGACTTATTCCAAACTAATCTTGCCTTACCTGAAGGCTACAATTGGTTTTGACTGAAAAGCATGGCTGTACTTGTGAACGTCAAGTAGATCTGACACCACAGTCCGTCAAAGCTGATCTTTTTGTTGAGTTCTAAAGTAAGAAAATGAGCCCAACGCCCAGGCAAAACAGCTAGGGCGTTTACAGACAACAGTTACTTGGAGTTGTCTAATCATGATCCACTTGCATGTGTCCAGTTTTCCTTAATTTCCTTCCTGAAAAAGTGCAGGAAATCCTGCAGATAAAGGACTGTGCCAACTTTGAAATCCAGCAAAAGGAACAAGCTGGATGAGAACTGGGACTGTTACACTGAAACCTGGAATTGGATAGTCTAGTTTATGATTAGGCTGGCTAGAAAATTCTGTAATAATTAAAACATGATGTCAAAAATGTTTTTTTAATTTTAAAGTAGTATTTCATCATTTTTTAAAAATAATTCTGATAATTCAGAAATAGCCAAGATTTTTAAGAGCTATTCAGTAGGAACCCAGCCTTCTGAATTCAGTCCTTGATCTGATCTATCTAGTTCATGTGTTGTCTCCCCCTTTCTTGAGGGAGAAGGAAGAAAAATTGTCTTCCGAGAGAGAGAGAGAGAGAGTGAGTGAGTGCATCATGTCCTCTCCCCTATCCACAAACAGCATTAGGGAACAAATTACTTTAATTATTTGAACTATAGCATTCTGTAGACTTTCTGAATTCAAACAGTAAATTATTTATGCTCCTGTTTCACAGGTTTATTGGGAAAATGGAGCTCAGATTGGTGCTCCTCATGATAAGAAAATCCTACAGTGTATTGAAGAATACTTGGAGCCTTGGCAGGAGTCATGGAACGAGAGCTTGTCTAATGTCAGCCCATTGCGGCAGGACCCCCTGAATGAAATTTCTGCACTTTACATGGAGGATCTGAAAAAGCTGTGTTTTCACAGGTTAGTGCTTGCAGTTGTTCAGCCTTGTCAATGGAGGAGATAGTTTCTACAGAAACTGTTATAATACTTCTTAATGCTAGAATTCCAAACACCTTTTTGTTTAGCATTTGTCACATAGTTGGACCTGTTTAATGTTAAATATTTGAAAATCCTGTGGGCTCGCTCTATTTCTCCCTTGCATTTTCTTCCACCCTGGTAGTAGCTGCCTGCAGCAGTGATTACGATCCCAGTTGCTTGATGGCTGTTCAGTACATCACACAGAACTGACTCTCTGGCTGAAGTAAATCTCCTTGTAGAGCCTTTAATGTTTTCTTCGAGGGGGTGAGGGTGCATTCTCACTGTTGTATTGTGTTCTATTAAATGACCTTGAAGGAAACGTGTAAAGCTTATTCCTAGAGTATCAGGCTATTGCCACTGCTGTGCCTTTTTGCATCACCATCATCACTCCACACCCCAGCATATTGGGTTCCAGGAAATTTAATAGGCATTGCTGGTGATGCTCTGATTTCACTATTATACCTTGCTGGCAAGACTTCACTGCCTTTAGCATCCTCTCTTCTGGAGAATTCTTACAAGATGCTGTAATACAAGTCACATCTGGAACTTGACCTTGCGTACAATTCCCTCTGATTATTTCTGCTTCTCCCCCTTATCTCCTAATTCTACTTCCTTGCCATTTTCCCCATTCTTTTCAACAAATTTTCCTTTCTTTATCTTTCCACCTCCCCACACTCTGCCTGTCCTGAGTTCCCTCCTGTTTTTACTTAATCTGGCCTCCTTGAGGGACCTATGCGTCTTTGCATATTTTGCTGTGTAAATGTACCTGTGCATAATAGAATTGCTGTTCCAAAACTTGGGTTGAGACACATTGTTTGACCAGAGTAGAGGAAGATTTTGTTTTCTTGTACCTTTCATCAATTGAGAGACCAATAGAAAAGTGCATATTTTATTGCCAGCAACTGTCTTACTTCATCAGAAATCCTCAGGGTCCAAAGATTAAGAAATTTGATAGGTGGATGAGAATTATTTCCAATAGTGTGGAGCCCACAATAAGGGGGCGGGGGGGGGGGGGGCGGGGGGTGGTGGTTGTGGGGTGGCAGTGGATACTCCTAAATTAGTATTGTGCTATTCTGAGCGATGTCAGGAAGTACTATACGCACTGACTGGAAAGCAGGAACTCTCTTCCTCAAAAGCTGTTGAGACTCAGTGCACGCTGCAAATGTAAAAGCTGATGCAAGTTTTTAAACCTTAATAAAACTACCTGTTACTGAAGCAAAACAGGTGATAGAGTTAAGATGCAAATCAGAGATGATATAGCAACATGATTAAATAGGTTTGAGGAGCTGAAAGATGATCTCCTCTTCCCATGATCAAGTATGAGTAGCCTCTACTTTGTTTTGTGGATTAGGCAAATGGCTCAACTGTACAATGAGATTGAAATCTGCATCTTTCGGTGCTCCAGGTTTTATTGCACCTAAAGCTCATTGTTCTTGACGTTGTAAAATGTGTTAATATTTTTGGACACTGTTCTGTAAGAAAAGGAAATTGATCATTTTCAAATGATTGCCTAAGTGCCTATGGCAATTATTGATTACCAGTGCAAACAGACAGAGAATTAGGTCGGGTCTGTTACAGTGCTGTTGTGTTTTTCCAGTTCAGAACAGTCCTTGATTTATCTCAGTAGAAGCTGCTATAGTTATGAAATGATTTGTTGAAATGTTTAAGCTTTCTTTGTGAAAAGACAACGCTCCTTTTCCTTTTGGGAGTCACCCTCCCTCTGGTAAAGATATGACCTTGCCAACAGCGGTCTGCTTGACACTAATCGATTTGGGCAAATGTTCATGGATTTTTCTTTTCTTTTTTCCTCTAGTCCACATCTCCCACAGGCAAGGATTGAGACTGTGAATCATCTATTTTTATTTACTAGCTGCTTCTCAGAGAAGCATTATATTAAGCAACGTGCTATAAATTACATAGAATTATCAGAGTTTTATATATATGAAGGAAATAACTTGCATTTATTTCCTGCTTTTTGTTTTAAACCTTGGGACATCCCAGAGTGCTTTACAGGTAGTTATGCACTTTTGAAGGATGTTTGCCACGTGTATTTGGAAGAATTACCAAACGTAGACCCACCTGATCTGTTGTAAACTGCCAGTTATATTACCGGAGCGAGATAGGACACCTGGGTGAGTGGTGCTGCAACAGCAATCTCTTGCTTGACATCAGTAAAACTAAAGAGCTGATTGTTGACTTCAGGAAGGGGAAGGAGGGCAAACATGCGCCAGTCTGCAGTGGGGGATCAGCGGTGGAGAGAGTCAGCAGCTTTAAATTCCTGGGCATTAACCTGTTGGATGACCTGTCCTGGGCCCAGCACTTAGATGCAATCATAAAGAAGGCACACCAGTGTCTTTACTTTCTTAGGAGGTTTGGCTTGTCACCGAACTCTCTAACAGACTTCTGCAGATGTACTTTTGGTTGCATCATGGTTTGGTACGATAATTTGAATGCACAGCAACATAAGAAGCTGCAGAGAATAGTGGACTCAGTCCAATACATCCCTCCCCACCATTGGGAGTATCACCAGCTGGGCCGTGCCACCTTCTCGCAGCTCCCATCGGGCAGGAGGTACAGAAGCCTGAAGTCCCACACCATCAGGTTCAGAAACAGTTACTTCCCTTCAACCATTTAGTTCTTGAACCAACCAGCGCAACCCTAAATACTACAGTTTAGCAACACTATGACCACTTTGCACTAAAATGGACTTTTGTTCTCATTGTTCTTGTAATGTTGTGCATAATTTATGTTTGTTTTTCTTGTGAGTGTTGTGTCTCTGATGCTATGTGCTTATGATGATACTGCAAGTTTTTCATTACACCTGTGCAGACATGTACTTGTAGATATGACAATAAACTCGACTTTGACTTTACCACATTCCCTTCCTGTCTCTCCCTCCTTTTGCTTTCCTCAGATCTGTCCTCTATTCATCGATCTAAAGAAGGTGGTAAGGCCCATGCTTTGAACTTCCTTGTGTGCATCAGTAATATTTTCTTGATCTACTCTGTGAATTCTTTGTCACAAGGTAACATAAGAAATAGGAGCAGGAGGAGGCCATCTGGCCCGTTGAGCCTGCTCCGTCATTCAATAAGATCATGGCTGATCTGGCCTACTTGCCGTTTTCCCCATAATCCTTAATTCCTCTACTGTGCAAAAGTCTATCTAACTGTGTCTTAAATATATTTAATGAGGTAGCCTCCACTGCCTCCCTGGGCATAGAACTCCACAGATTTGCTACTCTCTGGGAAAAGCAGTTTCTCCTCATCTCCATCCTAAATCTACTCCCCCGGAATCTTGAGTCTATATCCCCTAGTTCTAGTCTCACCTACCAGTGGAAACAACCTTCCTGCCTCTATCTTATCCATCCCTTTCATATGTTTCTATGAGATCCCCTCGCATTCTTCTGAATTCCAGCAAGTATAGTCCCAGATGACTCAACCTCTCCTTATAGGCTAACCCCCTCATCTCTGGAATCAACCTGGTGAACCTCCTCTGCACCGCCTCCATCCAATCTGGCCAATTGCTTCCCCTTCAATCACCACTGCAAAGTAATGGATAACGTTGACAGTGCTATCAAATGCCTCATTCTTACCCATAAGCTGCCCAGCAATGCCCATGTTGGGTTCTCCTGAAACCCATTTGACTCCAAACTTCATTACAGCCTTAGTTCAAACAGGGCTGTGAAAATTAAGAAACAAAGGGGGGGGAAAAAGCTTCAAATTCTATAAATAAAAACAAAAATGCTGGAAATACTCAGCAGGTCAAGCAGCATCTGTGGAGAGAGAAATAGTTAATGAAATGTCTTCAACCTGAAACATTAGATCTGTTTTTTATTTCTCTTCACACATGCTACCTGACCCGGTGAGCTTTTCTGGCATTTTGTGTCCTCATCAGAGCTACTAAAGAGAGTGCCTATGATATTGTGACAGCATGTGATCGAGTGTGGCAACCAAGAACTCCAGCCTATCCTTTTGTGCCTGCTTTGCCATTCATCAAGATCATGATTGATCCTGCCTTGGCCTCAACACCACCTTCCCACTCTCTGCCCATACCCTTATATTACATGTGGCTCTCAATCTCTGCCTTGAATATATTCAATGACCACCTCTCTGGGGTAGAGAATTCCAAACATTCACAACCTTCTGAAAGAAGAAATTCCTCCTCATCTCCATCCTAAATGGGTGACCACCAGTTCTTGATAACCTCACCAGGGTAACATCCTCTCAGCACTCATCCTGTCGATCCTCCTTTGAATGTTTTTTGTGTCAATAAGATCATCTTCTATACTCCAATGGGTCCAACCTACTTGACCTTTCTTTATATGTCAACCTCTTCATCTAGGAATCAACTTAGTGAAACCTTTCTGCACTGCTCCAAGCAAATACATCATATCTTAAATATGGAAACCAAAACTGTACACAGTACTCCAGGTGCTGACTCGCCAGTGCTCTAAAGTTGCAACAAAACCTTCCTACTTTTATATGTTATTGCATGGAGTATAAAGGCTAACATTCCATTGGTCTTCCTACTTGCTTGCTGTACCTGCACACTAACTTTGTGTTTCACACACAAGGACCTCCAAGTTCCTTTGAGTCATCAGCAAATTTGGCTACTGTACACTCTATCCCTATATCCAAATCATTAGTACAGATTCTAAACAGTTGAATACCTAGCACTGATTCCTGTGGGACCCCTCTCGTTACTGATTAGCAATCTAAAAATGACCCATTTATCTGTAATAATATGTTGCCCAACTCTGTGTGGTCTTGCCTTTGCAGTAACCTTTAATGTGGCACCTTATCAAATACTAGAAATGCAAATGTACTACATCTCTTGAAATAAAAACAAAATGCTGGAAAAACTCAGCAGGTCAGGCACTGTCTGTGGAAAGGGAAATGGTTAATGCTTCATCAGAGTTCACATTACTGGTTCCCCTTTAACTTGTGACATCCTCAAAGAGCTGTAGTAAATTTGTCAAACATGACTTCCCCTTCGTAGAACCATGTGACTCTACTTGATTGTCTTAAGATCTTAAGATTTTCTAAATGACATGCTATTACCTCCTCAATCATGGATTCCGGTACTTTCCCAGTGACAGATGATAAATCTATAGTTTCCTACTCTTTCTCCTTCCTTTCTTAAACAGCGGTGTTACCTTTGCAGTTTTTGAATCCTCTGGGGAACTGCTCTCCCCCCCCCCCCCAAGGGAATGTTGGCAGATAGAACATAGAACAGTACAGCACGGTACGGGCCCTTCGGCCCATGATGTTGTGCTGACCTATATAAACCTACTTCATGATCAATCTAACCCTTACCTCCTACACAGCCCATAACCCTCCATTTTTCTTACATCCATGTGCCTATCTAAGAGTGACTTAAATGTACCTATTGTATCAGCCTCTACCACCACATCTGGCAGTGTGTTCCAGGTACCCACCACTCTGTGCTTTTAAAAAAAACTACTCTGGCATCTCCCCTTAACTTTCCTCCATGCACCTTAAACGATGAACCAATGCATCCAGTATCTCTGTAGCCATTTCCTTTGAGACTCTAGGGTGCAGGCCATCAGGTCCTGGGAACTTGTTGACCTTTAGCCCCATTGGTTTGCTTCTGATTTCTTCTATAAAGTACCACTGCTTTTCTTAATATAGGTGACTTGGACTTAGTTTGCCTAATACTTTCTAGTGATTATTTTAAATTCCTCCACCCATGTGGCTTTTTGATTATCCATTGCTTTTAGTGTTTTCTCTCATGAAGACTGACTCAAGATGATCATTTATAATCCCTACAATTTTATTATTTTCTATTACTAATTCCCCAATCCTGTCTTCTATGGAACCAATGTTTACTTTACCTATATTCTCTTCCTTTTTTATACCTGTAGCAGCTCTTACTACCCATTTTTATGTTATTTGATGGCTTAACTCTCATACTCCCTCTTTTATGACTCTGTAGTCACAGATTTCAGAAGGCACTGACAGTGAAGCCTTGGCTGGTAGCTGCAGTGCATTTTGGAGATGGCCCATACTACAGCAACAGTATGCCAGTGGTGGAGGGAATGAGATTTAATGGTTACCAATCAAATTGGCTACGCTCATCCAGGCAAATGAAGATACTCCATCACACTCCTGATACATCTTTAACCTGATGGAAAAGCTTGGGGAGTCATATCTTCTTATTTCCTTACAACAAGCATGAGGGAATTCAGCCCATCAAACCTATGCTGGTTTTTAGAGCAATCCCATTTCATCTCAGACATGGTCATTAACACCTCCCATCATATCGCCATATACATTAGGGACAATTTACAGGAAATGGATAATCTGCCATCTAACATGTCTTTGGGATGTGGGAAGAAACGAGAGCATCCAGGGTAAACCCATGCAGTGACAGGGAGAACATACAAAGTCCACATAGATAGTACCGGTGGTCAGGCAGGTTGCTGGAGCTGTGAGAGAGTTACCCTATCTTCAGTGCCACTCAGAGGGTGAGACACACGTTGCAGAGTACCCATTTCTGTGACCTCCTTATTTAGCCACAATATTGCTGCAGTTGACTTGTTCAGTTTCCAAAGGATTGGGAGTATTTTGGAAAACAGCCTCCTGAAATCTGTGACTTTGCACCCAAGGCACATAAGTTTCCCACAAGTCGCACACCATCCATGACTTGGAAACGTATTGCTGTTCCTTTGTTATCACTGGATTGGAATCCTCAAAATGCAGCCCAGCCGCACTGCCAGAGCTCCTTCACCAGACAGACTAGTCTTTATTCCCAAAGCCAGTTAGAGAATGCTGGCTTTACTGTCAACACCCATGTATTGTATTTTTAAAGAAAAGGAAACCTATTCTTACCATTTGCCTGACTAATATTGACTCCTTCAGGTTAAATCATTTTTTGCAGTTGAAGATCTAATGTGATGTACAAAGAAAGCTTCAAAGAGAGTGGAATGAGTAGGGCTCATTACATATTTAGAGTGAACATCTGCATTTCAGTTTCCATTTTGTACCCTTATGTTATGAAAGAGAGTGACATCTATATGATGTAGCTGGTCTTGGTACCCTTTGACTGTATAGAGAGAAACATTGGTCAATGTTCCATCAGTGTAATTTGCCAATCCCTGCAGTAGTTTTATAATGTGGTTTGGCACAAACTATTTTAAGATGAACACTTCTCATAGCTTTGAAGAGCATCAGTGTAGCACCCTGATTATATGCACCCAGAGAGGTGACCCATGATACTGCTGCCTCTTTGACTCACAAGTATTTAATTACCTTAGTCACTGTATTCCTCTGCTTGATTCAGTTAATCATTCCCTCTGTAAGGTGTTGAATATAGATTTTTAATGTGGTTAGATTTCTCATTTTGCAACTGTATATCTTGATCTAAATGTAGTGTGTTCATAAAAGTTTTATTGAATAGTTTTGGTCACCTTGATATAGGAAAGATGCTATTAAGCTGGAGAGAGTGCAGGGGATATTTACAAGGATGTTGGCGGGACTTGAGGGACTGAATTATGGAGACAGGTTGAGCAGATTGTGACTTTTCTCAATGGAGCGTAGGGGAATGAGGGGTGATCTTATAGAAGTGCATAAATTTATGAGGGGCATAGAGAGGATGAATGCAGACAGTCTTTTTTCCAAGGTTGGAGAATCAAGAACTAGAGGGCATAGGTTTAAGGTGAGACGGGAGAGATTTAATAGGAACCTAAGGGGCAACTTTTTCCACCCAGAGGGTGGGCAGTATGTGGAATGAACTGTCAGAGGAAGTGGTTGAGTCAGATATGTTAATGACATTTAAAAGGTTCTTGAACAGGTACATGATTAGGAAGGGTTTAGAGGGATATGAGCCAAACGCAGGCAAGTGGGAATCTTGGCCAGTGTGGACCAGTTGGGCTGGAGGGCCTGTGTCCGTGCTGTATGACTCAAGTGCAGGAAGCAGCATGAAGTTTGAAGGAGATACGAAACTTGAGAAAAGTAGTAAATCACGAGGAGGGATATAAAACTGACCAATTGATGATGGTTACAGTTCAATGTGGAGAAGTAAAATGTGATGGACTTTAGCAGGTGTAATGCGGAAAAGCTATATACTATGAGGCAACATTTTGAAAACTCTAGGTGAACAGGTCAAGTTGATGTTTAATTTAAAAAAAAACACACATGGGTTTGTTGGATTTAAAAATAGATGAATGGAATAAAAAAAAGCAGTAAGTTATACTAGATGTTTTATAAATCCCAGCTAGAGGATTGTGGATCATTATGGGGGCCATAATTCAGACAAGATGTAAAGACCTTGTGGAGGGTAAAGGAAATATACCAGGAAGAGTAACTGGGGAGGTGGAACTGAAATAGTACAGTTTAGAAGAATTCAGTCCAAATCTACTCTAGCCCTTTGAGTAGTGTTATTGTTCAAAAGTGAATGCAAGAACAAAATTGGTAATGACAGGTTGGTCAGTTTTACCACAGTGCTGGAGAAGCTTTTAGAAACCATTATCATAGGCAGAAAACATGGTCATTTGGGGAAGATTGAGTTAATAAAGATTTGTTAATGTTTAATTTGTTTGATTAGAATTTTTTTGACAAGATAACAGTTGATGAAGGAAACGTGATAAATGCTCTCAAAGTAAATTCTCAGAGGCACTTGACAATGCTTGTATAAAAGGGTGGTTGGCAAACTAGAAGCCCTTAGCAATAGGATCAACATGGGTAAAACATTGGCTTGTGGAAAGAAAACTGCAAGTCATGGCTGATTTGCAGCCAGGTGGACATTGATATTCCCCAGGGATCATTGCTGGGGGCAATGCTATTTTTAACACATACGAATGACTTAGACACGAGTTTGCAAGATAAAATTTCCAAATTTGCAAATGATATGAAATTTGGGAGTGCTGTTAACAGTAAGGAGGATAATAATAGACTTGAAGATGATGGAGCGACCCGTGAAATGGGCAGACCAGCGGCAGTTGAAATTTAATGAGAGAAGTACAAAGTGATATGTTTTGGCAGAATGTGTGAATAGAGACAATGATTCCTAATGACGTTCTAAAAATGCTTCCATCCACTTTGCTGGAAAGATAGAAAAGCAGAATATTTTTAAAATGGGAAGCAATTGAAAGATGCTGGTGTTTAAAGGGACCTGGATGCCTTTGTACAGAAATCACTGAAGGTTAACATGCAGCAGGTAATTAGCAGGGTAACTAGTATGTTGACCCTTATTGCTGGAGGATTTGAGTACACAAGTCCTAATATACTTCATTCTGGGGTCTTAAAAGAAATGGCCAGTGAGAAAATTGATACCTTGGTTTTAAACTTCCAACGTTCCGTAGATTTGGGGACAGTTTCATTAGATTAGAAAATAGCAAAAAGGGAGCAAGACAAAAAGCAGGAATGTACAGGCCAGTTAGCTTAATATCTGTCAATTGAAGTTGGAAGCCATTATGGAATTAAAGCAGGGTACTTGGCAAAATTGAAGACAGTCAAAGTGAACGTGGTTTTGCGGAAAGGAAATCATGGTTTGCCAATATATTGGAGTTCTTTGTAAAACTAACATGTCCTTATCATAAAGGGGAACTGGGAGATGTACTATATTTATATTCCTAGAAGCTATTTGATAAAGTGCAGCATCGAAATCTATTGTGGAAAATAAAAGTTCACGGTGAGGGAGGTGGCATGTTGGTGTGAACAGGAGATTGGCTGCCCAACGGGAAATGGAGTGTAGGGATATATGGATCTTTTTCTGGATGGCAAAATGTAACGAGTGTTGTTCCATGAGGACTGGTGGTGGGTCCTCAAATTTTCTACAATTTAAGTAAAAGACATTGACGAAGGGGCCAAGAAGTTTGTGTTGATACAAAGAAGAGTACATAAGGTGGCTACAAAGGGACGCATGGGTTAAAAAAGAGAGCAAAGATCTGGTAAGTAGTGTGTGATGTGAGGGGGAGAAAGGTAACACTCGAGAGAAACGAGGCACTGTGGTACATGGATTGGAAAGGTTTAGGTTATGGGCCAAATGCTGGCAAATGGGACTAGCTTGAATAGGCATCTCGGTTGGCATGGACCATTTTGGCTATGTTTCTGTGCTGTATAACTCTAAGAAAGGGCCAGTGGGGGGATCTAACAAGTTGCTCTGGTAGAGAGCTGGTGTGGGCATGATGGGCCTCTTCCTGACCTGTAACCAATGAGGGATTCTGTCTCTCTGTCTCTCTGTCTCTCTGTCTCTCTGTCTCTCTGTCTCTCTGTCTCTCTGTCTCTCTGTCTCTCTGTCTCCTTAGGCATTTTTTGACTCAGACTTTATATTGCTTAGATTTCCGAATTCGCCTCATCTTCTCTCCTACTACTTTCACTTTCTTCCTGTTTGCAGCTCTTTAAATTGGTTTCAGTTTGAGCAGATGCTTGAAACATGAACTCTGCTTCTCTGTCCACAGACACTGCCTGAACTGCTAAGTATTGCCAGCAATTCTGTTTTCTGACATCTGTAGTATTTTTCTTCTGGATGAGCAAATAATGTGTTTATTTTGTCTGTATCATTCATCTACTAATTTAGTTACCACTTCAAAAGCTTCAGTGCTGTGTGTGACTGACTGCTTCCCTTATTTCCATGCTGGTTTATTCCATTCATTTTGCCCATTATTAATTCTACACCCGGTGCTTAGTTTTGATCCTGAGAACACAGTGGAACCTTTGGCTTCCATGTGCCGATTAATGGCCTTCTGAACCATCTGCCTGAATTTTTCAGCTGAACTTCTTGCATGTTTTGCCACATTTTTGCACAGTTCACCAACTATAATCATTTGCCTGCACTTACGACAGTGTATCCCAGGAGTATTGTCAGGACCTTCGAGCTCTGATAAAGGTTCATTGACCTGAAACTCTTTCTCTCTCCACAGAATGCTGCCTGCCCTGCCGAGTATTTCCAGCACTTTCTATTTATATCTCAGAATTCTATTAAGCTTGTTTTGGTCCTGTGTCTCAGGGTACAGCATCACTGCCTCATCAAATTTATAAATCTCTGGTGTGGGGAATTTAAAACCTATTCAATCTCCCCACAAGTTCACTAGATGTTATACTTTTTGAACTCTAAATCTGCTTCCTCCAAAGATTACAAAGCCAGTATGATTTTGCATGGGAGTGATTTGACATAGAACATTACAGCACAGTACAGGCCCTTCGGCCCAAAATGTTGTGCCGACATGTTATCCTGCTCTAAGATCTATCTAACCCTTCCCTCCCACATAGCCCTCTATTTCTCTACCATTCATGTGTCTGTCTAAGAGACATGTATATTAGTTTAGTATATATGCCATTTTCTGATCTAACTTCGTTTCCAATATCTCCTCTTTACTCCCTTTATCTATAATTGCCAACTCTTCTAGGAACCTTATCCATTTTATTGAAAAGAAGTCCTCAATGATTCAGAAACAGCTTCTTTCCCTCCACCATCAGATTTCTGAATGGTCCATGAACCCAATGTTCTCATTTATTTCTCTAACGTGTGTATGCTAATCAACTGCAGTTATACTAGTCTAATTTTTAATATTTTTTGGTCTCTTATCCTTAACATGAGTGCAACTTTAAGACCTCACAATGTTGGACATTGAGATGCTTGTTTCTTCCATTTAGAGAACTTAACAGAAAGACACCACTCAAGTTTGTGCACACTTCCTTTCATGGTGTTGGGCATGAGTACGTACAAGCAGCTTTCAAGGCATTTGGCTTTGCTCCACCCATACCTGTTCCGGAACAGAAGGATCCAGATCCTGAGTTTTCAACTGTCAAATGCCCCAATCCAGAGGAGGGAGAATGTGTGCTGGTAATACTTTTTTTCATGTTTTCTAAACAAATGGCTATTTCCTCGATCTCATGTACACCTGGGGATAGATTTTACTTTGTGTGATAACGCAAGGATAGGCAATGGAGGAGTTTTGCAATTCTGTGCCATAATGTGCAGTGAGTAGAACTGCTGCCTCACAGCTCCAGAGACCTGGACCTCTGGTGCTGTCTGTGTGGAATTTGTACACTCTCCTGACTGGCATGGGTTTCCCCCTGGTGCTCCGGTTTCCTCCCAGATCCCAAAGATGTGCAGTCGATAGGTTAATTAGACCCTAGTGTGTAGGTAAGTGGTAGAGTCTGGGGCGAGTTGATGAGAATGTAGGGAGTGTTATATAAAAAGGATAAGCATAGGAGGTGTAAATGGGTGGCTGTGGTCATTGCAAACTTGGGGCTAATGTACCTGTTTCCATGCTAAATGACTCTGAGCCTCTAATTTAGTAGGATTGGGGGAGAGATGTAAAATGAGGTGCCGATTCAGTCTAACCCAGTTATCAGAATTGCACTGTCAAAAATTCACCCTTGGTCTCTCTGTGTCTCTCGTATGCATAATATATAAATAGAGAAAACTGGACAAAGCTTAGCAGGTCAGGTAGCATCTGTGGTTGGAGAAACAGTTAACATTTCAGGTTTGGGAGCTTTCATCAGAATTGAGTACGCAAGGTATGGGAAGAGAGCAGGGATATGGTATTGAAATAAAGGATTTGAGGAAAGATAAAACTGCACAATATAAATTCCTTGGCTGGAAAGATTATGCAATGAGGAGAGACGGAAATGCACTAAGGCTACCATGCCTAGAGTGTAGAAGATGGAGAGGTGATCTGACTGGAACATACAGAAGGGCATGACAGTTAGATAGATACTGGAAAGATTTTCCAGAGAGGATTTTTGAACTAGAGATCAGAGCTCTGGGACCTTGGTTTCAGAATAAGAGATTGATTTTTAATGAAACCTCTTCACCTAGAGGGTTGTGAATTGTTACATTCTCTGCCCCAGAGGGCAGTGGATGTTCAGTGGTTGAGCAACATTTAAGAACAAGATTGTTAGGTTTTCTGTGCCGAGGGAATCGACTAATTTGAGGTGGTCTGAAGAGTGGAGACCAATCTTAGTGAATGGCTGAGCAGGCTTGGATTTCTACTCTTACTCTGATTTCTTATGTTCTCTTTTTCTAATTTTCTCTCTTCCTCTTTGTGAGATAATATCATTTGAATATTGCCTTTGGTTCCTGCTTTGAATTCAAATGGTCAGATACAATTATATTTGTAGATAAAATGATTAAACTCTGAGGTCTGGTAATTTCCAGTGGAGTTTTGACTTCAGAAATTCAATCCCCTGCCATTGCTAGCAAAGCCCTTTTGCAAATGTCACAGGTCAGACAGACTGGGGAGCAGTTGCTCTGGCTTGTTGCCCTGCCTGAAGAAACACGAGGACAGGGAATACAGTTCCCATGATCTGCTTCAGTAACTTCTCTCCTCTAACTGAAGTAAGTGCCTCAAAGCAAGTAGGAAGTAACTATCAGGGGGTGAACTCACTGTTACAACAGCACTGGCAGTGACAGATATAAAGCACCAGTGTGCAGCAGCCTCCAATACCTTGACCAAGGCACCATTCCCAATGAGTGAGTGTCAGTGGCGCACTTTACAGTCAACATTACCAAGCGCAGTCAAATTCTCTCATTATTTATCTGGGGGAGGGTGTAAGTACACTGGCAAATGATGTAAGAATATATGAAACCTCAAAAGATGATGTCAATGTAAGTATTAAAGGAATGGGGGGATATGGGATAGGGCAGGAAGATGGTGTTTGAGGTAGACCAGCCTTGATCTTGTCGAATGGTAGAGCAGATCTGAGGACCTGAATGGCCAATTCCACTTTTATTTCTTATGAGAGAAACTAAGGACCGCAGATGCTGGAATCTAGGTGAAAAACATTATGATGCTGGAGGAACTCAACAGGTCAGGCAGCATCTCTGGAGGGAAATGGACAGTCTTACGGAGGGTCTCGGCCTGAAACATCAACTCTTCAATTCCCTCCACAGATGCTGGCTGACCTGTTGAGTTTCTCCAGCATTTTGTGTGTGTTGCTCCAGATTCCAGCATCTGAAGAATCTCTTGTGTCTCCAAACGCAGCATCCCACTTCTCAGGACTGTTTTATGGCTTCCAGTATTTTGTTTGATGTAATCCACAATTTGGGATTGTCTGCAAGTTTTTAACTTCATTCCTATAATTCCAGAGCCCTCATGGTCTCTTGTGCATGGTAAGTGGCTGTGAATGTGGCACAGATCCCTGTAGGACACCACTTTCCTCAACCTGTACTATGTTCTTCCAGTTTGTAATGATCTTTCTATTCTTTGATTTTGACCTGAACTTTTGTGGCACTTTACTGAAACCTTCTGTAAACCCCGGAGACTGTTCCCCTCAATAACAGGTTTTCTGTTTTGGAAGCTGTTGAGGGGGATGACCTGCAGGGATCAAGCAGCAGTAGCCAGGTCTCTGGCACTGGGACTGGTCCTGCTGCTCAGAAGGGAAGGGAGGAGAAGAGGAGGGCAGTAGTGATAGGGGACTCGATAGTCAGGGAAACAGATAGGAGGTTCTGTGGCACTGAGCATGAATCCCAGATGGTATGTTGCCTCCCAGGTGCCAGGGTCCAGGATGTCTCTAATTGGGTCCACAGCATTTTTGAGTGGGAGGGAGAACAGTCAGAAGTCGTGGTACATGTTGGTACCAACAACATAGGTAGGAAGAGGGATGAGGTCCTGAAAAGTGATTTTAGCGAGCTAGGCAGAAGGCTGAAGAACAGGACCTCAAGGGTAGCAATCTCAGGATTGCTGCCAGTGCCACGCGATAGTGAAGGTAGGAATAGGAGGAGATGGCAGATGAATGTGTGGCTGAGAACTTGGTGCAGGAGGGAGGGTTTTAGATTTTTGGATCATTGGGATCTCTTCTGGGGAAGGTGGGAGCTGTACAGAGAGGATGGGTTACACCTGAACCCAAAGGGGGCCAATATCCTTGCAGCCAGGTTTGCTAGGGTGGTTCGGGAGGGTGTAAACTAGTTTGCGAGGGGGATGGGAACCAGAGGAGTAGGTCAGAGGAAGAAGTGAATGGGGAAAGGTCAGATCTAACATGCAGAGAGGCTGTGAGCTAGGAGAAGCAGAGTACAGGGTATAAAAGTAAAAAGGTGGATGGGCTAAAGTGCATTTACTTAAATGCAAGAAGTATCAGGAATAAGGGTGATGAACTGAGAGCTTGGATAAGTACATGGGACTATGATATTGTGGCTCTCGCAGAGACTTGGCTGTCACCAGGGCAGGAATGGATATTGAATATTCCTGGTTTTCAGTGTTTTAAAAGGGGTAGGGAGGAGGGGAGAAGAGGAGGAGGGGCGGTGATACTGGTCAGGGACACTGTTACAGCTGCAGAAAGGGTGGATAATGTAGAAGGATCCTCTCTAGAGTCAGTATGGGTGGAAGTTAGGAACAAGAAAGGAGCAGTTACTCTACTGGGAGTATTCTATAGGCCTCCCGGTAGCAGCAGGAATACTGAGGAGCAGATTGGGAGGCAGATTTTGGAAAGGTGCAAGAACAACAGGGTTGTTATCATGGGAGACTTCAACTTCCCAAATATTGATTGGCACCTGCTTAGTGCCAAAGGTTTAGACAGGGCAGAGTTTAAGTGTGTCCAGGATGGATTCCTGTCACAGTATGTTGACAGGCCGACTAGAGGGAGTGCCATATTAGATCTAGTATTAGGTAGTGAACCGGTCAGGTGACAGATCTCTCAGTGGGTGTGCATTTGGGGGACAGTGACCACCGCTCCCTAACCTTTAGCATTGTCATGGACAAGGATAGGAGCAAAGAGGATGGGAAGATATTTAATTGGGGAGAGTGTAAATTGGGGTGACATTTTTGAAGGGAAATGTACTATGGAGATGTGGTCAATGTTCAGGGATCTCTTGCAGGATGTTCGGGATAAATTTGTCCCGTGAGGCAGAGAAGGAATGGCAGGGTGAAGGAACCGTGGGTGACGAGAGAGGTGGAACAACTAGTTAGGAAGAAGAGGGCAGCATACATAAGGTGTAAAAGGCAAGGATCAGACAGGGCCCATGAGGAATATAGAGTAGCAAGGAAGGAACTTAAGAAGGGGCTGAGGGGAGCAAGAAAGGGGCATGAAAAGGCTTTGGTGAGTAGGGTTCAGGAGAATCCCAAGGCTTTTTTCTCGTACGTGAAGAGCAGAAGGATGACGAGAGTGAAGGTAGGTCTGATTAGAGACAAAGGTGGGAAGATGTGCCTGGAAGCTGTGGAAGTGGGTGAGGTTCTCAATGAATACTTCTCTTCAGTATTCACCAAGAAGAGGGGCCTTGATTTCACTGAGGACAGTGTTGGTAAGGTTAATGTTCTAGAGCATGTAGATATCAAGAGAGAGGATGTGTTAGAGCTGTTAGAAAATATTAGGATAGATAAGTCCCCAGGGCCTGACGGAATAGTCCCTAGGCTGCTTCGCAAGGCGAGGGAGGAGATTGCTGAACCATTGGCTAGGACCTTTGAGTCCTCGTTGTCCACAGGAATGATACCAGAGGATCGGAGGGTGGCAAATGTTGTCCCCTTATTCAGAAAAGGTAGTAGGGATAGTCCAGGGAATTACAGACCAGTGAGCCTTACGTCTGTGGTGGGCAAGCTGTTGGAAAGGATTCTAAGAGATAGGATCTATGATCATTTAGAGAATCATGGACTGATTAGGGACAGCCAGCATGGGTTTGTGAAGGGAAGATCTTGCTCACAAGCCTGATAGGATTCTTTGAGGAGGTGACCAGGAAGATTGATAAGGGTAGTGTAGTAGATGTGGTCTACATGGATTTTAGTAAGGCGTTTGACAAGGTTCCACATGGTAGGCTTTTTTAAAAGGTCAGAGGGCAAGGGATCCAGGGGGGCTTGGCCATGTGGATTCAGAATTGGCTTGCCTGTAGAAAGCAGAGGGTTGTGGTTGAGGGACTGCATTCAGATTGGAGGGCTGTGACTAGTGGTGTCCCACAAGGATCGGTCCTGGGACCTCTACTTGTCATGATATTTATTAACGACTTGGATGAGGGGGTGGAAGGGTGGGTTAGCAAGTTTGCAGACGACACAAAGGTCGGTGGTGTTGTGGATAGTGTAGAGTGCTGTCGAAGCTTAGAGGGATATTGATAGGATGCAGAGCTGGTCTGAGAAGTGGCAGATGGAGTTCAATCTGGAGAAGTGTGAGGTGTTACACTTTGGAAGGACAAACTCCAAGGCGGAGTACAAGGTTAATGGCAGGATACTGGGTAGTGTAGAGGAGCAGAGGGATCTGGGGGTTCATATCCACAGATCACTGAAAGTTGCCTCACAGGTGGATAGGGTAGTTAAAAAAGCTTATGGGATCCTAGTTTTCATAAGCCGTGGGATCGAGTTTAAGAGCCGTGAGGAAATGATGCAGCTTTACAAAACTCTGGTTAGGCCTCACTTGGAGTACTGTGTCCAGTTCTGGTCGCCTCATTATAGGAAGGATGTGGAAGTGTTGGAAAGGGTGCAGAGGAGATTTACCAGGATGCTGCCTGGATTGGAGAGTATGGATTACGAGGAGAGACTAAGGGAGCTAGGGCTTTACTCATTGGAGAAAAGGAGGATGAGAGGAGACATGATAGAGGTATACAAAATATTAAGAGGAATAGATAGAGTGGACAGCCAGCACCTCTTTCCCAGGGCACCAATGCTCAATACAAGAGGGCATGGCTTTAAGGTAATGGGTGGTAAGTTCAAGGGAGATATCAGAGGGAGGTTTTTTACCCAGAGAGTGGTTGGTGCATGGAATGCGCTGCCTGGGGTAGTGGTGGAGGCTGATACATTGGTCAAGTTCAAGAGATTGTTAGATAAGCATATGGAGGAATTTGAAATAGGGGGATATGTGGGAGGAAGGGGTTAGATAGTCTTAGGCGTGGTTTAAGGTCAGCACAACATGGTGGACCGAAGGGCCTGTATTGTGCTGTATTGTTCTATGGTTCTAAATCCATGGGAGTCACACCCACTGTGTCTCTCTTGTCTGCTTGTACCGTTATCTCTTCAAACAGTGAGTAAAGTTATAATTTCTACGCATGATGTGAGGTCTTTGCTCTTCTCACAGTCAGCTGCTGTGTTTGTAAACTCCCCAACTGGTGGAAGCAGGGAGAAACAAGTTTCCCTCACTACTTTGAAAATTTAAGTGAACTTACCCTGTGACTTTCCAAACAGGGAGTCAGAGTTATACAGCACAGAAACAGGCTCCAATGTGTCCATTGTCACAAACCAGCAACAAAAGAAACACACTGAGCATGATTCAGTGTTAAAAACTATTTTATTAATCACTACTTATGATAATATGTAAAATAAAAGTAAAAATGTTAGTATGTTAGAATTCAAAAATGTTAAACCTCGAACGTTAACCCCAAAACTAAACTCGTCGTGTGTGTGTGACAAAGTCCAAAACTCCCAGTTCCGGAATGGTTCTTAAAGTTCAGTTCCGCAAGCCATAAGGTGAAACATGAGCAAGGGCTTCTTCAACAACCACCGTTGTCTGAAGATAAGATGTAGATGTAGAAAAACATAGAGAGAGTACATACGAAATCCAAATGTTCCACGATGGAACCCAAACGACACTTCAGTGTTTACTCGGTAGTGACTTCCTCACCCCAAAAAGCATCCGAACCGTGGTCGTCCACACACAAATACCTGTTTCCTTCTACAGGTCAGCAACAAAGTGAACTCCACCGGATTACTTCCAACTTCCATACATGGATTTCAGTGGCAAACACAGTTATTGTTTCTCATCCATCGATAGAGAAAACAAGCAGGCTGGTGTCTCTCTCCCTTCTCTCTCTCTTTCTTCTTCTAACTTCTTCAACCACGTCATTACGTCCTTTATCTTCTATTGACGTAAGCACGCCCCACACACACACACTCTATCTTAAAGGGACTTTCACTGAGTCCATAACACCATGCTGACCAAGTTGCCTACCTGAGCTAGTCCCATTTTGGCCCATATCCCCCTAAACCTTTCCTATCCACAGCACAAGCAAACACTTGGAACTCTGGTCAGGAGTTGGGTCTGGACAGGGATTGAACTGAGTTTTATGCTGTTGTATGTGCTTTTGTACTGTGAGGCCTCTGGTTAAGTAATTGGAAGTGATGAATGACTACAGAATTTCAGTTTGGCATGGTCACTCCACTTGTCCAGAGAATGCTGCCTGTGTCTTCAGACAGTTTGGAGGATGAATAGCAGGCAATATGGGATATGCCCATTCTTTCTGATTCACTTAATCCTCTACTGACCCTTGTGATGTAGCAGGTACCCAAGTTGTGTTCCAGCTGTACAAAACACCGGTTCATCTTGTGTACTGAGGGAGTTCTCGGCACCACATACACTCAGCAGAGTTGTAAGTAGTGCAACATAGATTTATTAGGATGATCCTGGTTTCCAAGAGGTCAGTGCTTAGAATTTGGACAGTTACATGGATAGGAAAGGTTTAGGGGGATATGGGTCAAAATGGGACTAGCTCAGTAGGCAACTTGGTCAGCATGGACATATTGGAGCCTGTTTCTGTGCTGTATAACTCTGTAACTCCCTATTTGGAAAGTTACAGGGTAAGTTCACTTAAATTTTCAAAGTAGTGAGGGAAACTTGTTTCTCCCTGCTTCCACCAGTTGGGCGGTTTACAACCAGGGAATGTGGTTTTTAAAACAAAAATTAGAGGCAGGCTTTTCAGGATTGAAACACATCAGATCCTTTGGTGTTTTGCCAGGGTGGGTGTGGGGTGGTGTTTCCTCCTGGGAGTATATGGAACTAAGTGTCCCTGTTCATCAGTTAATGCAGATTAGGTGATTTTTTTTTTATCCCCTTCAGCGGTTCATGAGTTTTTGGAAGTCTCTTCCTTGAAGGATGCTAGAAGCAGAGTCTTAGAAACATTTTTAAGGCAGAGGTAGATAAATTCTTGATGATCAAGTGGGCGGAACGTTACCAGGGCTCAGAAAGAATGTGGAATTATAAGTGGATCAGCCACGGTTCATGATCTTGTTGATTGATGGAGCAGGCTCAAGGGATTGTTTGTAGTGTAAACTCTTGCCCTGTATTTGTGAATAAATGTGATATACTCACAGCCAACACATCAATTACAAAGGATGCTTTGCTGCAGAAATTACCAATCAACCCTCCAGCGGTCTCCCTCTTTTCATTTCCAACCTGTAGCCATGATTGCTCCTGGAGCTGTCTGCTCCTGGCTCTGCTAGTCCTATAGCTTAGACTTCCATGGTCTTCTCAAAAGTTTCATTCTCCATTGTGCTATCTTATAGTCTTGAATTACATAATAGATAGAACATAGAACTGTACAATGCAGGAACAGGCCCTTCAGTCCACGATGTCTGTGCCAACTGTAATGCCAATGTAAATTGCATATCTACCTGCACATGGTCTTCATTCCCTGCCTGTTCACATTGTTTGTCATTGTTTGAGGGCAAGTAAGGCATTAAAGCAGTCATCCTACTCAATCAACTGGGGTGAGTCTCTAGTTTCCAGCAATAAAGTGAATTTAACTTATACAAGCAGCCCCTGGGTTACATAAGGGCTTGATTCCTGGGAACTGTACCAAAGCCAATTTCTCCATAAATTAGAAATGTCTGTTTTTTCATAGCTACCCATGTTGTTAGTTTAACTATGGGCAGTTCTGGTGATCATTCAATGAAGATTGATGAGGGTAGTGCGGTGGATGTGGTCTACATGGATTTTAGTAAGGTGTTTGATAAGGTTCCTCATGGTAGGCTTCTTCAGAAGGTCAGAGGCCAAGGGATCCAGGGAAGCTTGGCTGTGTGGATTAGGAATTGGCTTGCTTGTAGAAAACAGAGGGTTGTGGTGGAAGGAGTGCCCTCGGATTGGAGGGCAGTGACTAGTGGTGTCCCACAGGGATCGGTTCTGGGACCTCTACTTTTTGTGATATTTATAGATGACTTAGATGAGGGGGTGGAAGGCTGGGTTAGTAAGTTTGCAGACGACACTAAGATCGGCAGTGTTGTGGATAGTGTGGAGGGCTGTCAGAGCTTACAGAGGGATATTGATAGGATGCAGAGCTGGGCTGACAAGTGGCAGATGGAGTTCAATCCGGAGAAGTGTGAGGTGGTACACTTTGGAAGGACAAACTCCAGGGCAGAGTACAGGGTAAACGGCAAGGTACTTGGCAGTGTGGAGGAGCAGAGGGATCTGGGGGTTCATATTCACAGTTCATTGAAAGTTGCCTCACAGGTGGAAAGAGCAGTTAAGAAGGCCAATGGGATGTTGGCTTTCATAAATCGCGGGATTGAGTTTAAGAGCTGCGAAGTGATGATGCAGCTTTACAAACCTCTAGTTAGGCCACACTTGGAGTACTGTGTTCAGTTCTGGTCGCCTCATTATAGGAAGGATGTGGAGGTGTTGGAGAGGGTGCAGAGGAGATTTACCAGGATGCTGCCTGGATTAGAGCGTATTTAACATGAGGAGAGGCTTAAGGTGCTAGGGCTTTATTCACTGGAAAGGAGGAGGATGAGAGGAGACATGATAGAGGTATATAAGATATTGAGAGGAATAGATAGAGTAGACAGTCAGCGCCTCCTTCCCAGGGCACCAATGCTCAAGCCGAGAGGGCATGGCTTTAGGGTTATGGGTGGGAGGTTCAGGGGAGATGTCGGGGGAGATTTTTCACCCAGAGAGTGGTTGGTGCATGTAGTGCACTGCCTGGGGTGGTGGTGGAGGCAGATACATTGGACAGGTTCAAGAGCTTGTTGGATAGGCACATGGAGGAATGTGAGATAGAGGGATATGCGGGAGGAAAGGGTTAGGTAGTGTGAGGGTGGTTTGATGGACGGCACAACATGGTGGGCCGAAGGGCCTGTTTTGTGCTGTATGGTTCTATGGAAATGAAAGAATTCTAGCAAGTGTATACATAGCAGTGCGGAGGAACAGGGGGATCTTGGGGTTCACATCCATAGATCCCTCCAAGGTTGTCGCGCAGGTCGATAGGGTTGTTAAGAAGGCATATGGTGTGTTGGCCTTCATTAGTCAGGGGATTGAGTTCAAGAGCCGCGAGGTGATGTTGCAGCTTTATAGAACTGGTTAGACCACACTTGGAGTATTGTGTTCAATTCTGGTTGCCTCATTATAGGATGTGGAAGCGTTAGAGAGGGTGCAGAGGAGATTTACCAGGATGTTGCCTGGATTGGAAAGCATGTCTTACGAGGATAGGTTGAGTGAGCTAGGGCTTTTCTCTTTGGAGAGGAGGAGGATGAGAGGCGACTTGATAGAGGTGTACAAGATGATAAGAGGCATAGATTGAGTGGACAGTCAGAGACTTTTTCCCAGGATGACAATGGCTAACACAAGGGGACATAATTTTAAGGTGATTGGAGGAAGGTATAAGGGGGATGTCAGGGGGTAAGTTTTTTTTTATATACACAGAGGGTGGTGGGTATGTGGAACGCATTTGCCTATGGAGGTTGTGGGGGCAGAAACATTAGGGACATTTAAGAGACTCTTACACACATGAATGATAGAGAAATGAAGGGCTATGTGGGAGGGAAGGGTTAGATAGATCTTAGAGCAGGATAAAATGTCAGCACAACATTGTGGGCCGAAGGGCCTGTACTGTGCTGTAATGTTCTGTAATGGAATATATACTGTACCCGGTCATTAATGAATACTATGAAACATTATTATTATTACTACTAGCTTGAAAAATGCTTTAAAAATGTATGGAAGAATTTGCATGAAGTCAGATTTTCATAAGTCAGGTTATTTGTAACCTAGGGAGCCCCGGTAATACATATGCAAAGTCTGACCCAGCAGCAGCTTACAGATAGCATAAAGTTGACGCAAAGGTTATCAGTTCCAAACTGCAATTTCCAAAAGCTAGGATTACCAGGAGTGCATAGAATGCCATTCCCTCAAAGTTACAGACCATCCCATTATATTAGTATTTTATTACTAATATAATACACTACCATTATATTAGTATGCCTTCATTGATGCTGGACCAAAATGTAGGTTCCCTGTCTAACCAAATTGTGGGAGCACTTTTACCACATGAACTGCAGCAGTTTAACAAGAAAATCCAATACTGCCTCTCTAGGGCTGGCAGCAATAATGTTGGCACCAGAAGCGTGGCGACACTTGTGGGCTGCCCCTAGAACACTCTACACAAAAAGATGCATTTCACTGTGTGTTTCGATGTACATGTGACTAAAAGAAATCTTATCTCAATGATGGACATGTCAGTGACATCCTGAATGTAAATTTAAAAGTTCCTCAAAATAATAAAAATATGCTAACGCCGGGAGTTTGTATAAAGCTGAAATATTTGAAGTTTTGTTGGGGTGCCAATTGAGAGGGATATAATTTACTTGGAAGTGAAGCTAATAGGTGTGTGGAAGAGAAGCAACAAAATGGGTACAACAGACAGTGGGAGCTCACTTGGTGAATATTCTGGCCTAATTTAGTTCACATGCAGATAGTCTGTGGGACTCAGTGTAGGATTCCCCCTCTCTCTGTCTACATTTCAATGATGATTGCTTCACTCCATATTGAATCTTTACTGTAAATAGGACTTCACCTGACATGACCTTTCCTTGCTCTCATTAGGTTCTTGCGATCAAGCTAGCTGAGAAAGAAGGGGCTCGGGTTGTATTGGCTACAGATCCTGATGCAGACAGACTGGCTGTTGCGGAAGAGCAAGAGGAGTAAGTATTGCACCTTGCAGAGCAATTATGCCTAACAAACTTAATATTTGAAATAAAACCACTGTTCACCGTAAGTGATGTTTATTACTTAGTGGTGTGCAGTTTTCATTAATGCTCCACCATCTTCACGTGGTTAGAAACATAGAAAACTTATAGCACAATTCAGGCCCTTTGGCCCACAAAGCTGTGCCAAACATGTCCCTACCTTAGAGACACATAGCCCTCTTTTTCTCAGCTCCACGTACCTATCCAAAAGTCTCTTAAAAGACCCTATTGTATCTGCCTCCACCACCGTTGCCGGTAGCCCATTCCACACACTCTCCACTCTCTGATTTAAAAAACTTACCCCTGACATCTCCTCTGTACCTACTCCCCAGCACCTTAAACCTGTGTCTTCTTGTAGCAACCATTTCAGCCCTAGGAAAAAGCCTCTGACTATCTACCCAATCAATGCCTCTCATCATCTTGTATACCTCTAAGATAAGATCTTTATTAGTCACATGTACATCGAAACACACAGTGAAATGCATCTTCTGCTTAGTGTGTTCTGGGGGCAGCCTGCAAGTGTCGCCACGCTTCTGGTGCCAACATAGCACGCCCACAACTTCCTAACCTGTATGTCTTTGGAATGTGGGAGGAAACCAGAGCACCTGGAGGAAACCCATGCAGACACAGGGAGAATGTACAAAGTCCTTACAGGCAGCAGCGGGAATTGAACCTGGGTCACTGGTGCTGTAATAGCGTTATGCTAACTGCTACACGACCATGCCTGCCTGCTCTATCAGGTCCCTCCTTATCCTCCGTTGCTCCAAGGGGAAAAGACCAAGTTCCCTCAACCTGCTTTCATAAAGCATGCTCCGCAATCCAGGCAGCATCCTTGTAAATCTCCTCTGCACCCTTTCTATGGCTTCCACATCCTTCCTGTAGTGAGGTGACCAGAACTGAGCACAGTACTCCAAGTGGCATCTGACCAGGGTCCTATATAGCTGCAACATTACCTCTCGGCTCCTAAATTCAATTCCACGGTTGATGAAGGACAATACACCATATGCCTTCTTAACCACAGAGTCAACCTGTGCAATCAAACAAAAGGCTGATGCCGAGCAATGTAAGGGGATGTTAAGGCAGATGACCTAAAGGTAGGTTAGAGGAGCATCTGAAATGAGAAATGTAATGGGGAGTGGGAGAGCTTGGGGCTACTGAAGTGTTGACACCAGTGATGGAGCGATTAGATTCAGGAACAGCTTCTTCCCCTCTGACATCATGTTCCTGAATGATCCATAACTACCTTGTTATTTTTTTTGGACTATTTATTTATTTTTGTAATTTATAGTAATTTGAAGTCTTTGCACTGTACTGCTGCCGCAAAGCAACACATTTCATGTCATATAAGTCGGTGTTAATAAATCTGATTCTGAGATTTGCAATAAAGCTTGATTTATGCATGATTTGGAAGCAAGAGGATGAAACTATAGTGTAGATTATAAGGCTGGAGGAGGTTAGAGAGGGGGAAGGACAGGATAACGAAGGGAGCCAAAAATTGGGGAAATTTCAAAATTGAGGCATTGCTTAACCAGGTGTCAATATAGGCTATCCAGTGCACAGATGATGGATGAGAGACCTGACCACTTCCAGGGAAGTTAAATGAGGGAGACCAGTTGGGTGCAGTGGAATATTCAAGTCCAGAGGAAATAAGTGAAGAAGGTTGTGCCAGCTAATGATGAGCTGAAGTGTGGCAGAATTAGATGGAGTTACAGTGGTGACAATGTAGTCTCGAGGGGAAGACACAGATTTGATCCAGAACTCTTCACCAGAGTGGGACCAATCAATCAGATAACTCATTCAGGAGCTAACATAAATGAAGTGAGCACTACAGTACAAAAAACAGGCCCTTCAGCCCACTTAGTCCATGCCGGCCTGGTTTTGTGCCTAGTCCTATCTACCCGCACCCAGACCATAGCCCTCCATACCTCTCACATCCATGTACCTATCCAAACTTCTCTTAAATGTCACAATTGAACCTGCATCTACCACTGCTGCTGGCAGCTCATTCCACACTCGCACCACCTTCTGAGTGAAGTAGTTCCCCCTCAGACTCCCCTTAAATATTTCACCTTTCACCCTAAACCTATAACCTCTAGTTCTAGTCTCGCCCAACCTGAGAGGAAAAAGGCCTGCATGCATTCACCTTATCTATACCCCTCAATTTTGTATACTTCTTTAAGATGTCCCCTCATTCTCCTGTGCTCCAGGGAATAACATCCTAAACTATACAACCTGTCCCTGTAACTCAGGTCCTCAAGTTCCAGCAACATCTGGGTAAATTTTCTCTGCACTCTTTCAAGGTTATTGATATTTTTCCTGTGGGTAGATGACCAGAACTGCACACAATACTCTAAATTCAGCCTCACCAATGTCTTATACAACTCAAACATAACATCCGAACTCCTTCCTCCATTTCAGGATCTTAACCCCAGGACCAGTCCTATCCTTCTCCATAATTAGCTAATGGAATTATGATCACTAGATGCAAAGTGTTCCCCTACACTCACTTCTGTCACCTGCCCTGTCTCATTCCCTAAGAGGAGATCCAGTATTGGGACCTCTACATACTGATTAAGAAAGCTTTCCTGAACAATTTGACAAACTCTATCCCATCCAGTCCTTTTACGGTATGGGAAATCCCATTCAATATGTGGAAAGTTTAAAAGTACCTACTATCACAACTTTATATTTCCTACAGCTGTCTGCTATCTGTCTACAAATTTGCTCCCAAATCCCACTGACTGTTGGGAGGTCTATAGTATAGTCCCATTAACATGGTCATCCCATTTTTGTTCCTCAATTCCACCCAAATTGCCTCAGTAGTCGAGCCCTCCAGTATGTCCTCTGAGCACTGCCATGACATTTTCCCTCATGAGTAGTGCCACCCCTCCCCCTTTATCATGTCTAAAACAATGGAACCCCAGGATATTGAGCTGCCAGTCCTGCCCCTCCTGCAACCAAGTCTCATTAATGGCTACAACATCATAATTCCATGTACGGATCCATGCTCTGAGTTCATCTACCTTACCTACAATACCCCTTGCATTGAAATAAATGCGACTCGGAACGTTATCCCATCACGCTCAACCTTTTCGGTTTCCATCTCTGTCTGTAGTCTTAACAACTACTTTCCCCACAGCCCCTCCACTTGCTGCCCTGCCACTCTGGTTCCCACCCCCCCTGCAACTCCAGTTTAAACCCCTCCCCCGACAGAACTAGCAAACCCTCCCGCAAGGATATTGGTCCCCCTCCAGTTCAGGTGCAAACAGTCCCATTTGTACAGGTCCCACCTACCCTGGAAGAGAGCCCAATGATCTGAAAATCTGAAGCCCTCCCTCCTGCACCATCTGCTTTAGCCATGTGTTAAACTGCACTATCTTCCTATTTCTTGCCGCACTGGCATGTGGCATGGGTAGCAGTCCTGAGATCACCACCCTGGAGGTCCTGTCTTTTAACTTGGCACCTAACTCCCTGAATTCACTCTGCAGGACGTCATCACGTTTATTGCCTATGTCATTGGTACTGATGTAGACCACGACTTCTGGTTGTTCACCCTCCCCCTTAAGAATGCTATGGACTTGATCTGAGACATCTCTGACCCTGGCACCTGGGAGGCAACATACCATCCGAGAGTCTCGTTCTCGTCCACAGAACCTCCTGCCTGCTCCCCTAACCAATGAATCCCCTATCACTACCACTTACCTCTTCTCCCTCCTTCCCTTCTGAGGGAAAGAGCCAGACTCAGTGCTTGAGACCTGACTGCTGTGGCTTTCCCCTGGTGGGTTCCCCCCCCAACGCTATCTAAAATGATACATTTGTTATTGAGGGGAACAGCCACAGGGGTACATGCACTGACTGCCTATTCCCTTTTCCACTCCTGACAGTCACCCAGCTACCTGCCTCCTGCAACTTGGGTGTGATTGCTTCCCTGTCTATCAATCCCTCAGTCTCCCGAACAATCCGAAGGTCATCCAGCTCCAGTTCCCTAACACTGTCTGTAAGGAGCTGCAGCTGGATGCGCTTCTCACAGGTGTCGACATCAGGGTCACTGGAGGTCCCCCTGACTTCCCACATCATGCAAGAGGAGCACACCACTGCACTGGGTGTCATTCCCACTGCTCTACCTGTGCAATAATAAAGAAAGAAAGGGAACTTAACAGAACCTCACCTTGGCCTCCACTTCTATTCACTAAAGCCTCAGCTTCCCGCTCTAACACAGATCCACTCCTACAATGGCTGCTCTGCTTAACCCTACCTTTTTATTGGTTGCGTCAATTAGCTATTTTCCCAATCAATTATCACAACAATTTGCAGCTGTCCCTCTTTTATTTGTCCTGCTACCTGGAAAAGAACAGACTCTCACAGGAGGGGGACCAATATCCTTGCGGGCAGGTTTGCTGGAGCAGTTGCGGAGGGTTTAAACTAGTTTGGCAGGGGATGGGAACCCGAGTGATAGGTCAGAGGATGCGGCAGTTGGTGTACAGGTTGATGCAGTGTGTAGAGAAACTGTGAGGAAGGATAGGCAGTTGATAGGGCAAAATTGCAGCCAGTTGGATGGGTTGAAGTGTGTCTATTTTAATGCGAGAAGTATCAGGAACAAGAGTGATGAACTTAGAGCATGGGTCAGTACGTGGAACTACGACGTTGTGGCCATTACAGAGACTTGGCTGTCACAAGGGCAGGAATGGCTGCTGGATGTTCCAGGCTTCAGCTGTTTCAAAAGGGACAGGGAGGGAGGTAAAAGAGGTGGGGGAGTGGCTTTGTTAATCAGGGATAGTATCACAGCTGCAGAAAAGGAAGACATCCTAGAGGGATCGTCCACTGAGTCAGTGTGGGTGGAGGTCAGAAACAGGAAGGGAGCAATCACACTATTGGGAGTATTCTACAGACCCCCCAATAGCAGCAGAGACACTGAGGAACAGATCAGGAGGCAGATTTTGCAAAAAATAACAGGGTTGTTGTCATGGGTGATTTCAACTTCCCTGATATTGACTGGCACCTCCTTAGTGCAAAAGGTTTTGATGGGGCAGAATTTGTTAGGTGTGTCCAGGAAGGATTCCTGACACAATATGTAGACAGGCCGACTAGAGATGAGGCCATTCTAGATCTGGTACCAGGCATGAGCCTGGTCGGGTGTCAGATCACTTGGTGGGTGAGCATTTCAGAGACAGTGACCACAACCCCCTGACCTTTACCCTTGCCTTGGAGAGGGTTAGGAGCAGACAGTATGGGAAAGTATTTAATTGGGGGAGGGGGAATTATGATGCTGTTAGGCAGGAACTTGGGAGTGTAAATTGGGAGCAGATGTACTCGGGGAAATGCACAATGGAAATGTGGAGGTTGTTTAGAGATCACTTGCAGGGGGCTCTGGATGTTTGTCCCATTAAGCAGGAAAAAGATGGTAGGGTGAAGGAACCATGGTTGACGAGATGTGGAATATCCGGAAGAGGAAGAAAGAAGCTTGCTTCTCTAGAGAGTTACAAGGTAGCCAGGAAGGAGCTTAAGAATGGTCTTAGAGTTGGAAGGGAGCATGAGAAGGTCTTGGCGAGTAGGATTAAGGAAAACCCCAAGGCATTCTACACAGGTGAAGAATAGGAGGATGACTAGAGTGAAGATAGGACCGATTAGGGATAGAGGAGGAAACGTGCCCAGAGTCAGAGGAGGTAGGGGAGGTCCTTAATGAATACTTGGTATTAGTTTATTACTGTCACTTGTACTGAGGTACAGTGAAAAACTTGTCTTGCATACCGATCGTACAGGTCAATTCATTACACAGTGCAGTTACATTGAGTTAGTACAGAGTGCATTAAGGTAGTACAGGTAAAAACAATAACAGTACAAAGTGTCACAGCTACAGAGAAAGTGCAGTACAGGTAGGCAATAAGGTGCAAGGTCACAACAAGGTAGATTGTAAGGTCAAGAGTCCACCTCATCGTATAAGGGAACGGTTCAATAGTCTTATCACAATGGGATAGAAGCTGTCCTTCAGCCTGGTGGTACGTGCCCTCAGGCTCCTGTATCTTCTGCCTAATGGGAGAGGAGAGAATGACCTGGGTGGGTGGAGTCTTTGATTATGCTGGCTGCTTCACCAAGGCAGCGAGAGGTAAAGGCAGAGTCCATAGAGGGGAGGTTGGTTTCTGTGACGCGCTGGGCTGTGTCCACAACTCTCTGCAGCTGCTCTCCAGATAGGATGCATCATAGATAGCAAATACTTTGCTTCAGTATTCACCTGTGAGAGAGACCTTGACATTTGTGAGGACAGTGTAAAACAGGCTAGAACATGTTGCGGTTGAGGAGGATGTGCTGGAGCTTTGGAAAAACATTAGGGTAGATAAGATATCTTTATTAGTCACATGTACACCAAAACACACAGTGAAATGCATCTTCTGCATAGTGTTCTGGGGGCAGCCCGCAAGTGTCGCCACGCTTCTGGCACCGACGTATCATGCCTACAACTTCCTAATCCGTACCTCTTTGAAATGTGGGAGGATGGTGTGTATGGACTTTAGTGAGGTGTTTGATAAGGTTCCCCATGATAGGCTTATTCAGAAGGTCGGGAGGCATGGGATCCAGGGTAAATGGCTGTGTGGATTTGGAATTGGCTTGCTCATAGAAGACGGAGGGTGGTTGTAGATGGCGTATTCTGCCTGGAGGTCGGTGACCAGTGGTGATTCACAGGATCTGTTCTGGGACCCCTGCTCTTTGATTTTTTTTTTAATAAATGACTTGGATGAGGAAGTGGAAGGGTGGGTTAGTAAGTTTACAGATGACACGAAGGTTGGTGGTGTTGTGGATAGTGTGGAGAATTACCGAGGGTTGGAATGGGACATTGATAGGATGCAAAGCTGGGCTGAGAAGTGGCAGATGGAGTGTGAAGTGATTCACTTTGGAAGGTCGAATTTGAAGGCAAAATACAGGGTTAGTGGCAGGATTCTCAGCAGTGTGGAGGAACAGAGGGATCTTGGGGTCCACGTCCATAGATCTCTCAAGGTTGCCGTGCAGGTTGATAGCGTTGTTAAGAAGACGTGTGGTATGTTGGCCTTCATTAGTTGAGGTATTGAGTTCAAGAGCCATGAAGTAATCTATAGAACTCTGGTTAGACCACACTTAGAATATTGTGTTCAGTTCTGGTTGCCTCACTATAGGAAGGATGTGGAAGCTTTAGAGAGGGTGCAGGGGAGGTTTATCAGGAAGTTGCCCTGATTAGAGAGCATGTCTTATGAGGATAGGTTGAGTGAGCTAGGGCTCCTCTCTTTGGAGAGGAGGAGGATGAAAGATGATTTGATAGAGGTGTACAAGATGATAAGAGGCATAGATTGAGTGGACAGCCAGAGACTGTCTTCCAGGGTGGAAATGGCTAACGTGGGGGCATAATTTTAAGATGATTGGAGGAAAGTACAGGGGGGATATCAGAGGTAAGTTTTTTACACAGAGAGTGGTGGGTGCATGGAACGCACTGCCAGGGGTGCTGGTGGAGACAGATACATTAGGGACATTTAAGAGACTCTTAGATAGGCATGTGGATGATAGAGAAATGGAGGGCTATGTGGGAGGGAAGGGTTAGATTGATCTTAGTGTAGGTTAAAAGGTCGGCACAACATTGTGGGCCACAGGGCCTGTACTGTGCTGTTATGTTCTACGTTCTTTATATGGCTCCCACTTGTACCGAGATTCTCGTTTCTCGTTCCAAGTCTCAGCTCCTGCTGCCTGGAAACCTACTCGCTCCTTGCTTCCTACTCATTGTAGCAACATAGTTCCCTGTTGGTAAGCTGTCCCTAACGAGTTTACAACATTAGAGCAGTTGCACTCAAATGAATCTCCAAAGTATGCTGCTGATTAATTGTGGAATATAAACAGGAGATTTGACAGTTCAACAAAGGAGCTGGGGTTGCACATAGCTCCCTCAACCATTGCATGCTCTATAATCTGTGTAATATTAAACAAAGTTAAACATTCTGTGCAGTTTAAATGCCATTACCTTTTGAAGTAGTGGGTGGAGCCCATGGGTTTCACAAGGGCTGCAATGTGCCCGCAGTATTTCATTGCTGGATACTCTGCTCACTTAAAGATAAAACTACAAAACAAACTTTGCATTTGTACATATTTTAAAAGTTCAAACTAAGTTATGTGGTGTTGGGGTCAGTTTCATTTCAAAGATCAGGTGAGGGCTTTTTATAGGGTTGCACTTGATTTGTATCAGACATTGACGTTGCATCAGAATCTCTAACTGAGCAGGTCACTTGTGCTTACTGCTTTTAGCACATTGTAATTGTATGTGCTCTTTTTAATTAAAGTCACAGTTGTGTGTGACATCCCAGGTTGAATTTATTTGTTTTTTTTTAATGAACTGGGTACTAGGACTTTACTTGATGTGAGATTAAGAATCCCAATCCATGGTGCCATGGCATAATTGAATGAGAAAGGTGACAGAATAATTTACAACAATAAATATCAACTCCAAACAGAGGGCAATAGGAACATTTGTATTAATAGATTTTTTTTTCCTAATCACATTTAGATCCAGAGATTAACACATTTTTAGTGATTAAGGAAATCAAGGGATTTGGGGTTAGTGCAGGAAAGTGGCGCTGAGGAGGAAGATCAGCCATGTTCTCATTGAACAGCAGAGCTGACACAAAGAGCCAAGTGGCCTCCTGCTTCCATTCCTTGGTTGACTTATTTAAAAGCTCCTGGAACTGACTGCACACCCGGTTGTGACACAGAGCATGAAAGTCTAGGTTTTAATCTCCGTTCCATAAGACAAAGGAGCAGAAGTCGTCCATTCGGCCTATCGAGTCTGCTCCGCCATTCTATCATGAGCTGATCCATTATCCCATTTAGCCCCACTCCCCCGCCTTCTCACCATAACCTTGATGCCCTGGCTACTCAGATACCTATCAATCTCTGCCTTAAATACACCCGATGACTTTGCCTCCACAGCCGCCCCTGGCAACAAATTCCGCAGATTCACCACTCTCTGGCTAAAGAAATTTCTCCGCATCTCTGTTCTGAATGGGCGCCCTTCAATCCTGAAGTCGTGCCCTCTTGTACTAGACTCCTCTACATTGGGAAACAACTTTGCCACATCTCCTCTGTCAAGGCCTTTTAACATTCAAAATGTTTCTATGAGGTCCCCCCTCATTCTTCTGAACTCCAAGGAGTACAGCCCAAGAGCTGTCAAATGTTCCTCGTATGTTAATCCTCTCATTCCTGGAATCATTCTAGTGAATCTTCTCTGAACCCTCTCCAACGTCAGCACATCCTTTCTTAAATAAGGAGCCCAAAATTGCACACAGTACTCCAAGTGAGGTCTTACCAATGCCTTATAGAGCCTCAACATCACATCCCTGCTCTTATATTCTATTCCTCTAGAAATAAATGCCAACATTGCATTCACCTTCTTCACCACCAACTCAACCTGGAGGTTCCATGTTAGATGGTGACGGAGCTAAGAGGTGTGATCTTTGAAATGGATTTAGAAGCTGAATCATTGAAACTTGAGTGCACCTTGATCGTAATTGGTCATTGAAAGGAATATTCAGCAGATCTTGTGACAAGGTGATGGCCAGCTTAACATAAAGGCATATCAAGGTGTCTGAGTTTGCTTCCCGCCTGTCCTGGGATTTACCATTGAGCTTGTTTATTTAGTGCTAAGGGCAATAGGATACTTGCTTGTCAACTGCAAACTGTTTAGCTGTCATAACAAAATAACCTGCTTGCACTTGTGAAGGGTGACCATTGACCAAGGGTGACCAACACCATGGTATCCTATCCCTGCAAGGGCCAGGCTACAGTGGAGGTTGTTCATTTTCGCACAAATACAACACAACTCTGCTCAGCATTAGTTAGTGCTTTGAGTCTCAGAATGGCGTGAGTCTGCTCACCTTCAGCACCTCACCTGGAAGATTCGCACAGTGAACTCCCCAAGGTATCTAACGCAACCTGCTTCTTCTGTCTTGATGCAGTGGCACATGGAAGGTGTTCTCTGGCAACGAGCTGGGAGCCCTCCTCGGGTGGTGGATGTTTAACTGTTGGAGGAGTGAGCATCCTGATCCGACTGATGTGAAGAACGTGTATATGCTGGCCACCACAGTCTCCTCCAAAATCCTCCAGGCCCTTGCAATTAATGAAGGCTTTCACTTTGAGGTGAGGCACAGGGTGGGGGCATTTTAGACACACTGCTGTTTTCAATAGAAGGCTTCTTTTCAGTCCATGGTATCTTGCTAAGAATTTCAAAAAGTAAATCTGGACTGGGTGTGGCTGTGAAAATTAATCCTCTGCTAACAGTTGCTGTCTAATCTCATGGGTGAAATTAGGGACGCGAGTGACTGGCATCTGGAGGTTTTACCCAGAAAGAGTTAATGGGGGAGAAATTCATTTTTGGTGATGTGTGAGAGGATCAGCTCTCTGTTGTACATGGCTCCCTGCACTGACTTCAGTGGGAGTAAATATGGAGAGATGAGTACAACTAGGTTACTGAATACTCCTAGGTGGTAACAATCTAAACAATTCTGAATTCTGGATTCAGAATTGGCTCGCCCACAGAAGACAGAGCGGTGGTAGATGGAGCGTATTCTACCTGGAGGTCGGTGACCAGTGGTGTTCTGCAGGGATCTATTCTGGGACCCCTGCTCTTTGTGATTTTAATAAAAGACTTGGATGAGGAAGTGGAAGGGTGGGTTAGTAAGTTTGCTGATAAATTTGGTGGTGTTGTGGATAGTGTAGAAGGTTGTCGAGAGTTACAATGGGACATTGATAGGATGTGAAGTGATTCACTTTGGGAGATCGAATTTGAAGGCAGAATCAAGGTTAGTGGCAAGATTCTTAGCAGTGTGGAGGAACAGAGGGATCTTGGAGTCCACATCCATAGATCCCTCAAGGTTGCCACACAGGTCAATAGGGTTGTTAAGAAAGCGTATGGAGTGTTGGCCTTCATTAGTCGGGGCCTTCATTAGTTGGCTCTTCATTAGTTGAAGAGCCATGAGGTGATGTTGCAGCTCTATAGAACTCTGGTTGGACCAAACTTGGAGTATTGTGTTCAGTTCTGGTCGCCTCATTACAGGAAGGATGTGGAAGCTTTAGAGAAGGTGCAGGGGAGATTTACCAAGATGCTGCCTGGATTGGAGAGCATGTCTTATGAGGATAGGTTGAGTGAGCTAGGGCTTTCTCTTTGGAGAGAAGGATGAGAGGTGACTTGATAGAGATTTACCGATGATGAGGCATAGATTGAGTGGACAGTCAGAGACTTTTTTCCAGGGCGAAAATGGCTAACATGAGGGGCCATAATTTTAAGGTGATTGGAGGAAGGTATAAGGGGGATGTCAGGGGTAAGTTTTTTAAACAGAGTGGTGGGCACATGGAACGCACTGCCGGCAGAGGTTGTGGGGGCAGATACATTAGGGATATTTAAGAGACTCTTAGATAGACACATAAATGATAGAGAAATGGAGGGCTGTGTGGGAGGGAAGGGTTAGATAGATCTGCTGGAAACGGTGGTGGAGGCGGATACGATAGGGTCTTTCAAGAGGCTGTTAGATAGGTACATGGAGCTGAGTAAAATAGAGGGTTGTGGGTAAGCCTAGTAATTTCTAGGGTAGGGACCTGTTCGGCACAGCTTTGTGGGCCAAAGGGCCTGAATTGTGCTGTAGTTTTTCTATGTTTTATGTTCTTATCTTAGAGCAGGATAAAATGTCGGCATAACATCGTGGGCCGAAGGGCCTGTGCTGTGCTGTAATGTTCTATGTTCTGAACACTGTATTTTTCCCAGGGTTGGGGAATCAAGAACTAGAGGGCACAGGTTCAAGGTGAGAGGGTAAAGATTTAATCAGAACTAGAGGGGCAACTTTACCACACCGAGGGTGGTACGTGTATGGAACGAGCTGCCAGACGGTTGAGGCAGGTACAATAACAACATTTAAAAGTCATTTGGACATGTACATGGATGGGAAAGGTTTAGAGGGATATGGGCCAAACATGGGAAATGGGACTGGCTTTTAGATGGGCATCTTGGTTGGCATGGATCAGTTGGGCTGAAGGGTCTGTTTCCGTGCTGAAGAACTCTTGTGACCATGTGACTCCAAGTACGTTGGCTCATTTGTGTGCAGGCCATTCACTATGGAAATTAATGTACATGGCTAAAACTGTTACTATAGTACTGTCCATCGGACAATCCAAGTCACCAATGGGACGACGGTTGGTGGGAGTAAACGGACCCAAGTCCATTCCAGTGCTGTTTGTGGTACCTCCAGTGCAGCAGCTGGTGAAAAGGGAGCTGCTTGTGCAGGGTCTTCCCTTATACTGTTCTGGGCCAGTGACTGAGATTGTTGAGAATTATCCCACATTGTTACCCACTCAGTGGCGTAAATAACGTCTGAGCTGCCCGGTTCACTCTGCAGGGCCTCAAAGTGTTGGCTTCATGGAGTTAAATTGTTTAAACAACTCACAGAAAAATCAAAACATTATCTTTAAAATACTCCACCTGTCAAAGCAGTCAAATAAACCTGAAGCATCTGTCAGTAATGTCAGAGGACAACGAGCTCATGTATTTGCGATCCACTGTTAGCAGGGGCATATCCATCCTGCCAGTGGCAAGCAGCAGACATGAGATAGTGAAACCCTAGCTTGAAATGTGATGCCTCAGTGGGATCTGTTCCAACCTTTCTCTCACCTAGAGTGAAAGAAAACAAGGTACAATGGCAGAATGGAAATCAAGCACAAAATATTGCAAGTACCCAGCCCCTCAGGCACTGTCTACAGAGAGTTGTAGAGTCATGCAGCACAGAATCTGGCCCTTTGGCCCATCTGGTCTGTGCTGACCAAGATTCCCATCTAAGCTAGTCCCCATTTGCCTGCATTTTGCCTGTATCCCTCTAAACCTTTCCTATCAATGTACCTGTCCAAATGTCTTTTAAATGTTGTTATCATACCTGCCTCTACTACTTCCTCTGGAACAGGTAACAGTTAAATTGATGATCTTTTCACAGATGCTCGCTGACCTGCTGAGTATTTCCAGTTATTTCTGTTTTATGTCAGACTTCCAGTGTCTGCAGGATTCTGCTTTAGGCTGTTAGTGAAAAAGCAGTGGTGAAAGCCCTATAGTTCGGGCCCTTTAATGCTTTCTGCTACAAAACTAATTTCAGAAAAATTATAGAATAAAGAAATACCTTAAATTCTGGCTCACATTGCATGCAACCTGCTAGTTTTCTCTCGTATCTCTCAAAATATTGTATCCCTGATATGATCAAGACTAAAAATCCTACACTGTCAAAGATGCATGGCTTTAAAGTAATGGGTGGGAAGTTCAAGGGAGATATCAGAGGGAGGTTCTTTACCCAGAGAGTGGTTGGGGCATGGAATGCGCTGCCTGGGGCGGTGGTGGAGGCAGGTACATTGGTCAAATTCAAGATATTGCTAGATAAACATATGGAGGAATTTAGAATAGAGGGATATGTGGGAGGAAGGGGTTAGATAGTCTTAGGTGAGGTTTAAAGGTCGGCACAACATTGTGGGCCGAAGGGCCTGTATTGTTCTGTACTATTCTATGATTCTATGTTGGGTGCCAAGCAGGATGATGAAATCTGATTATCGTGATGCAAAGCAAACTTTGCATGCTACCAAAGGACCTCTCTTTACAGATCTGTCTGTGCAGAAGAGCTGGCAGAGGCTTTAGCCAGTGCTATTTTTTTACCCATCTTTGGAACCATTGCAACTTCACTTCCCTCTGTGCATAATCTAGAGCTTAGCAAAATTCTTATTGCAAAGCTCTAACCAATCATTCAATCCAGGAACATTTCTCTTGTACCTGTTCATCAGATTAAAGAGAATAATAGATAAATGGATCTGAATAATAGAATGCAGACAGTTAATAGGTTTGTATAAAGGGAGGGGGTGTATGAAGGGTTGGTGAAGTGCCTGCCATTGAATGCAGTGAATGTCCTGGCAATCTCTCATCTGTAGCAAGCACAGGAAAGCAAAGCAGCAACTGCATCTAACATAAGGAGTGATGCTTGAACTTTATCCTAGGCTCAATGGCAACCTGCCTGAATCATTCTAGTAAGTTTCTGATCCCACTCCAAGTTCTCAATATTCTTCCTAAAACTGAACACAGTAGTCCAAATGGGGTCCCATCAGTGAGCACTATCCATTTTGCAGAGAGAAAGTTGTGCATCACAGAAGTGGGCCCCTCAGTCCACCAGGTCAATGCCAACCTTTTGTCCCTCTACACTAATCCCATTTGCCACACCTGGTCTGTATCCTTCTATGCCTAGTTAGGTGCTTGTCTAAAGGTCTCTTAAACGTAATGATTGTACCTGATTCCACTGCCACCTCTGGCAGCGCGTTCCAAATATCAACTACCTTCTACGTGGGGGGGAAAAAAAAACCTTTTCCCCTCAAATCTGCTTTATAACTTCTTCCTCCCACCTTAAACCTATGCCCTCTAGTTTTTGATACTCCTACCAGGGGATAAAGATTCTCACTATCTACCCTATATACTAATTTCATATACCTCTATCAAATCACCCTCAGCCTCCTTTGCTTCAAAGGAAACAAATCCAGCCTATCCATCTCTCCCCACAATGTCATCCAATTCAGGCAACACACCAGCGCTGCTACTCTGCACTCTCTCCAGCGCAACCACTCAAAGTCCAGTCTAACCACTGTTTTGTAAAGTTGCAACACAACATCCCAGCTTTTATATTCCGTGCTCTGACCTATGAAGGTAAGCATGCCATATGCCTTCTTCACCACCCTATCAACCTTTGTTGCCACTACCATGTACTATATATATCCTACCTCTATTTGACTTCCCAAAATGCATAACATTTCATGAGTCAGGATTAAGTTCCATCTGCCAGTGCTCCGCCCAACTTCCTATCTGATTTACATCCTGCTTTACAGCCAAAAACTTAATTATACCTCTGTAATGAATTCATATCCTTCCCATAACGTGGTGACCAGAATTAAACAGGCCAGACCAGTTCAGTATGACTGCCCTGCTTTTATATCCTCTGTTGATAAAGCTGAGAACTCTGCATGCCTTGTTTACCATGTTCTTAACCTGCCCTGCCACTTCCAATGATCTGTGTTCCCACACCCCTAGGACCCTCTGCTCCTGCTCCCCTTTTAGAACAGTATCCTTATTCTCTCTTCATTTTGTCAACCAAAATGCATCAGCTTGCATTTCTCCACATTAAACTTCATGTGCCGTACATCTGCCCATTTCACCAGCCTGTTAATCTTCACAGTTCACAAATTAAGAATTAATACGCTTGCACCACCAAGTCCAAATGATTAATACAGATCAAAAAAAAGCAAAGGCTCTAATATCAACCCCTGGGGAGTGCCACTGTACACTCTTTTCCAGGCCAAGAAATGACCATTTCCCTCTGTCTCCTGGAACTTGTCCGGCTTCTTGTCTGTGCTATCAATATCCCATTTAGCCGTTAGCTTTAACACAGTAACTAGGGTGGTACAGTAGCGTAGTGGTTAGCGTGACGCTATTACAGCACCAGGGGTTTAGTTCCAGCCACTGTCTGTAAGGAGTTTGTACGTTCTCCCCGTGTCTGCGTGGGTTTCCTCCGGGTGCTCCAGTTTCCTCCCACGTTCCAAAGACATATGGATTAGTAGGTTAACATGGGTGTAATTGGGCGGTGTGGGCTCATTGGGCTGGAAGGGTCTGTTACCCTGCTGTATAAATAGAAAGGAGGGCACGAAGGAAAGTTGATGAAGAGGGGAATCCAGGGGTCCAAGTCCATAGTTCCCTGAAAGTTGTGGCACAGGTCGATAGGGTGGTGAAGAAGACGCATAAGATTTGGGATGTTATGTCGCAACTTTACAGAACACTGGTTAGGCTGCTCTTGGAGCACTGTGTGCAGTACTGGTGGCCTGGAAGGATGTGATCACGCTGGAGAGAGTGCAGAGGAGATTCACCAGGATATTGTATAGATTGGAGGGCTTTAGTTAGGGGGAGAGATTGGATAGGCTGGGCTTGTTTTCTCTGGAGCAAAGGAAACTGAGAAGTGATCTGATAGAAGTTTATATTATGGGAGGCATAGATAGAGTCGATAATCAGAATTTTTTTCCCATGGTAGGGATACCAAAAACAAGAGGGCACAGGTTTAAGGTGAGAGGAAGGGGATTTAAAGGGGATCTGAGGGGTAAGTTTTTTTTGCACAAAGAGGGGTTGATATCTGGAATGTGCTGCCAGAGATGGTGGTGGAATCAGATTCAAAAACTACATTTAAGAGATATTTAAACAGACACTTGAATAGACAATGTATCGAAGGATGCGGGCAAATGGGGTTAGTGTAGATGGGCAAAAAGGTTGGCATGTTCGTGGTGGGCTGAAGGGCCCATTTCTGTGCTGTACCAGTCTGTGACTGACTAATGGGTTGAATGGCCTTCTGTGCTGTGTCATTGTATGATTGGGGCCTTCATTCCTATCAAACCGTACTGTGCTTAAATCAACACCGTATGGATTAATAGTTTTCCAATGTAGTTCCTGCAGGCTGCAGCCAGGCAGAATGTAGCTTCTGCCGCACTCGCTTGCTGTATTTTTCATTCCATTTGGACCACTCTGAAAGACGGTTTGTTTACTTGACACTAACTGTGGCACTGGTTTTGTTTCAGGAAACTTTGCCGGGGTTTAAGTGGATTGGAAACCGAATTGATGAGCTGCTGCAAAGTGGGAAAGAGGTGCTGTTTGCATTTGAAGAATCCATTGGTGAGCCACTCTTTGCATTTTGTCTCCCAATACTTGAGTAGAAACAGACAGCCACGGCCTGTGACTGTTCTGGACTCATTCCTGCTAAATGTGGTACTGCTGTGTGTGAGTTGCAGAGCTGGTGTTCTGCGCAGCAGCTCTAAAGAAGTAATTAATCCTATGCAAACCAAGAAATATAAACATCTGAACTCCAAGATTAAATTCCTGCTGTGATGTTACTGCTGACTGTTACAAATATGTATGGACAGCTGTAATCTGTTTTGTTCTTGTGTTGTGTGTGTGTGTGTGAGAGTAAGTTCTTTATATGTGAGAGTCCAATTTGCATGAACATCTCTACATTGTAGGTTTGGTAAAACTGTGTTGGACTTGTCAGCTTCAATACTTAAAGTGTGCTGTTTCATGTAAGTCTGTCTTCTGGTGGACATGCTGTACTGCTCTCCACACCCGTACTGTTCACATTCTCAGATAATTTGCCTTTGCTCTTGTTCCATTAGGGTTCATGTGTGGCACCCTGATGTTTGATAAGGATGGGGTGAGTGCAGCTGTAGTGGTGGCAGAAATGGCAGCGTATCTGGAAAGCAGGAGCCTCACCATAGTCGAGCAGTTGAATAATATTTACAGAACGTAAGTAGTGCCTATTTGGTATTGAGATAGGCTCCATCTTCTTGCGGTGTAGCCTTTCCTGTCATTATGTGTTCATGCCTCTGATACTGAGCCATTTTCTCTATTGTTTAAACGTTGCATTAGAAATGCTAACGTTCATTTCTACACCAGCTCCAGTTGATGGCATGAATGCTGTCTTAAAAAAAACCCTGATCTGAAATAAACACTGGCCTCACTGCAGGTTCTGGAGATCCCAAACAAAAGTAGGAAATGTTGGCAGCATCTGTGGAAAGAGAAACAGTTAATATCTCAGGTCAAAGGGGTGCTAAAACAAGAGGGCAGAGGTTTATGACCAGAGGCGAGAGATTTATAAGGGTCACCAGGGGCAGCTTCACCACACAAAGGGTGGTGTGTATTTGGAATGAGCTGCCAGAAATAGTAGTTGAGGCAGGAACATTAGCAGCATTTAAAAGCCACCTAGATAAGTCCATGGATAGGAGAGGTTTAGAGGGCTCTGGGCCAAACGCAGGCAGATGGGACTAGCTCACTGGGCAACACAGTCAGCATGGACGAGTTGGGCCGAAGGGCCTGTTTCTGTGGCTTATGACTCTACACTTCATCAGAACCTAGTACACCATCTGAGTGAAATCTTTTTTTTCTGGCTCAGCCACTGACTCCTTTGATGTGGTGTGGGGGAACAGAAGGTTTAACCCCGTAAAAACAAAAGTGCTCTTTGTAAAGATTGAGGTGTGTTATTGGGATGATGCAGAGAGACCAGGCCCTAATTTGAGGACAGATTGCCAATTTTGGATTCCTGTATCCCAACACCAGTATTCCTCACCATTAAGGCCATGAAATGGAGCAAGTGAGAAACTAGCTGCACGTTTGGGCTTGTACTCTAGATGCTTGGAAACTTGTAACCAGAAATTGGTGTTCACCTTCTATGTTTAGGTATGGTTATCACATCTCAAGGACATCCTACTTTAAATGCTACGACCCTGCGACAATTAGGAGAATTTTTGATCGACTTCGGAACTATGAAACAGAAAATCAATATCCCTGTCTCTGTGGCCCATTTGAAATTTTGCATGTAAGGGATGTAACCACAGGATTTGATAGCAGCCAGCCAAATAAAAAGTCGGTAAGGTTAAACCTTTTCTCATACTTCACCTGTCATCTGTTTCCAAGTAGTAATTTGTATCAGTTTTGTAAGCTGGATAAGTCCAGGTGCCGCCTCCTACATTTGGAGAAGCATGGGCTGATTAGGGACAGTCAGCACGGCTTTGAGAGGGGCAGGTCGTGCCTCACGAGCCTGATTGAATTCTTTGAGGATGTGACAAAGCACATTGATGAAGGTAGAGCAGTGGATGTGGTGTACATAGATCTTAGTAGGGCGTTTGATAAGGTTCCTCATGGAAGGCTTATTCAGAAAGTCAGGAGGCATGGGATCCAGGGAAACTTGGCTGTGTGGATTCAGGATTGGCTCGGCCATAGAAGACAGAGGGTGGTGGTAGATGGAGAGTATTCTGCCTGGAGGTCGGTGACCAGTGGTGTTCTGCAGGGATCTGTTCTGGGACCCCTGCTCTTTGTGATTTTTATAAATGATTTGGATGAGGATGTGGAAGGGTGGATTAGTAAGTTTGCTGATGATAGAAAAGTTGGTGGTGTTGTGGATAGTGTAGAAGGTTGCTGTAAATTACGATATTGATAGAATGCAGAGCTGGGCTGAGAAGTGGCAGATGGAGTTCACCCCGGATGTGTGTGAAGTGATACACTTCAGGAGATCGAATTTGAAGGCAGAATACAAGGTTAATGGCAGGACTCTTAGCAGTGTGGAGGAACAGAGGGATCTTGGGGTCCACGTCCATAGATCCCTCAAGGCTGCCGCGCAGGTTGATAGGGTGGTTAAGAAGGCATATGGTGCGTTGGCCTTCATTAGTCGGGGGATTGAGTTCAAGAGCCTGAGGTAACATTGCAGCTCCATAGAACTCTGGTTAGACCACACTTGGAGTATTGTGTTCAATTCTGGTCATCTTGTTTTAGGAAGGATGTGGAAGCTTTAGAGAGGGTGCAGAGGAGATTTACCAGGATGTTGCCTGGATTGGAGAGCATGTTTTATGAGGATAGGTTGAGTGAGCTGGGGCTTTTATCTTTAGAGAGAAGGAGGATGAGAGGTGACTTGATAGAGGTGTACAAGATGATAAGAGGCATAGATTGAGTGGACAGTCAGACACTTTTTCCCAGGGTGACAATGGCTAACACGAGGGGACATAATTTTAAGGTGATTGGAGGAAGGTATAAGGGGGATGTCAGGGGTAAGTTTTTTTACACAGAGAGTGGTGGGTGTGTGGAACACACTGCTGGCAGAGGTTGTGGGGGCAGATACATTAGGGACACTTAAGAGACTCTTAGATAGACTCATGAACGATAGAGAAGTGGAGGGCTATGTGGGAGGGAAGGATTAGATGGATCTTAGAGCAGGATAAAATGTCAGCACAACATTGTGGGCTGAAGGGCCTGTACTGTGCTGTAGTGTTCGATGTAAGTTAGAATCAGATGACTCTCAAGGCCCTAGATCACATCGAGGTGTATATCCATGGTGCTGGCAGCTTTGGAGAACCTGATGACTGTGTGTTAGCAGCTATTTTATAATGAAGGGCATCATGCATGGTTAGTAACAGCCTTATCCATGACTTTTGTTCTCCTGTTTCCCATTGCCTTTTGTTCTTCATAAGAACGTAGGAAGTAGGACCAGGAGGAGGCCATTCAGCCCATTGTGCCTCCTGCCAGTCGATAAGATCGTGGCTGATCTTCTACCTTTGCACTACTTTCCTGCACTGACCCCGGCTCCTGGCACTGACTCCGCTTTCCTTGATTCCATTAACCTTTTAATGTAGTGTTCCGTCTCTATTGTTCCCCCAAACACACACCACCTCCCTTTTCTTTCCCACTCCTCAACTGGGAGCTTCTCATCAGGAATAAGGATTCTTATTTAGCTCGCTCTCTTTGTGCTTTTCCAGCATGGATGAAGTGGGCTGAAAGGCCAGTCATGTGCTGCATGAACTCTCAATGGTTACAGCGCGGGACAAGGCCGTCTGGCCTCCTGACTCTGGAATCGTGATTACCTTTTGCTGCAGATTCCAACATCTGCAGTCTCGCGTGTCTCCTGTGATTGTCTAATCCTCTGCTTGACATTGGGTAACTCAGCAGGTACCATCCAGTCAGGGGCAGAGCCTCTGTGCATGCTCAGGACCTTTAATGACTGGGACGGAGCAAGCACTGATCTCTTGGCAAGTCCCATGAACCAAAGGCTTGCAATGACAAAGCACACATGGATTTGATTTGGCACGAGAGATGGTGCCGAGTTTGTTTTAACTTATTATGACCTGGAAAAGTCAAGGTCATTTCCATGGGCTAAGGTTTGCCTTCAGATTATATATTCAAGATTTAATTTGGCTCTCTGTACCTGCACTGCCTAAAACCTTGCTCAAGAGCTGTACCTCAGCTTATGGCTCCCAACACCAATAGGTGTCTGTAACTTTCACAGTCTGTAATATCCTCTCCATTCATCCACATCAGTACGTTGTGTCTGTGGCTATTACATTGAGTGCCACAGGAGAGAAGTGCTGTGGAGCTGTGATTCCAGGCTGATGTAATGTGTTCTCAGTTCAGAAGCTTGTAGTGCAAGGAGCCAAAATAGGCAGGAACGACAAAGGTGACTGAGCTTTTGTAAACTTGAGTGTATAAAGCCAACTGGAGACCCCAGAGACGGCAGATGCTGGAATCTGGAGCAACACGCAAGCTGCTGGAGGAACTCAGCAGGTCAGGCAGCGTCTGTGAAGGGAATTGGACAATTGACATTTAGCGTCGAGACCCTTCCCCTGGACTGAAAGAGTAGAGGGGAGATGGCCGGTATAAAGATGAGGGGAAGGGGGGAGCGAGCGATAGGTGAATTCAGGTGAGCATGGGTGATGTGCATAAGGAGGAGGGGAGGGGGGAATAGTGACAGGCTGGGAGGTGATAAGTGGGGGGTAGCAAAGGGCCACAGATGATGGAAAAAGTGGAAAAATGATAATTCTTGCATCAGAGCTTAGTTGAGCACAGGAGTAGCCCAGGATAGGACAAGGAGACACTAGCTTTCTATCTTCAGTTTATACATAAGGCTTGAATTTTTCTGTATATTCTGATGACAGCCAAAACCTCCCCTTCCCACCCCTCTACTCCCAAACAACCACTTGAAAAAAGAAATTGTCCTGTGTATTATGTGTCAACTATTCAATTTTCTTTTAAGATAGGTGACTTTTAAAATGTGAATGTTGCACATAGGCAACTGATTAATTGAACTTGTTTGTGGTCACAATGCCTGATGGGTCTGGGTATGTCCGGCAAGGGAGGGGAATGGGGAGTGGGGCCAAAACCAGAACCGGTAAAAATGTGCACAGCAATAAACGACTGTGGGATGGCTGGGATTATTTATTGTCACTACTAATGTTTATTATAATTTACTACAGACGGCCAAAGTTCATACCTTCTCCTAAAGGTTTTTTTAATATCCAAAAATACTAGGTTTAGCCAAATAATTATTATGACTGAATAAACACCCGTGCACTGAATCAAATATAAAAACAGAAACTTTCAAGCCCAATTTTGCAGGGTGATTTCAACCTTCGTTACTGAGTGGAAAGGATTAATGATCCCACAACAAATTGCACAATTGCTTTTGTGTTTAATCTTCATTTAAAAACACAGATTTACTAGGGCACAATGCAGAGACAAGTTTAGGCCTGGGCTTTGTTTAACAACAGATGCAGGAGTTGGATTGCAGGCAATAATTTCAGGTGTTTTTGGGGGCTTTGGTTTGGGTAATGACTCCTGTCAGGGCTGTGGTTAGGAAGCTTGTTTTTACAGGATCGTAATTCTTTCTCGCTGTCTGTATTTCAGGTACAGATGCACCCGCTCTGCGTTGCTCCTGCTGCACAACTTCCACGCACGTGTGGACCCTTGCTCCCTGCCTCCTGCACATGCACCCCTGGCTCTCGCATTCTCACACTTGCAAGAATGTTCCTAACACTGGCATATCACATTCACACATCGTCATTCTCACTCTCATGTACAATCCTGACACCAACTATTCACGTCACATCATTGCACATGCAGAATTCAGTGAAGTGACGAGAACTGGGTTAGGAGGAGACCACGTACTCCTGCAGTGATGTGTGTATTTCACACTGTTTGATCCCTGTTCGCTTGAGACCCATGATGTTATGGTCAGCGCTCTGGACTCCAAATCCGGTGTTCCAGTCCGTGTTTGGTAGAACCTGAACCTCTTCAGACGTGAAATCCTCAGAACAAGGGGTTGGTCATTTGGGACACAGATGAGAAGGAATATTTTCACCCAGAGAGTAGAACACAGAACAGTACAGCACAGGAACAGACCCTTCTCTGTTCTATTCTCTGGGTGAAAATATTCCTCATCTCTGCCAAGCACGATGCCAAATTAAACTAATCCCTTCTGCCTGCACAGGATCCACATCCCTCCATCCCCTGCATATTCATGTATCTATCTAACAGCCTCTTAAACACCACTATCGTGTCTGCCTCTGCCTTCACCCCCACACTTGGCAGCCTGTTCCAGGCACCCACCACCCTCTGTTTTAAAAAAAAGACTTGTCCCACACATCCACTTTAAACTTTCCCCCCTCACCTTAAATACATGTCCTCTAGTATTCGACATTTCTACCCTGGGCAAAAAGATTTGGACTGTCTACTTATCTGTGTCTCTCATAATTTTATAAACTTCTCTATCAGGTCACCCATCAGTAATCGACTTCCTGTTGGGGAATTGAACCCTGCTATCTAGCGTGACAGGTGGGGATACTAACCACTACACTAACAAGGAGCCAATGATGGTGCTGAATGATGAAGGATAGTGAAGAGCTGTGGGTGCTCAGTCACTGAGTATATTCTAGACAGATTGATGGATGTTTGGTTATTCAGGGAGCTGAGGGGTATGAGCTGGTGCAGGGAAGTGGTGCTGAGGTAAAAGATCAGTCATGATCTTATTAAATGGTGGAGCAGGCATGTGGGGCCGAATGGTCTACTTGTGTTCACTCCATTCTACAGTATACAACAGCTGCTCACATTGTAGGGTGACACTGCATGTGTGCTGTGCTCTGCTGACCAGACTTACAGCCTGTTGGTTTCCCTGCCAGGTGCTGCCAGTGAGTAAAAGCAGCCAGATGATCACCTTCACCTTCCTGAATGGATGTGTGGCCACGCTCCGGGTCAGCGGCACAGAGCCAAAGATCAAATACTACGCTGAGTTCTGTGCACCCCCGGGACACAGGTCAGTGGTTCCTTCCTCATCTGAACCTTTTTATCTCCTTAGGATGCAGAGGAGGCAGGGTTTCAGGACAGAAGGTTTGTGGTTGGGTGGAAGACGGGAGTGATTAAACACCAGAAGGGATGGTGGTAGAAGAGAAAAGTGGAAAATAGATGCCTCCCACCCCACACTCCCTGTTCATCTGTAATTGGACCATCGTAATGCACCCATCTCCTCAGAACCTTTGCCTAGCGATTAGCGTGACGCTATTACAGCGCCAGCGACCCGGGTTCAATTCCCGCCGCTGTCCGTAAGGAGTTTGTACCTTCTCCCCGTGACTGCGTGGGTTTCCTCCGGGTGCTCCGGTTTCCTCCCACATTGCAAAGACGTACGGGTTAGGAAGTTGTGGGCATGCTGCATTGGTGCTGGAAACGTGGCGACATTTGCAGGCTGCCCCCAGAACACTGCACAGAAGATGTGTTTCACTGTGTGTTTTGATGTACGTGACTAATAAAGAAATCTCACCTTATCCTATCTTCACATTTCTCCCTTTGTCCGGTCCCTCCCACCTCTGTTTACATTGCTCACAGTGCCCTTCGCCACCTTGAGGTTCCCATTTTTGGTTTCCTGGCCCAACCACCTTAATCTCTCCACGACATTAATCCCTCTACAGCATCATGCCCCAGCAAATGGCCTGAGGGCTTTCACATGAACAGAAACCAAACCACCAGAATTCTCCTCTCGTAGAGTCATACAGCACAGAAACAGGCCCAACTGGTCCATGCCAACCAAGGTGCCCCATCCAAGCCAGTCCCATTTGCCTGGGTTTGGCCCATATCCTCTAAACCTTCCCTATCCATGTACCTGTCCAACTGTCTTTTAAATGTTGTTATTGTACCTGCCTCACCCTCTTACTCTGGCAGCTCGTTCCACATACTCACCACCCTCTGTGTAATTAAAAAAAAAGTTGGCTGAACTTAACTTCACATTAAACTTCACTCAGCTTTCCAAATAAAATGCTGGGGATTCTGATTCCCAGTTATACAGATCTGTGAAGCATTCTGTGCTGCAGTCACTTTCTCCCTCATGTTGGTCTTTTTCTGTCTTACTCTCTCACTTGCAAGGTTGTTTTGTATTTAAACCCCTGCACAACAGCATACCTCCACTGTGCCTATAGCCCCAATCCTTGTTTTCCTCCTTCCCAGAATATATTGGGTGACAGTTGCAGATGATTTGCCCCTGCTCCTTGCTTGACTTTAAAAGCAATGCTCTCTTTCCAGTGACACAGCCTACCTGGAAGAAGAGCTCAACAAATTGATTGATGCATTGGTCAAAAACTTCCTCGAGCCAGAGAAGAACGGGTTGATCGCACGCATTTAAGATGCACCTGTAATAATGAGAGTGTGTCTGGTGTTGGAGTGAGAGAGAGCAAGCGTGGGAAATGCCACCAAAGCTGTTTGCACTGTTGAGGGTGATGCACTGCTGGTGCCGCCTGCTTGACAACTCTACTCTTGACAACTCTTCAGTGAATTAATAGTCCTGATGTGTTGCTGGAAAAGAAGCCAGCTTGGAACCAGAGAAGGTGTCTGGCCCGTTTGCTAGGAAGTTCTCGTCATTCTCCGTCAACAGTCTCTTCTACCTGGTGGTGTACATTCGTTCAGTTGCATTTGTCTTAATATAAACATCACCATAAATAGAATCTGGTCCCACTAATGCCCAAAGCGCAGGCTATTACCATCAGTGTTGTGGGGGCTCTGTCAGCAAGTGCCAGGGATGTGCCCAGTGTTCCAGCATGGCTTGAGAGGGCTCTACAGATATGCGGACTAGCCAGCTGCCAAGCAATCAAAGTTGCTCAGTGATGCTTTTCTGTATACTCTGTACAGGGAGACGGTTTAAAACAAGTGTTTGGCATCTCCTCCCTCTCTGCTTAAAATTTCACTGCTCCTTATATGAATTTGCACAAATATTTCACCCCTTGATCTAAAAGCTATAGGCATATTTGTAAAAGAATTATTTACTATCCCATTTGCCAGTTCTAGTGTTTTTTTTAGCAAAAGTGAACAGGAGCAGTAGCTGCAAATGTCACTGAGAAATAATTGAGCAGTCCTTCTGTCTGGGGAGGTCAGTGGCCCCTGACTACTAGTGCCCCACTGGTGTCTCTGCAAAGCAGAACACTTCACCTTGGCTGCCACAAACCATCTTCAGTGCAAGGTGAGTGCCATTGGTGATGCCCCAAGGCTTCTGACCCTTCATCCAGTCAGAGTGACATGTGCACGACTGCCCGTCTCTCCCATGGACATATCCTGCCATACAGGCTGGTGTTGGATCAGTAAACGCCTCCTAACCGGGCTTCACATATTACAATTACTGGGTATGCCCTGTAATAAATAAAAATATGTTGCAGTGTATACAGCAGTGTTGAGAGAGGGAGCCATTGTTTGTGGACAGCCGTTTTCTGTGGCTGTCCCTTGCTATGAAATTGCATGTATGTGTCCTTGTGAGAGGATGTATTGTGCCTGGGTTAGTGTTTACCTGTCGCTGTGTGTGTGGGAGTGCATGTATCTGTGTGATGATGTGTGTTGTACACTCAGTATTACTGCAGACAGGAGTAACTGCTGCAGAGGATGTTCTCGTAGAGTACCAGGGAAGATTCTGGTCCCGTGTTGTCTCCCTTTGAACATTTTAGGCTGAAGCATTTTGCCAAAGGCTTAAGAGAATATAGTTAGTGTATTTATTTTAATTCTTTATGTGTGCATTTGGATAAACTAGACGTCTTATTTTGCACTTGAAAGCTTTTATTTTAGTATTTGCAAAACTGAGATTTGATTATTTTGATCTTTAATTTTGTAAACTATATTCTCCTTTATTTGTAAAGCCAACAGCATTGCAGCACCCTGAGCAAAGCCCATGTACCTGAGGGACATGGCCCATGGCTGAGGCTGGTAGTCTGTGCTGTGTGAACTGACTGCAGGCAGATTAGCTGCAGCAGTTCATCTGATGAAAGTTCTTTTGTTTCTTCCCAGATGCTGACTGACCTGTGAGCATTTCCAGCACTTTTTGTTTATATTCCAGATTTTGCAGCATCCACAATATTGTTTTTTATTTCTACAATTGCTTTTCTGCTCATGGTTAAGAAGGGAAAGGTTACCTTGAATACTTCCAAGTAATTTCTAACTGGAAGCATTCAAGCATCAGCTGTGATGCACGCTGTGGTTGCTAAGCTGCTGACATTGGTTGTCTCTCTTCTGCCACAGATGTGGTACGGTGGGTGTGGTACCAGCGGAAGAACTGGTACTTCAGGAGGACGGAGGCTGGGGAAAGACCAAGGGAGTGGGGATAATTGGAGACCTCTCTCGAGGAAAAGCCGTAAACCTCTCGATATGTAGAATGCTCGTGAGAGTTGTTACCTGGAGACCAGCTCCTCAGAGCTCCCGTAGCAAAGCCAAAGAAATTGCTCCTCAACACCACATCATTTCAAAATGACACCTTCCAGACCAGCGTGTTTTGCCAATTTCCCTAAAAAGGCCTTACCGAGGCTGTGTGTGTCCCAGAAATGTGGCCCTCCGGCAGCACCCGCAGGTTTGTTTCATTGCTGGAGGAACTCGGGAGGTCAGGCAGCATCTGTGGAGGGAAATGGACAGTCAACAGTTGAAGGGTTGAGCAGGTGAAGGGTCTTCACCCAAAATGTCGACTGTCCATCTCCCTCCACAGATGCTGACTGACCTGCTGAGCTCCTCCAGCAGCTCATTTTTTGCTTATAACCCCACATCCAATCACTTGAACCAGGGTAATGTTTAAATTGCCTTATCCTGACGACCCCCCTCTGGTGCGGTAGTCCTGCCCAATATCAAATTTCCCATCGCTCCAATCGTTATTCTTCTTACAAGAGCCTCACTAACAGTAACATCCAAGTATCTATCGTTCACTGTACCTCTTCTAAAACATTTCAGACTCTCGTATCTAGTGATGGCATCTTCCAGGTTAACACACACACACATTCAACCAGGAGGAGAAGCAGGTCATTGCTTGCCTCTAGAAATCCTTGTGATAAGGATTTGCACCTCCGGTTTGAGCACCCCTAGTCCTACATCACATGTCCTTGAGCATAAAATTCCATTCTGAACACAGCTTAGTGATTATAAAACAGAATTCATAATTGTTGATTTTCTGATTTTATGCTAGCCATTGCAAAATACTTTATTAAATTATTTTGCAATGGCTAGCATAAAATCAGAAAACAAAAGCAAGGAACTACAAACACTATAAAAATCTCAAGCTTCTGAATGGGCCCAGCCTTTGACTCAGGGTCCAGCTCCCTGACTTCTCACACCAACTGCCCACAGACCTGATCCCAGGTCTACCCAGGCACCCAAATATTCTTCAAAAGAAATGGGGCAATAAATTCTAATTCAATACTATTAATTTTCCAATTCTTGACATCATTAAAAATGTCTTATTTTTTAATTTAATTTAAAATCCCATTGTTTTCTCAGCATCAATTTCTACTCCATTTTTAAGACAACATTTCTAAGATTTGTAGACGTACCTTGCGAGAATCACTCACAAGGTCTGTGTCAACAGGAAAAGGTAAAGCTTTACTGTGTCGTTCTGTGAAACAGGAGAGGAGGGAAACTTGACTGTATTTTGCCACCTCGAGCCTTCCCAGGTCTGTGGATTGAAATTACGGAGAGTTTTCATTCAAGTTTGATTTTTTTTCTCCAATTGTAATTTTCTGGCAGTTTAATTTGACTGATTATTAAACATACAGATTCTCAGTACAGTTGCCCACAAGCAGATGTGAGTAAGCAGCCTTTCCCAAGATGCTGTGATGAAGTTATTCACAAGAACAAGGAGTTAGGCTGCCAGTGTTCAAAATTTTTTTTATACTTAAACATATTTTCAAAGTAATTTATTTGAGAATTTTAGGTGAGGGAGAAGCAATAATATTGAAGTACGTGGAAGGTCTTGCACTATGTGAAATGCTGCTTAACTCTTCTGTTCTTTGTTGTGAAAGGTGTTCGATGTTCCTGCCTAAAGGTATTTGTCCTCTTTATTAACCACACCTGCTGGAAATTGCTTCAGTAGACCTGGGGAAAGTCCAGGTTGTTGGCTTGAATGTACGTATATTAGAAAAGACAAATACTTGTTTTCTAGACTGTGTAGATCCTGTTTACCTTGTACCCTTGTGGCTGAGAGTTTGTGCTGTGCCAGTGTTGGAAAGTGAATCATTTCAAGTTACTGTTTCGCAATGCCTATATTTTGAGCCTAGACTGCCGAGTGAATTTGGAACGATGCATCAGTTAAGCCATCTATTTCAGACAACAGAGGCTGCTGATTCAAGGGACTGCAGTCACAAGCTAACTTTTACCTTTCAAGTCTGCAGCCACTACTAACAGGTTCTAAATATCAACTGCTGTTAAGTCAGAGCCCTTTGTATGGGTTTTGAGCTAGATCTGCTGTTTTGTTTCCATCTGTTGGTGAAATGGGTGGAAGCTTTCACACCTTCATAGCTGGGGCTGAGACTTGCCTTTGGAGATCGAAGGAAGCACCGTCTTGCAACCTACAGCAACCAACCATGGTGCATTACACCAGTGGCACAAGGTCCACCTAAACTCTGGCTGTATTGACTGTGTGGATCCAGCCCAAGAGTGCACGAGTCCTGTCCTGGTGCTGTGGAAGTGAACATGCTGATGATGCAGATTGAAAATGCTTTATGTGCACTATTTTGTTTGGAAGAGTTGGACAGTTTTGTCTCTCTGGGTTATTTTTGACCTTTCTGTAATGGTATTGTTACCTCATTGCCTTTTTTTTTATCGGAAATGATATGATTATATTTCCCTCTTGCCTCCAGTTGCTGCTTCACTGCTGATAGTTCAAGAGTTGCTCAAGAACTTGGGGCTGATGGTATATTCAACAATGTCCATTTATGTTTTAATTTAACTGTGTACTTTTGCATTCACAACAATATTTGTATAGAACCTGAAATATGGAAAGAGTTTGCAGTGTGTCTGTGGTGAATAAAGCCCACAGCTCTTCAGTAAGTGCTTCAGTTTTCTCTGCACTCGGAGCTACAACTGACCACTTCCACACTTCCTTTTTCTGCCTTCAATTTCACCCAGGATCTATAGAGTTCCTGCACAATCTCATTCTTACCCAGCCTTTCCCTCCTTCACGTTCATTCTCCAATCCCACAGATTTTTGATCTTGCTGCTTTCTATTTCCTTTGGACATTGGCAGTGTGTTTAATCATTCAGTGGATTGTAAAATCTGTATTACCTTTTGAAATAGTTCTTCTAATCCCAAGGAAGGGAGCAGTTACTTAATAGGTTTGCACTTCTTGTGTTCAGTGATACTGTGTATTTATTTATGAATTAAAGTATATATTTAAAAAAAATTAAAGTAAGTCTGACTGCTGTCTTCATCGTCCTTATTTCACTGTTTATTCTCTCTGGAATGTAGGTGGCTGAGGGGTGACCTTCTGGAGCTTTATAAAATATGAAGGCTATAGGGAGGGTAGATAGTCACAGACTTCCTCCAAGGACAGGGTAGTCTAAAACTAGAAAGCACCGATTTAAGTTGAGGGAAAAGAAATTTAAAGGAGATCTGAGGGGCAGGTTTTTCCACGTAGAGGGTGGTAAAGATTTGGAATGGGTTGCCAGATGCAGATACAATGAATAAAGTTTGGGGATCGGAAACGTCAACTATTTCAACTACCCACAACTGCTGCCTGACCTGCTGAGATCCTCCAGCAGCTTTTTCTTGCTTCGACAGGCGAGGTGTAGAGGGATGGGGGCGTGAGACAGGCAAAGGCCATTGGTGCTGTTGGCCATCACGGTGCCATGGAATGGGAGAGCAGCCATGCGGGCTGAATGGCCTGCTGTTGCAGTGGTGGGAACCAGCTGCTGCATCTCCTGCATTGCATTACTGACCGCGGTTCAAAAGCATTTTAATTAGTGGGTAAAATTCTCTGGGGCATCCTGAAAGCCCGGTGACCTGACAGCCTGTCGTTCCTCTTCCGGGAGAGCGGACTACAACTCCCAGAGGCCAGCGCGACTCGCGCATGCTCAGCAGCGACAGGGCGGTAACCATAGCGACAGGGCCTCCAGAGCCTGAGGTAAAATTTAAAACGTTTCCAATCGAATCGGCGACCGGTTCCCGCATCGCGCGGCGGAGAATCGGCCGGTGGGACCGGGCCCGGAGCGGATCCCGGGCCTCGCCTGCGCCCGGGCTCGGAGCGGATCCCGGGCCTCGCCTGCGCCCGGGCCCGGGGCCTTCGCCCTTTATTAAATCCGGAGGACGGTTCCCGCGGGGGAAGGAACATCCGCCGCTTCCTGGCTGGGGCAGGGCTCAGGCCCCGCACAGCAAGATCCCAGCAGCAGCAGCAGGCCTGGCCTGAGGGGGAAACAGGCCCTTCGGCCCCCCCGGGTCCGTGCTGCCCATCGTTTAACTGACACGTGGACAGGCCCACGGATGGGGAAGGTTCCGAGGGACCCGGGCAAATGGGACTGGCTTAGGTGGGAATCTTGGCCGGAATGGACCAGATGGGCCGAAGGGCCTCTCCCCTGCTGTATTGCTCCAGGACTCTGCCCTACGACAGAGAAGGTGCCGGAAACACTCCGCAGGTCAGGCGAGGTTCACCGACCTGAAGCATCGTCTCTGCCGCTCCCACCCCAGGCGCTGCCCGACCTGCCGGGTGTTTCCAGCACCTTCTGTTTTTGTGTTGGATTCCCAGCATCTGCAGTCTTTTCACCATCAACATTAATGCCATTTACTGGCACTTGGTCCACAGCCGCCTCCGTCTTGGCGATTTATGTGCTCGTCCAGATACTTGGAGTCACACAGCACAGAAACGGATGTCGACCAAGATTCCCATCTAAGCTCGTCCCATTTGCCTGCATTTGGCCCATTATCCCTCTAAACCGTTCCTATCCATGGACCTGTCCGAGTGCCTTTTAAATGTTCTTTTAAATTAAACTTCTGAAATGTTGTGAGAGTCTCTGCCTCCACCACCCCCTCAGGCAGTGTGTCCCAGATTCCAACCACCCTCTAGGGGGAAAAGATTCTTCCTCAAATCCCTTCTTTTGACACCCCAGAAAAGTTTCCTACTATCTACCTTGTCTGTGCCCCCCATAATTTGATATGCCTCCATTAGGTTCCCCCCTTGGCTTTGTCCACTCCAAGGAAAACAGACCCAGCTCTCTGGTTTCTCCTCTAACTGAAATATTCCATCCAAGCCAACATCCGGGTGAATCACCTCAGCACCCTCCCCCATGCAACCACGTCTTTCCTATAGTGTGGTGACCAGAACTGCACACAGGTGCAAATTGGCACACATGCAAATTGCTTTTAAAAACAACAGAGGGCAGTTAAAAAAGCAATAAGGGGAGAAAAGATGAAACATGAAGGTAAGCTAGCCAATAATATAAAAGTTTTTTTCAGATATATAAAGAGTAAAAAAGAGGCAAGAGTGGACACCGGACCGCTGGAAAATGATGTGGAGAGGTAGTAATGGGGAATGATGAAATGGCAGATGAACTGAATAAAGTATTTGGCGTCAGTCTGCACTGTGGAAGACACCAGCAACATGCCAGAAATTCGAGAGAGTCAGGGAGCGGAAGTGAGTGTAGTCGCTATTACTAAGGAGAAGGTGCTTGGGAAGCTGAAAGGTCTGAAGATGGATAGGTCCCCTGGACCAGATGGACTACACCCAGGGTTCTGAAAGAGGCAGCTGAAGAGACTGTGGAGGCATTAGTAGTGATCTTTCAAGAATCATTAGAGTCAGGAATGGTTCCAGAGGACTGGAATATCGCAAATGTCACTCCACTCTTTAAGAAGGGAGGGAGGCAAAAGACAGAAAATTATAGGCCAGTCTGCCTGACCTCAGTGGTTGGTAAGATGTTAGAGTCCATTATTAAGGATGAGGTTTCGGGGTACCTGGAAGCTCATGATAAAATAGGCTGAAGTCAGAATAGTTTCCTTAAGGGGAGATTTGCCTGACAAATCTGTTGGAACTCTTTGAGGAAATAACAGGCAGGATAGAGAAAGGAGAGTCAGTGGATGTTGTTTACCTGGATTTTCAGAAGGGCTTTGAAAAGGTGCCACACATGAGGCTGCTAAACAAGGTAGGAGCCCATGGTATTACAGGAAAGGTACCAACATGGATAGAAGATTGGCTGACTGGCAGAAGGCAGAGTGGGAATAAAGGGGGTCTTTTCTGGTTGGCTGCCGGTGACTATTGGTGTTCTGCAGGGGTTGATGTTGGGTCTGTTACTTTTCACGTTATATGTTAATGATCTGGATGATGGAATTGAGGGCTGTGTGGCCAAGTTTGCAGATGATACAAAGATAGGTGGTGTTGAGGAAGCAGGGAGTCTGCAGAAGGACTTGGACAGGTTGGGAGAATGGGGGAGAGAAGTTGCAGATGGAATACAGCGCAGGGAAGTGTACGGTCACGCACTCTGGTAGAAGGAATAAAGACGTAGACTATTTTCTAAACGGGGAGTGAATTCAGAAATCAGAGGTGCAAAGGGACTTGGGAGTCCGAGTGCAGGATTCCCTGAAGGTTAACTCACCTGCTTCCACCTATCATTCCCAAGCCCTACCTCACCCCTCCCTCTTACCTCTTTATACTGACTTTTTTCACTCTACACTCTCAGTCCTGAAGCAGGATCTCAACCCAAAATGTCAACCATCCCTCTGCCTCCACAGATGCTGCCTGACCTGCTGAGTTCTTCCAGCAGTTTATTTTTTTGTACCCTAACCTCCCTGCTCTTGTACTCTGTGTCTAAGCTAATGAAGGCAAGTATTCCACATGCCCTCTACCTGTGCTGTCACCTTCAAAGATCCTTGCACTTGCATACCGAGGTCTCTCTGTTCCTTGGTGCTCCCTACCATTCATGGTATACTTTCTACCTTATTGGTCCTCGCACCTATCAGGGTTAAACTCCATTGGCCACTCCTCTGCCCATTTTATAACTGATCAATATCTAACAGTCCAAACTGACTTTGAAACAAGAATAGGGAATCATTCCCTGGGCTACAGGGAAGAATGGGAGGCTGGATACCAGGAACCAGCCGAACAATTACCTTCTGTGCAGCAACAATTCTGTGATAGTTTCACAAGTTCTGGGAGATTGTGAAATGCAACACTTTGCACCATTCATTAACAGTCTGCGGAGACACAGACTTTACCTTGCTTTCTTCACTTCCTTGAACAGGTTTGGTGACCATGGCGGCTGACCAGGTCTCAGGTAAAGTCACCTTGTTCAAGAGGGAGGAGAGCGAAGCCGTGTATCGCATCCCCTCCCTCCTTTACCTCGACAGAGATGCAGTTTTTTTAGCGTTTGCGGAGAAACGGAGCTCTTCCAGTGATTTGGATGCCAAGAGTCTGGTGCTACGGAGAGGGAATTTTCAAGATGGATCAGTGAAGGTTGGTGTTGGCTCCTCAACAGCACAATTCAGCTCGTGATTCTGGTTCAATCCCAACCTCTGGCGCTGCCTGTGTGGAGTTTGCATGTTCTCCCTGTGACCGTGTGGGTTTCTCCCGGCTGCTCCGGTTTCCTCCCACATCCTAAAGGCGTGCGGGTCAGCAGTTTAATTGGTTGCTGTAAATTGTCCCCAATGTGTGGGTGGATGGTAGAATCTGGGTTGATGGGAATGTGGGGAGGGTAAATAGGATTGGTGTAAATGGGTGCTTGACGATCCGGAGGGACTCTGGGCTGAAGGCCTGTTTCCGTGCTCGATGATGCTATGACAAAATCTTGCAGGTTTGTTGAAAATAGAGAACATGTGGGTCAGTAAATTAAATTAGTTCATTATTGTCACATGTACGGAGGTACAGTGGAAAAACTTTGTTTTGCATGCCATCTCTACAGAACATTTCATCACAGTACATTGAGGTAGAACAAGGGAAAACAATAGCAGAATGCAGAATAAAGTGTTACAGTTACAGAGAAAGTGCAGTGCAGGCAGACAATAAGGTGCAAGGTCACAACGAGGTAAATCTTATCGTACTAGGGGACTGTTCAATAGTCTTATAACAGTGTGATAGAAGCTGTCCTTGAGCCTGGTGGTCCGTGCTTTCAGGCTTTTGTATGGGAGGGGGGAGAAGAGAGAATGTCTGGGGTGGGTGGGGTCTTTGATTACGTTGGCTGCTTTCCTGAGGCAGTGGGAAGTGCAGAAGAGTCCATGGAATGGAGGCTGGTTTCTGTGATGCACTGGGCTGTGTCCACAACTCTCTGTAGTTTCTTGCAGTCCCAGGCAGAGCAGTTGCCGTACCAAGCCGTGATGCATCTGGATAGGATGCTTTCTACTGTGCGTCAATAAAAATTGTTCATATCTGCCTTCAGGAATAAGAGTTAAGGCAGGCAAATGGCTTTGAAGCGTGGATCAGTTAGAATCAGCTGGAGGGGCTGAGAGGTCTCCTCTTGGTTCTAATACTTAGATGAAAGAGACATAAAAGGGTGGGAAAAGGCTTGTGCGGTTGGGTGAGGTGGAAATTCCCGTGAGCTGGCTGGAAAGACATCATCTGGAGTAATGAACATGGCTTGCTGTCGTGCTAACTCCCTTTATCCAATTATGCAGGCAAATGGGACTAACTCAGATGGACATCTTGGGTGGTGGGTCCCTGATTATCACACAGCAGTGACCCAGAGAAACTGAGAATTGTTTTTTCTATTTACTCATTCTGGGGATGTGGACACTGTGCACAGTGCCAGCATTTATTGGATGTGGGCAGTGCCAGCATTTATTAGATGTGGACACTGTGCACAGTGCCAGCATTTATTAGATGTGGGCAGTGCCAGCATTTATTGGATGTGGACACTGTGCACAGTGCCAGCATTTATTAAATGTGGGCAGTGCCAGCATTTATTAGATGTGGGCAGTGCCAGCATTTATTGGATGTGGACACTGTGCACAGTGCCAGCATTTATTAAATGTGGGCAGTGCCAGCATTTATTAGATGTGGGCAGTGCCAGCATTTATTAGATGTGGGCAGTGCCAGCATTTATTGGATGTGGACACTGTGCACAGTGCCAGCATTTATTAGATGTGGGCAGTGCCAGCATTTATTGGATATGGACACTGTGGGCACTGCCAGCATTGCACTAACCCAGCCAGCCATACACCTTTGTTGTCCACTCTGTGCCCTGACGTGACTGTTTCTTGTTCCCAGTGGGAGAATGAGGTCCAACTGAAGACTGCCGGGCAGCCGGGCTACCGCTCCATGAACCCGTGCCCGGTGTACGAGCAGCAGCAAGGAGTCGTCTATCTCTTCTTCAACTGCATCAAGGAGGGGGTGTCGGAGAGGCAGCAGATCTTCTGCGGGAAGGACGCCACCAAACTCTGCTACGTGCTGAGCCGAGATGCGGGGGTCACCTGGGGCCCGCTGACCGACCTGACGGACACTGTGCTGGGCCCGTGGGTCGGCCACTGGGGCACCTTCTCCGTTGGCCCCGGTCACGGCCTCCAGCAGGCGTGCGGGACGCTGATCATCCCCGCCTACACGTACATCATCAGCCAGAGCTGCCGCCTCCTGCCGCCCTGGTTCCGCACGGCACCCCACCCCTTCTACTTCTACAGCCAGGACGGTGGCGAGAGCTGGCAAGTGGGCGAGCCGGTGACCAAGTACCAGGCGGCGGAATGTGAGCTGGCAGAGATCGCCATCGCCAACAACAACCGCGTGCTGTACTGTAACGCCCGGACGAAGGGTCAGGCAAGGGTGGAGGCTGTCAGCCTGGAGCCCGGGTGTTTCGAGATTGCCCGCCTAGCCAAAGGGCTGGTGGACAGCAAGAGGGGGTGCCAGGGCAGTGTGGTGAGTTTCCCTGTGCCCGACGTACAGCCCAACACAGGGGAGCAGGTGTCCTGGCTCCTGTACACACACCCGACCGGGGAGCGCGGATTCTGGGGCCACAGGCACAACCGCACCAACCTGGGCATCTTCGTTAACCCCAGGCCCCTGCAGAAACACCAGTGGCGCGGGCCCTGGGTCATCCAGACTGGGCCCTGCGGTTACTCTGACCTCGCCTATGTTGGCAGCGCAGCCACCTTTGCCTGTCTGTATGAATGCGGCACGGACGTCTCCTGGGAGCGCATCGTGTTCTGTCTCTTCTCCGCCAAGGACGTGATGAAGAACGTCTCCTCGCGGCATGGCAGCGAGCCAGCAGAAGGGAGGCAACTCCTAGCTGGGGCACTGTAAACACCTCTGCTTGTATGCATGCATGGAACATGCGTGCATGCATTTCCATGTATATGTAACACAGGCACTGCATCTTCTGCACACCAGGTCTGTTCGCAGGATGCAGTCCCAGATCCAGCCCCTCACCCCCTCCAGCTTGTATTCCAATTCCCGCAGATCTGACCACAGCAACACCACAGCTCACATTGGCTCATCCCACAGTGACACCCATTTGCCTGCCCTGTCCGGCTGGGATCAATGTGCCAGAAAGCCAGGTACATTGTCACGGCCCCCGTTGAGATCGGGTCCAGAAGGCGCTGTGTGTGGGGCGTCACCAGCTGGGCACAGAGCAAGAGGGGGATGTGCTGCTGCTTTGTTTTTTTTTGCTGTACGTTGCCACATGTAGAATATTTACAATGTATTAATCACCAGTGGTAGTCGCAGTGCCAGCATTTGCCTGTCCCTAATTACCCCTGAACAGAGCAGGGCAGCTGAGGGTGCCTGTGGTCACCTTGAGCCCAGGTGTCCTTCCCTGAAGGACATTCATGAACCAAATACCTTTTTAGACAATCCAGGGGTTTCATGGTCACCATTAGAAGGTATTTTTTAATAAAGGTTTTTTCCAGATTTTTTGTATACTTGAACTTCCCTCTCAGGTGGTCTTAGGGAGGGAGCTGAACATGAATCGAGGTGATTTAACCACCACACTCCTGTCCGTCCAGCCACATATTCCCAGCTGACAAACACCAGTTACATGGGTAAACCTCACACTGAGAAAGGTCTTGCCTTCCCACAGCCCTGTTCACTGCCTCAGACACTGAGTATTTTACAGCTTGCCCCACTGACGTGAGGGCAGGTCACCAGCTGTAAGCACAGAACCCTGCTTCCACCTTTAGACAGTCAAGAGGCATCGCACAGAAACGGGCCCTTCAGCCCATCAACCACCCACTTGCACTGATCCCATTTTATTCTCCCCACCTTCCCATTAACTCTCCCCAGATTCTACACCTCACCTACACACTAGGGGCAATTTACAACAGCCACTTAACCTACCAAAAGGCACATCTTTGGGATGTGGAAGGAAACTCGAGCAGCTGCCTTAATGTAATGTGGGAGGGGATCCACAGATGGCTGTCTGCAACTTAAACCAAGGTGCTTCTAAGGTTCTCAAATGATCCCATTGGGAAATATTAAGATGTGGGAACGACAAAATCTCTTAAATGGCTGGTGCTTGCGAACACCGTTAGCTCTGGTGTGGGTTGGTGTGTGAGTGTCAGCTGTGTAGAACCTGTGTTTATGAGCCGGAGGAGAGGAGAGGGTAACGTCTCCAGGTCTGTCAGCGATACAGACCCAGGTGGGAACGTGGGCAGTGAATGAGCCTGCAGAGTGTGAGTGGGAAAATGTGAAGCTATCACTCGGGCAGAAGCAAGGCCGAGACAGGGTAGGTAGAGTCTGTTTCCCAGGGTGGAGAAGCCTAATGCTAGAGGGCAGAGGTTGAAGGGGAGAGGGGAAAGTTTCATGGAGATTTACAAGGCAAGTTTTTTTAAATACAGAGAGTGGTGGGTGCCGAGAACACATTGCGAGGGGGTGGAAGCAGAAACAATAGCGATGTTAAGGATGCATTTCGACAGGCAGATGGGATTAGTTTCACTTGGCCTCGTGGACGGTACAGACATAGTGGGCTGAAGGGCCTGTTCCTGTACTGTTCTACATTCTAATATTGGTCTCTTGTCTTCCAAACCATCAGCTGTTGGTGCATGGGGAGGTGAGGGGGTTGGTCCACGAGTTGCAGACAGGTCACCTGCAGGTCCGGCCAGAATCAGGAAGGCAGATGGGACACTGCTGTTTATTGAAAGGGGTTAGAGCACCGCGTGAGGTCTTCTTGTCGACAACAAACATGTCTGCAGTGTTTGTACAGTGAAATGCTCAGCAGGACAGTCGGTGCAGTGGTGGTTGATCCCTGGGAGGGGGCTGACCTATGGGGAGCAGGTGAGGTAGAGTGGCTGATGCCCAGGAGTGAGAATGGTCTCATTAAACAATGGTGTGGACAGCCCGTCCCCTCTGCAATCCTCTGCTCTTCCAATCCAGCTGATGTCTTCCCACTGTTCTCAGGAGGACAGCATCAGCCCTTCCTTGAGGCAGCCCCCCCACACACCCCCATGGTTCTGCTGGACTTTCCAGTTTATTGTGCTGTTACTTATTCCATGTATCTCAGTAGTAAAGACAATATAAACATATAAAAGCCATGAAACAGTTTGTTGGGAAACTTCCCGGTCATTTCATCTTTGCTGAACAATCGACCTGTGGATTCCATCGGAGGCACAGATTGAATCTGGTCTGGACAGTTCGCTCCCCCCAGCGCTGCCCCTCCCACACGGGCTCTGACAGCACCAGTGGACACCTTGGCACTGGGCTCTGGAGTGAAACTGATCCCCAGCACTCACTCCACACGGAGTCACCACAAACCATGGGAGAGGGAAGAACATGACGCTCCCGTTACCCTCACACCACGACAATGAACCGGCAGGAAGAGACAAAAGGAAAGGCCACAATAAGTGATGTTTAATTATGTAAATCCTAGTGAAACACGCACGGTGCAGAGGGAGTGTTTGTTGGATTCCCCCGTCCCGCCCGTGCCCGGGGCTGGCACTCACCACAGTGAACCTCAAGTGAAGTGGCCCACGGTGCCGCTCAGTCCTGAACCAGGACAACTGTATAGATGTACACAACACCGGACACACACGCACTCCTGCGTACTGCCTCACACCCACGCAGGAACATCCGCAGTTTGAGCAATAGGAACCCTGCGAACTTCTCCCTCACAAAAATCAAACAGTACCCTCGCCTCCAGAGGGACTGGGGTCACAGAGTGATGGGGTCACATGGGCGAAGGGTCGGTCACAAGGTTACAAGGACAGGCAATGGACCTGGACTAAGGCCACCAGCAGCAACTCTCCCCGACTGAAGCCACGGTGAGATTTGGGAGGGAGCAGGAGCCCAGGACACGTCACCTGGGAGCAGAGGAGGTGACGGCGCAGTGATCAGGCACTGGTACAAGCCGTCCAGTCCCACACGTGCAAGGACCCGTCGTCTGCAGCCGAGAGCAGCACTCGCTCCTTCCAGGGGTGCCAGGTGTGTGTGGTGACCAGCGGCAGGTCCTGCTCCGGCTCCGCGCTGACACTGTGGCCCCGGTGGACAAAGGTGGGCTCCACCCGGCCAGGACTCGAAGACCAGGAGCTGGTGTCGTAGATGTGAACGTTCCCATTGAAACCTGTAACACAGAAAGAAGTCAGCACGTCATCTGCCTCCCAGTACATCCTTCCCCCGGTAGATGGGGGGGGGAAGACCAGGGCAGTGTCCAACGGATGCGCAATCTGAGGATTTTCAGGGAAACCAGCAGTGTACAGAGAGCAATTCAATACAATGCCACGTTAAAGGTCACTACAGATAGCCTAGTGGCGCAGCAGGTAGTGCCGCTACCCTGCAGCTCCAGAGACCCAGTTCGATCCTGACCTTGGGTGCTGTCTGCGTGGAGTTTGCACATTCCCCCCGTGACTGCGTGGGTTTCCCCCCACATCCCAACGATGTGCTGGGTCAGTGGGTTAATTGCCCGCTGTAAATTGCCCCTTAGTGTGGGTGGGGGAGTTTGATGGGAATGTGGGGAGAATAATGTGTGTAAATGGCTGGTTGATGGTCAGCATGGACTCGGTGGGCCGAAGGGCCTGTGTCTGAGCTGCCTCCCTTTATAAAGGCACGGAGTTGGGGGCAACACATCAGCTCAGACAGACCACTGGGCCAAAGGCAGATGAGAGACAAAGGCCTTTCCAGACACTGACGGGGCTGCCTCAGGGATCAGCCCCGGACCCTCAGGACTTGCAAGGGAGGAACACAGAAGCTTGGGCTGAGCATTGTTGGCCGTGATCTGACTGAATGAGCAAGTCCTGTCCCAACACACCACCGGCCTCCCCTCCCACCCCAACCAGAGCCAACGTACCCGACACTGCCAGGTGCTGCTGCAGCCGGGGTGCCCAGGTCAGGCAGAGGTGGTCACTGTTGGCCAGTGGCCTGGGTACTGCCAGCTCCACCTGCCCCAGGGCCTTGCTCAGGTCTCGGTAATCGGTCACCACCACCTGTCCAGCCGAGGATAGTCTTCCCACCATCGAGCACCCAGGCGCCAACCCCATCGTCCAATGGCTGCCGCCGCCGCTGCTAGCAGGCAGGCTTGAGTGTCCAATCAGACTCGGGCACTGCCGGGTGTCAGCCAACCACAGGTGGCCGTTCATAGAGCAGACGATAAAGGTGGAATGGTCAAGAAAGTCCAGCTTACTGATTGGTTCATTGTCTTCCACTCCTGTGGGGAGGATTAACACTCTCGTTAGGTGGGACCCAAGAAAGGCATTGGGAGCCAAAGCCCATCTTCCTCTCCTCCTAACCCCCACTGTACAGATCCCCAAACCAACGCCTCCCATTCCCACCCACCATACAGATTCCCAAACCACCAACACCTTCCCAATTCCTCTCACTGTACAGGTTCCCGAAGAACATTCCCACTCCCTCCCACTGTACTCAGTCAAGCAGGAAAACTATTGCGATGTTCAGTTCCATTTTCTGTCTCTTCACCGGACAGAATCTCCCATTTGTTGTGCCAAGATGGCAGGGAGACAGGACGGGGCACATACCGGTATTAACCCCTCCACCCCTTTCCCATCTGACCCTGCACCCATACCCTGAACCACCCGCGTTGCACTTTAGTGTAGTGGTTAGCGTAACACTATTACAGCGCCAGCGACCCGGGTTCAATTCTGTCCGCTGTCTGTAAGGAGTTTGTACGTTCTCCCCGTGACTGCGTGGGTTTCCTCCGGGTGCTCCGGTTTCCTCCCACATTCCAAAGACGTACGGGTTAGGAAGTTGTGGGCATGCTATGTTGGCGCCGGAAGCGTGGCGACACTTGTGGTCTGCCCCCAGAACACTCCACGCAAAAGCTGCATTTCACTGTGTGTTTCCATGTACATGTGAGTAATAAAGATCTGATCTGTTCTGGATTAGTGCTCAGCAGCTCCCCCTGGAGGGAGGGTTGAGCTTCTGTCAGTGCATCTACCACCACCCCTCTCCCTCACAGCCTGACCGCCCCTCCCGAGGAAGCTACGTGCTCCGTGAGAGAGCACTCATTCACCAGCTCCGGAGAACAGCACCGACTGTGTCACGATTTCCTGGATGGCAAGGTCACTGATCTTCGAACCGTGAAGTACCCGGGGAGTTGGAGAGCAGGAGACGGAAATCCGTGACCACTCACTGACGGCGGTGGTGAGCGGAGACGTGGTCAGCAGCGAGATGGTGTCTGTCGCAAGGAGAACAGCAGAGTTAGCGTCAGAACCAGAGAACAGCACAGCACGACAGGAGGCCCTTTAGCCCACTGCACTGGTGCTAGCCCTTTCAAAGAAGCTTCGATTTTCTCCGGCTGGAAAATAAAACACAGCAGATGTAGGAAAGCTGCAAGGAAGCAGAAAGTGCTGGGAATATTCAGTCAGTCAGCACCTGAGGGGTAAAGGCTGCACAACTTGCAGAATATTCCCCACAGCCCCACGTCCCGAGAATCACAGAATGGTAAAAGAGCTGGTACAGTACAGGAAAAGGCCATTCAATCCATTATGTCCATGCCGGCTCTCCACCAGCGCAGATCTCCAGTTCCACCCACTTTCTCCATAGCCTTGCAAAATCTCCCTCCCCGTACATTCACCCAGCTCCTCCCAAAGGCCACCATGGAAGTTGCCTCCACCACAGCTGCAGGTACCAGATTCCAACCACACAGTGAGAGACAAATCCCCCAGCACTAACTCCCATCCCTTACACCCGGGGAGTAGAATGGCTGATTAACTGACCTGCACATCTCTGGGATGCGAGAACAATCCCTTTATCCCCACACTTTGCCGTCAGTCCAATAACCAACTCTCAGTCCTTGTCCAGTGTCTTCTAACCCAATGATCTTATCGAATGTAGATCCACCAAATCATCTATTCTACCAGTTACATCCTCAAACAACTCCAACCGATTGATCAAACATGATTTTTCTTTCATAAATGCACATTGACTCTGCTCCATGCTGTTATTCTTCACAAGGTGTTCCAGTTTTACGTTGTTCATTACAGATCCCAGCACCTACCCTACCGCTGGGGTTAGGCTAACAGATCGGGGGTTCACTCAAACAATGGAGCCACATTTACTACCCTCGAAACCAGAGGAATGATTCCAGAATCTATAGATGTTTGGAAGATGACAACCAGAGCATCCACCATCTCTCCAGTCACCTCCTTCTAAGCTCAGATGTAGATCACTGGATCCTTGGGATTTATCAGCTTTCAAGCTCTCCAACTTTTCTAGTATTACTTTTTAGCTAAAGCTTAGTTCCTTCAGTTCTAGACTCTAGCTAGAGTCTTTATTCTCTAATATTCCTGGCAGGTTTTCTGTGTCTTTTATGGAGAGAAACTCAAAGTATGTTTCACTCTTCTGCCAGTTGCTTGCTCTGCATTACAAATTCTCCCACCTGTCTGTAAGGGAGCTGATGGGCATGTGGGAGCAAGTTTTGCTCTCGTAGGCAGTGGAAGCAGCTTCAATAACTTCCAAAATGAAACTGGGTAAATAATACAGCACTGCTCTTTCACCATCAGTGGGTCCAAGCCCCGGCACAGGACTAGCTTCCAGAAGGACTGCAGTGATTCAAAAAGGCAGCTCACCCTCACCTTCTCAAGGGCAACAAGTGCTGTCAGAGTTGTATAGCATAGAAACAGGCCCTTCAGCCCACCATGTCTATGCTGACCATCATGCCTATCTATACTAATCCCACCTGCTGCATTAATTCTATATCCCTCCCTGCCCATTCAAGGACTTGTCCAGATGCCTCTTAAATGTTGCTACTGTTCCTGCCTCCACCACCTCCTCTGGCAGCTCATTCCAGACACCAACTACTGTGTACATGAAACATTTACCCCTCAGATCCCCTTTAAACCCCTACCCCCACCTTACACCTGTGCCCTCTAGTTTTATACACCTCCACTGCGGGAAATCAAGACTGATATCTCCCGTCTGTCTCTCTCAAAATTGTATATACCTGTCATGTTACCTCTTAGCCTCCGCGCTCCAGGGAAATCAGACCCAGCCTTATCCAATCTTTCTTTATAACTCAAACCCTCCAATCCAGGCAACACCTTTGTGAATCTTTCCTGCACCCTCTCTGGCATAATCATGTCTTTCCCCTATTGTGGCAACCAGAACTGCACACAATGCTCCAAGTGCGGTCTACCCAATGTTTTGTACAGCTGTAACACAAGCCCCAACTCCTGTACTCAATGGCTTGGCCAATGAAGGCAACCATGACATATACCCTCCACCCCCGTCTGTATTACCACTTCCAATGTGGTCGTACCTTAGGGCTGTGTGTTCTACAACATTCCCTAGACATTCACGTGTAGGTCTCGGCCTGGCTTAACATTCCGTAATACACTGCCTCACACTTGTTCAAGCCAAACCCCATCTGCCATTCCTTTGCCCACTTTCCCAGTTGATCAATATCCTGCTGTAACCTGAGCCCACCTTCACCACTGTACCTCACCAGTGTCCAGATCCTTTGAAATGAATATGTTTAAAAAGCATCCTTCTGGCAGGAACAGGAGCCCGGACAAGGGAGTGAAGAGGCTGCCCTCAGCACCTCCTGCTGAGTTAGGCCCCTTGGTCATCGACTGCCTCACTCACAGGCACAGCCCCACAACCAATAACTCCAAACCCCATTCACTCACCGCTCTCGTCAGCTGCCAGGCACCAAACCTGTAGCGAGGAGTCTGGGGGGCCACTGCTCACCAACAGGCTGTGGGGAAAGAGAGAACAGTGCGTGATCCTCCTATATCCCACCAGCCCCTCGCCCCTCTCCCCTCTCCATCTTCTCTTACTCTCCTCCTGTGTTTACCCAGCTCCCCCTCTTCATCACATCCCCTCCCTCCCTCTGGGGAAAGGAGCTTGAACTGAGTGCCCTGTTGGGAAGTTGAGTGCCCGTCAGATAGAACAGGGTATGGGGGTGTGAGGGAGCGAGACAGATGCCGAGGTGGTTGACTTACCTGGTCCCCGCAATGTGCTTCAACTGGTAAATGGGCCTCTGGGAGAAACCACCATGTTCCACATGGAAATCTCTCTCGGGGCAAAGTCCCTGCGGAGGAAAGAGAGGGACTGCACTTCAAACATAGTCTGGTGAAAGAGCCCGCAAACATCAACCCCACCTCCCCCCCCACCCCACCCAACCACCCAGAAACTCTGTGACCTCCCTACCCATGAAGGAGCAGTTTGAGCACCAACGGAGTGGTCAGGAATCCCTGGGAAGATGGGTTTGCATTGGGCAATATCCTGAGAGCAGTTTCAGACTTCACTGCCCCAATCCATCAAGATCTCCCAGCAACCAGTAACACGGGGCAGTGTAGGGCCACAGTGCACACTCTGCCTCATACCCACTAACATTCCCCCTTCCCACCCATTCTTTAACAGACCAGGGGTGATTATTATCCTCTCCTGAGGAACTCTGCTCCTCTCACCTGCTTTTCTTTAGCCGAGAGTTTCTGAGGGAGGGAGAGCTCCTGGATTTCATTCTTCCTCCCAGCGCTGTAGCCAGCGACACAGACACCTGCCAGATGGAGAGGATTAGATCAAAGTTACACCAGCCTCCAAAATCAAACAGCTTGACCCTCCAACCCCCAAATGCTTCTCTCACTGTTGCCCTGCGTACAGTTCTGCCTTCCTTCCCTGCCTCCATAGAACAACCTCAACATCCTGTGGGACACAAACTCATGGAAACCAGAAGGGGCAACCAAACCCTTAGCCAAAAACCCCAAGCAGGAGGAAGACCTTCAACACGAGACTGTTTCACCCCTCAATTAGATGCCAGATGATCTTAACCTTATCGATCCATCCCTGGCCCATAACAAACAGCAAATATTGGAAATACAAACTAGAAACAAAAAGCACTCAGCAGGTCAGGCAGGACCTGTGGCGAGAGAAAGCGACTTAACATTTCAGGTCAAAGACCTTTCATCAGGATGGGGAAGTGTGAGGGATCAAACGTGCCTTAAGTTTTTGAGAAGTGGACAGAATATTTGTGGTGCCGTCACCGTCAGGGGGTAATTATCTGTTTGTTGGAGGTGCAAACAAACAGAAGAGAGGTGAGGGGGAAAAGAGGGCTGTAACTCTGAGGTGCCAAACATTGAAGTTGCTGAAATTCTGAAATAAAAGATAATTTTACAGAACCTCAGCAGGTCAGGCAGCATCTGTAGAGAGTGAGCAAAAACAGAGAAACGTGGGTTGGTGATCTTTCTTCAGAAGTGACCAGCTTGAATTCAAGCTGAGCAGTTGTTTAATTGTTAAATGCAATGTTAATTCACAAGGGAAGTAACGTGCCGGGTTGGAAGATGTAACCTCAAGGATACACTGGGTTCGTTGGAACAGCCTAGGAGGACAAAGGCAGAGGGGGAGTGAATTGGAGAATTAAAATCACAGGAAACAGAAACTCAGGTCATCTTTGGAGACTGAACGAACATTGTCTACAAAGCATTCCCCCAATATGCACACGGCTTCTCCACAGTCAACACTGCAGCAGTACAACAAAATGGAACTCTTGGTTATGTCCATCTTGGTTACGAAATTTCACTTCATTTCCAGCTTTCTGGAGAAGGAAGTCTCCTTGCCTCACCACCAGCCCTGCATCTGCTCAGAAAAGTGTTTCTATCTATCGTACTGAATCTAAAAACACATTAATCATAACGCACAAATGCGCACAAAGACATGCACAAAGACACAAAGAAAGAAGCTCATCGTACTTCGGTCCTGAATCCACTCTAGAACTCTTGTCGGCTCCTGCAGCTCAAACACATGAAGGTCGTTATACCTGAAACAGGTAGAGGTAGTGGTGCAATGAGAATGGTGGCACAGGGGGACATTCTGCCCGCTTAGTTGATACTGGCACCATCGGTCCCAGTCCCCTGCTCCTTCTCCATTGCCCAGCAAATCACTTCCCATTAAGTGCCTGCCCAAATCCCTTTCGAAAGCCTTCAGTGACTGTGTCTCCAACACTCCTACAGGCAGTGAATGCTAGATCATAACTAGAAGTTTTTACCTGCACCCCCACTCACTCCATATTGTAACAAAAATTTTAAATGCGTGTCTTTGTCCTTTGGACAATCTGCCGATGCACAAGGGACTGGAATCTGGAGCAACACACAATCTGCCATAGGAACTCTGCAGGCAGCGTCTGTGGAGGCAGAGGGATGGTTGACGTTTCGGGTTGAGACCCTGAATCAGAACTCCAATGACCTTTTACAGGTCCTCCTTACCTTACAGGTAAGGTAAGGTATCTTTATTAGTCACATGTATAGCGAAACACACGGTGAAATGCATCTTTTTGCGTAGTGTTCTGGGGGCAGCCCGCAAGTGTCGCCACACTTCCGGCGCCAACATAGCACGCCCGCAACTTCCTAACCCATACGTCTTTGGAATGTGGGAGGAAACCGGAGCACCCGGAGGAAACCCACACACACGGGGAGAACGTACAAACTCCTTACAGACAATGGCCGGAATTGAACCCGGGTCACTAGCGCTGTAAAGCGTTACGCTAACCGCTACACTACCGTGCCTGTGTACCGTACTAACACCCTACTCATGGACACCCCGTAGACATGAACAACCATTTAGGGTACCAACAGGATTGACAACACTGCTGCAGGCATCTTCTGCTGGGTAAAACAATTTGCCCCTCAGGTCCCCTTGAAGTTGAGACCCTTCACCTGGACTGACAGCCCCAAACAACAACTGTCCTTCTCCCTCCACAGATGCTGCCTGACCCGCTGAGCTCCTCCAGTGCCTTTCAGAATCAGGTTTGTTGACTCAGATGATGTGGTTTGTTGTGTTGCGGCAGCAGTATGGAGCAAAGACATCAAATTACACCTGTCCACCCCCCGTCCCCCCAGTGACAAGGGCCAGACCCCCCACCGGTCCCCCCAGTGACAAGGGCCAGACCCGTTCCCCCCCCATTGACAAGGGCCAGACCCCCCACCGGTCCCCCCAGTGACAAGGGCCAGACCCGTTCCCCCCCCCATTGACAAGGGCCGGACCCCCCACCAGTCCCCCCAGTGACAAGGGCCAGACCCGTCCCCCCCCATTGACAAGGGCCAGACCCCCCCCCCAGTGACAGGGCCGGACCCCCCCCCCAGTGACCGGGCCCCCCCCCCCCGGTGACCGGGCCCCCCCCAGTGACCGGGCCGGACCCCCCCCCCAGTGACCGGGCCGGACCCTCCCCCCCCCAGTGACCGGGCCGGACCCTCCCCCCCCCAGTGACCGGGCCGGACCCTCCTCTCCCCCCCCCCCCAGTGACCGGGCCCTCCCCCCCCAGTGACCGGGCCGGACCCTCCCCGCCCCCCAGTGACCGGGCCGGACCCTCCCCCCCCCCCCAGTGACCGGGCCCCCCCCAGTGACCGGGCCGGACCCTCCCCCCCCCCAGTGACCGGGCCGGACCCTCCCCCCCCAGTGACCGGGCCGGACCCTCCCCCCCCCCCCAGTGACCGGGCCGGACCCTCCTCTCCCCCCCCCCCCAGTGACCGGGCCGGACCCTCCTCTCCCCCCCCCCCCAGTGACCGGGCCGGACCCTCCCCCCCCCCAGTGACCGGGCCGGACCCCCCCCCCCCCCCCCCCCCAGTGACCGGGCCGGACCCTCCCCCCCCCCCCCCCAGTGACCGGGCCGGACCCTCCCCCCCCCAGTGACCGGGCCGGACCCTCCCCCCCAGTGACCGGGCACCCGTCCCGCCCGGTCCCCGGCCGTGTGCCGGCGTTTTACAGCGAGCCAACCACCTGACCACATCAGGCGGCCATTCAGCCGGTCGGTGCCGGTGCTGTCCCATCCCGGCCGCTCACCGCCGCAGACTCTCCACCATCCACGCGTCCCAGCCGCTCTCCGCCATGGCGGCGTCTCCACGGCAACCCCGAGCTCCACTTCCGGCTCCCCCCCCGCCCCTCGTCACTTCCTCTCCCGCCGCCACCGCCGCCAGAAATCAGCCGCCCGTCCCCGTCCCTGGAGCTGGGGGGGGCGGGGTGGAGTTGGGGGCGGGGCGCCGTCTGAGCCCCGCCCACCGGGCTACCGGCGGGAAACCGAACCTTCCCCTCAGACGTCACTCACTTTCTGTCACGTGATCAGCAGGATTCTTGTCACCGGCACAAATCTCCCGGCAGTTTTTTTATCCGGTAACCGCGATTAAAATGTTGCTGGAAAAACCCGCGAAGGGGACAAATCCTGGCTGGGAAATGTTCCCCGACCGACCGGTCCCCGGGGAGGTGGGGTTTGCGTGCCGAGGCGCTGGCCAATCAGAGAACCGGAGCCGCTGTTGCCAAGGGGACTGACTGACTGGCGGGGGCGGGGGGGCGGCGCCCGCCTTGAAATGCGCCTCCCAGCGGCTGGCTGAGCAGCCCGGGTTCCGTGGTGTAATGGTTAGCACTCTGGACTCTGAATCCAGCGATCCGAGTTCAAATCTCGGCGGAACCTGACCTTTTCCTTCCCGCCCAGAGCAGCGGCTGCTCCAGCTGCAGCGCACCGCTGGCCACCGCATCTGTCCGGCTGCAGCGGTGCTTTACCACCTCTTTATTGCAGCATGCGGTGGGGCAGGCGTTGTACACTGGTTTATTATTGCCGCATGTAGGGGCAGCTTCTTCCCCTCTGCCATCCGATTTCTGAACGGTCATGAACCTCTGGACACTTACCTCGTTATTCCTCTTTTTTTGGACTATTTATTTTTGTGATTTATGTGTTTGCACCGTACTGCTGCTGCAAAACAACAAATTTCACACCCTGATAAACCTGATTCTGAAAGGCACTGGAGGAACTCAGCGGGTCAGACAGCATCTGCGGCGGGAGATGGACAGTTGATGTTTGGGTGGGACTGTCAGTCCAGAAACTGGATGTTTGGGTCTCAACCTGAGGGGCAACTTTTTCCCCCAGAGGGTGGTGGGTGTATGGTACTAGCTGCCAGAGGAAGTGGTAGTGGCAGGTACAATTACAATGTTTAAAAGGCATTTGGACAGGTAGAATCAGAATCAGGTTTATTATCACTGACATATATCGTGAAATTTGTTGTTTTGTGGCAGCAGCACAGTGCAAGACATAAAAATGACTGTAAGTTACAAAAATAAATAAATAGTGCAAAAGAGGAATAACAAGTTAGCATTTATGGGTTCATGGACCATTCAGAAATCTGATGGTGGAGCTGTTCTTGAAACACTGAGTATAGCCTTCAAGCTCCTGTACCTCCTCCCCGATAGTAGTAATGAGAAGAGGGCATGTGCCGGGTGGTGAGGGTCCTTAATGATGGATGCTGCCTTCTTGAGGCACCACCTCTTGAAGATGTCCTTGATGGCGGGGAGGGTTGTGCCCGTGGTGGAGCCGGCTGAGTCTACAACCCTCTGCAGCCTCTTTCGATCCTGCACATTGGAGCATCTATACCAGGTAGTGAGGCAACCAGTCACAATGCTCTCCACTGTACATCTGTAGAAATGTTCAAGAGTCTTTTACTGAAGAAATCTCCAGTGGAATAACATGGGATACCTTTAAAGCATATGCCCGTGGTCAAATTATTTCATATTCCGCTGCATTGAAAAAACTAATAACGAAATACATATATTGGCTGACAAGATTAAAGAAATCGATAAAAAATATTCTGATACTCCGAAACTGGAGCTTTTTGAAAAGAGAACAGAACTCCAATTACAACATAGTTTATTATTAACATCTTCAATTGAAAATCTACTACTTAAAAACAAAAGTCAATTTTATGTTCTCTCAAACTATATCATGTTTAAACTTGGAAACAATTAGCAGTGGTACTGTTGATCCTTCGCTTAAATTTGAAGATATTTGGAGTCCATTTATTCAATATTTTCACATGATGTTGATCCCCTTTCAATAACTTTCCAATTTAGAGGAACGGAATTGATGACATAATATTGCTCTGTTTCTACTGAGAAATTTTAGTCCATTTTTTTTTGGTTTTTTTAAATTTTTTCTGTTTAGTTTAGTTTATATTGTTTATAATTTTTCTTATTGATTTGGGTTTTTTCTTTTTTTAAATTTATATAATAAATCTTTTTCCTTCCCTTCTTTTATATTATATTCATTTACTAAGAGATCGTTGGATCTACAGATTTTTTTATATCTTACTGTTCTTTATGATTATCTCTGCCATGATTGTTCTCCTGATCTGTGTACTACTTGTACAAACATTGATGCTATATATTAATCTGTATTAATTTGAAAACTAATAAAAAGATTGAAAAAGAGTCTTTGGTGACATACGAAACCTCCTCAAACTCCTGATGAAGTAGAGCCGCTGGCCTGCCTTCTTCGTGATTGCATCAATGTGTTGGGCCCAGGATAGATCCTCTGAGATGTTGACGCCCAGGAACTTGAAGCTGCTCACCCTTTCCACCACTGACCCCTCAATGAGGACTGGTGTGTGTTCTCCCGACTTCCCCTTCCTGAAGTCCACAATCGATTCCTTGGTCTTGCTGACGTTGAGTGTGAGGTTGTTGTTGCAACACCACTCAACCAGCCGATCTCTCACTCCTGTACACCTCCTCATCACCATCTGAGATTCTGCAAACAGCAGCATCATCAGCAAATTTATAGATGTCATTTGAGCTGTGCCTAGCCACACAGTCATGAGTGTGGAGAGACTAGAGCTGTGGGCTAAGCACGCATCCTTGAGGTACGCTTGTGTTGATTGTCAGCAACGAGGAGATGTTACTATCAATCCAGCTGCAGAGGGAGGTACAGAGGCCCAGGTTTTGAAGCTTGTTGATTAGTACTGTGGGGATGATGATGTTGAATGCTGAGCTGTAATCGATAAACAGCAGCCTGACGTATGTTTTGCTGTTGTCTAGGTGCTCCAAAACCAATTGGAGATTGAGTGAGATTGTGTCCACTGTAGACCTGTTGTGGTGGTAGGCAAATTGCAGCAGATCCAGGTCTTTGCTCAGGCAGGAGTTAATTCTAGCCATGACCAATCTTTCAAAGCATTTCATCATGGTAGATTTCATCATGAAGTAGGTACATGGATAGGAAAGGTTTAGAGGGATATTCGACTCGCTCAGCTAGGCAACTTGGTCGGTATGTGTGTGTTGGGCCAAAGGGCCTGTTCCCACGAAATATAACCCTGTGACTGTGATTGACCTCTCAGATTCTTCTCTGCATCAATACCATCACTTCCCACCCTTACAAACTCCAGAAAATACAGGCACAACCTGTTCTTTTGTCATACATCAACCCCTCTATCCCAAGAATCACCCTGACCATTGGGAGCAGCTTAAAGTTCAGAATCAGAACTATCACTGACATATGTTGTGAAATGTGTTGTTTTACAGCAGTACAGTGCAATACGTAAAATTCACTATAAGTTACAAAAATAAATTAGTGCAAAAGAGGAATAATGAGGTAGTGTTCATGGACCACTTAGAAATCTGATGGCGGAGGGGAAGAAGCTGTTCCTGAATCATTGAATGTGGGTCTCCAGGCTCCTGTACCTCCTCCCTGATGCTAGTAATGAGAAGAGGGCATGTCCCGGATGGTGAGGGTCCTTAGTGATGGATGCCGCCTTCTTCAGGCACCACCTCTTGAAGATGTCCTCGCTGGTGGGGAGGGTTGTGCCCGTGATGGAGCTGGCTGAGTCTACAACCCTCTGCAGCCTCTTTCGATCCTGCACATTGGAGCCTCCATACCAGGCGGTGATGCAACCAGTCAGAATTCTTGAAAAATGGACCAAGAGTCATAGAGTGGTACAGCACAGGAATGGGCCTCTCAGCCCGTCAAGTCCATTCCAATCTTTTTGTCCATCCATACTAATCCCATTTGTCCACATTACAACCATATAACTTGAAGCCTCGCCTATTTAACATAGAACACAGAACAGTACAGCACAGGAACAGGCCCTTTGGCCCACGATGTCTGTGCTGACCATGAAGCCAAATTAAATTAAATCCCTTCTGCCTGCACATGGTCCACATCCCTCCATTCCTGCGTACTCATGTGTCTGTCTAAATGGCTCTTAAATGTAGTAGAGATTGATTAAAAAAGCAAAATTAGAGTGTGAGAATACACTTGCCAGGAACATAGAAGCTGGTACAACAGTGTAAAAAGCCAATGATTACTGAGGACAAAGGTAGGTCCCGTACAGTCAGAACAGGGAACAAAGAAATGACTGAGTGATTAAACAAATCCTCTACTTCTGTCTTCACAGAAGAGAACAGAAAAAACTTCCCAGAAAGAGCAGAAAACCAAGAGTCTAGTGAAAAGGAGGAATTGAGGGGATTAGTGTCCGTGAAAAAATAGTAGTGGGGAAATGAAGAGGGTGACAGCCGATGGATCCCCAGGCAGTGATCATCTGCATCCCAAAGAACTGGGAGAGGAAGCTGTGGAAATAGTGGGACATTGGTTGTCCGCTTCCCGAATTCTACAGGTTAAAGTCAAAGTCGAGTTTATTGTCATATGCACAAGTACATGTGTGCACAGACGCAATGAAAAACTTACTTGCAGCAGCATCACAGGCACATAGCAATCAGAGACACAACATTCACAAGAAAAACATAAATTAAAGATAAATCATACCATAAACGTAATTAGTTGCAAGAAGATGGCATGCCCCGAATGGTGGGGATCTTTGATGATGGATGTTGCCTTCTTGAGGCAGCGCCTCCTGTAGATACTCCCGATGGTGGGGAGGGATGTGCCTGTGATGTATTGGGCAGAGTCCACTACTCTCTGCAGCTTCTTACATTTCTGCACATTCGAATTGCCGTACCAGACCGTGATGCAACCAGTCAGGATACTTTCAACAATACAACTTTAGAGGTTTGTTAGAAGTTAGGGTAGCAGTGAGGCAGTGCTGCACTGTCAGAAGTGCTGTCCTTCGAATAAACAGAACCCCGCGCCCCCCCCCCACCCACCCACTCTCAGATGGATGTTTAAATTGTAGAAATGGTGCAGGAGAATGGAGAGAATTGTTGATTAGGCACAACCCTAATCACTACTGTTAGGAACACTATGACCACTTTGCATTACAATGGACTTTGTTTTTGTTCTAATTGTGTTCCTTCTTGTAAAATTGTGTTTCATTTATGTTTTTCTTGTGAATGCTGCTTATCTGATGCTATGTGCCTGTGATGCTGCTGCAAGTAAGTTTTTTATTGAACCAGTGCACACATGTACTGTGCGTATGAAGATAAACTTGACTCTGACCTTGAACTTTGACTTTTGAGATCTCTGGTAGGACACAATTACGCTGTTTCAAAAGCCACACGCTGGTGTATGCAGACCACAAGAACAGCAATAATTATAAAACAAAATTTTAAAACTGCAGGTGCTAGCAATCTGAAGTTAAAGCAGAAAATGCTGGAAACACTCAGCAGGTCAGGCAGCGTCTGTGGAGAGAGAAACAAGAGTTAATGTCTCAGGTCAAAGAGCCATTGTCGGAGTTGGGAGATGTTAGTTTTATATTGCAGTGAGGGTGGAAGGGACTGGGGAGGGGACTTTCTGGAACAGTTCCAGAGATGAGGGGCTTCCTGATGGGGAAGATGGGGAGCTGGAATGTTCTCCTTAGAACAGAGAAAGTTAAGGGGAGATTTGAGATAAGACATTTAGGACTGAGATGGGGAGAGATGTATTCACACAGAGCACAGTGAACCTGTGGAATTGTACACCACAGAGGCTGTGGAGGACAAGGTGCTGAATGTAATTCAGAAGGAGGTAGATGAATTCTGTCGCAAAAGGCATCAGGGGGTGTGTGGAGTGAGCAGGAAAGTGGTATGAGATGGAAGATGAGCCATGACTGCACTGAATGGTGGAACAAGCAGGCAGGGAGGGCTGAATGGTGTCTAACAGAGACATTCAAAACCATGAAGGGTTTCGATGGAGAAAATGATGGGAAAGAGTTTTTAGTGAGAGGAATTGGTGACTGATGAAACTGGTCTTTCAAAGGCAGACACAATGGGCTGGAAGGCCTCCTTCAGTCATAGAATCATAGGGTCGTACTGCATGGAAGCAGGCCCTTCGGCCCAGTGTCCATGCTGACCTTCAAGTCCCCATCTACACTATTCCCATTTACCACCACTTGGTTCATAGCCTTCTCTGCCTTGGTAATTCAAGTGCTCATCCAGATACTTCTTCAATGTTGTTAGGAATTCAGCGGGTCAGGCAGCGTCTATGAAGAGAAGTGGACAATCGACGTTTTGGGTCGAGACCCTTCATTCATCCTGAAACACCGAACGTCAGCTTCTCTCCACAGATGCTGCCTGACCTGCTGAGTTCCTCCATGGAACATAAGAGCAGGGAAGTTATGGTTCAACTTTATGAAGCATTGGGTAGGTCACAGTTGTAGTACTGTGTACAGTTCTGGTCATCACACTACAGGAAGGAATTCATTGTACTGGAGAGGGGACAGACAGATTCACCGGGACGTTGCCCACGATGGAGCGTTTCGGTTATGAGGGACTGGGTCTGTTTTCCTTGGAGCAGAGGAGGCTGAAGGAGGACAAATAGAGGTGTACAAAATGCCTCCACCACCCCCTTAGGCAGCATGTTCCAGATTCTAACCACCCTCTAAGGGAAAAAGTTTCTTCCTCAGATCCCCTCTAAAATTCTTACCCTTCACCTAAACTCATAATTTTGTACACTACTAATAAACAGTAAGGGTCCCAGCCACCACCACAGATCCTTGTGGTATACCACTGGTCACAGGCTTCCTATCTCAAAAACCCTCCACACTGACCACCCCCCCCCCCCCACCCCCTATCACCAAGCCAATTTTGGATCCAATTTGCCAACTTGCCCTGGATCCCATGGGCTCTAACCTTTTGGACCAGCCCTCCATGCAAGACACTGTGAAAGTCCTTACTGAAGTCCATGTAAACTGCAGCAACCACACTGTTACCTCCTCAAAAAAATCAATCAAATCGGATCTCCCTCTAGCAAATCCAAGCTGACCAATTAATCACTGCATTTTCAACTGTAGATGAATTCTGTTCTGAATCGTTCTATGATTCTAGGAAACAAGTTGACAACGTGCCAAAGATATACATTTAAGAAGGAACAGCACACCCAAGATAGAGTCAGTGTGTTCCCACAGCATCTCAGCTGCAGTGTGACTTGTTGTGAGAATGTATTTTAAGCAAGACAGAAGTGCTAGACCCTGTCCAGGGGGAGGGAAGTGCCAGAGAATTTAAAATATTGCCCCTCCCACTGCCTATAATCTGCTGGCACCGTGCAGCCTGCTCCCAGTCAGTGCTTGGGAACTGCCTGCTCGTTGTCAGGGTCCCAACCCTCGCCAAAATGTCCAGGATGAGTGTGCCTCAGCTCAGACCCCGTCAACGCTCACCGTGATCCCTCAGAAGGGGTCTGACACCCCTCCGCACAGCTCTCGGCTCAGGTGAGATTCAACTTAACCCTTCATTGCCCTTGAGGGTCGCCACATTAATTGACACTCCGATAAATTAGCCAAGAGGATTTTTGTTCTGTGTGGGGAGGGCAAGAGGGAATACCCAGTGAGGGTGGGTGTGGGGGTTGGGGGGGGGGCGAGAGTGTGGAGCTTATCGCTACAGGGAGGTAGGAGGTGAAGGGGAGCAGTGGGGAGGGGGAGGCAGCTTAAAGGGAAGCTGGGAGGGAGGGGGAATGGGAGGAAGCTGGTGTGGAGTGGGTACAGCAGCATGAAGTATAGGGGCCAAAGGGCCTGTCTCTGTGCTGTGGGTGCAAGGGAAGCAAGAACTGACCCAGAATCCAGCCTCTGGATGTGCCGATGGGGCATCTGTCACAGTTACGTGGGTTGGTGTGTACACAGCAAGAGCCCACAAACGACAAGAATCCCAGGAATGTTGGCTGTTGACACCCTCCTGTTTCTTGTAAAGAATGGCCCCCGACCCAAGGGAGAATTCCTTCACCTTCTTTCCAGTGGAGATTGGGTGGGGTTGGGGGGATCTTTCATGTCCACAGGAGACTTGATTTAATGGTTCATTGGAAATATCAGCACTCCTGCAGTGTGACTGACACTCCCTCAGTACCACCCCTCCCATGGTGTGACCCTCCCTCAGTACCATCCCTCCCATGGTGTGACCCTCCCTCAGTACCATCCCTCCCATGGTGTGACCCTCCCTCAGTACCATCCCTCCCATGGTGTGACCCTCCCTCAGTACCATCCCTCCCATGGTGTGACCCTCCTTCAGTACCGTCCCTCCCATGGTGTGACCCTCCTTCAGCACCGCCCCTCCCACAGTGTGATCCTCCCTCAGTGTGATCCTCCCTCAGTACTGCCCCTCCCATGATGGGAACGTTGTCCAAGGTTACATGCCAAGTGTTGGGTGTCCAGCTTGAACCCATGACCTTCTGGTTCAGAGTTTGGTGGGTTGTCCCATGCTCCCTGACCCCAGCAGACAGCAACCTCTGGAAAGGGTAGAATTGGTTTGTCCACTGGAGACTGCCATCCTCACCCGTCCGTCTCACGGCTCACATTTCAGTCCTTTTAACCAGGGTCAGGTTTCCCCCTTGTGAACCTCTCCTCTATCTCCAGCTCCAACTTCCCTGTCCTACTTGGTATTGGTTTATTATTGTCACTTGTACCGAGGTACAGTGAAAAACTTGTCTTGCGTACTGATCGTACAGGTCAATTCATTACACAGTGCAGTTACACTGAGTTAGTACAAAGTGCATTGATGTAGTACAGGTAAAGCAATAACAGTACAGAGTAAAGTGTCGCAGCTACAGAGAAAGTGCAGTGTAATAAGGTGCAAGGTCACAACAAGGTAGATCAGGAGGTCATAGTCCATCTCATCCTATAAGGGAACCATTCAATAGTCTTATCACAGTGGGGTAGAAGCTGTCCTTAACTCTGGTGGTACGTGCCCTCAGGCTCCTGTATCTTAGATTCCCGGTCTTGAAATTGGGATCCAAGGCTCAGTCTGCCATGTGTAGGGGGACAAGGAGTCCATCAGCCTCTCCTCTCTCCCCGCACAGCCCCTGCTCCTCTCCCTAGGCCCAGAGTCAGCTGCAGAGTTCTTGGCCAAGATTCAGCTCAGTCACTGCTGAATCCGAGCTCGAGACAGGCACTTGGCAAGTGTTAAAGGTCACCGGTCAGCTTGTGTCCAAAATTAGCCCAGCAATCCTGGAAGCCAGTTCTGTCTGGCAGGGCAGGGAGCACTGTGCCTTTAAAGGGGCCTCAGTGTGGAGAAAGGCTCAGTACTAATGACGTGGACCCACCTCGTCTGCAGACACACTCAACCGCCAACTGCACCCCAACCGGTTCCGCTTGTTCCTGTTCTCAGTGACACAGGAATCAGTCAGAGGCATTCCCAGCGACGCCCAGGGAGTGGGGTCTCGGGGGCAGAGGTGGGGAATGTGAACAGCAGACACCCACTGACCAGAAACCCCATCCAACACCACTCCCACCCTCACCTCTGCACTCCCCCCCCACCATCCCCACTCCCACATCTGCACTCCCTGACCACCACATACACCCCCTCCCACACACCTCCACCCCACCACCTCTACACTCCCCCCATGCCTGTCCCCAACACCACATAGACAAAGAACCCCAACTCAACACCTCCATACTCCCCCAGCAGCACCTCCCACCCTGAGATCCTTTCCCATCTCCCCCCCCCCACCCCACTGGATCACTCGACAGATCATTAACTCTGCTCACTGAGTTCAATACAGTGAGATGATCGAAATAGTGTCATACTGTGGGAGAGGCAGTGAGGAGGGAGGGTCACACTGTGGGAGGGGTGGTACTGAGGGAGGGTCACACTGTGGGGGGGCGGTACTGAGGGAGGGTCACGCTGTGGGAGGGGCAGTATTGAGGGAGGGTCACACTGTGGGAGGGGCAGTACTGAGGGAGGGTCACACTGAGGGAGGGGCAGTACTGAGGGAGGGGCAGTACTGAGGGAGGGTCACACTGTAGGAGAGGCAGTACAGAGATTTCTCAGTATTCTGGAGTCAGTGTTACCCTCAAGCAACATCAGTAGGAGGGATTACCGAATTGGTGTAGTGGGATCTTGCTGTGTTCTGGTGTTAGGACAGTGACTGTGTGTCTGGGGGGGTTGACCTGAGGAGGGGGCAGTTGGAGGGAGGAATCAATGGGGAGTATCACGTGTTGGTGGCCCTGGTGTTCTCCACCCGACCCTCCCTCCCTCTCCGGCCCCCAGTCCCCTCACTGAACTCCCTGGCACTGAATCAACCTGCCCCTCCTTCCCAAATCATCCTAGGTGACCCCAATCCCCCACCCCTGACTCCACCCTCCCCAGGCCAGTCCCCCTCAGTCTTCCCTACACCTGCATGGGGTCTTGCAGAACTCAGATGTCCTGTGTCCCCACCACCCTGTTCCAAACCCCCTCCGCTGGGACTCTGTGCACCCCATACCCAGTCCAGCCACAGCTTAAAGCAGATCACCTTGGAAACACTGAGCACGTCAGGCAGCGTCTGTTGAGACAGACACAGAGGTAATGTTTCCGGTGGAAGACCTTTGATTGGTTCCAATGAAGGGTCCCTGACCTGAAGCACTGCCTGCCTCTCCCCCACAGATGCTGCCTGACTCGTTGAGTGTTCGCAACATCTTTACTGCAGGTTTCCAGCACCTGTGGCACTTTCCTTTCCATTTGAAGATCTCACTCGTTTTTAAACATTTTTCTGGCCCTAGCCCCTCCCACAAGGAAACGAGGAGTAGGCCACATGGCTTCTCAAGCCTGTCCCACCATTCAATGTGATCATGGCTGATCCTCAGCTCCTCCCAACCCCTCTTCCCTCCTACAATGCTCCAGACTCAGATTCCGGCCCCTTGGTCATCCATGGATTTATGCATTCCAGCACAGGTGGCCGTGCCTCCAGCTGCTTGATCCCGAACTCTGGAATTCCCTCCCTAACCTCCCCCTCTCTCCTCAACACTCGGGGGGACCTCTGAATGGATCGGTCACCTTTAATTACTGCTGTGTTGGTATCCGGTGACAGGTGCTAGGGATGATTTAGATGTGGGAGCAGCTACAGTAAAGCAGTGAATGTTGTTATTGTTAATGGGTTCAGGAAGCCCTCTGCTTCTGGGGGTGTTGGGAGAGTGGAGGGAGGGAGGGGTGGGGGAATGGGAGGGAAGGTGGGGGAATGAGAGGGAGGGGAGGGAGGGGTGGAACTGTTACTAACTGTGGTTGATCTGACAGTGCTAGAGGTCAGAGTCACAGAGTTGTACAGCACATTAACAGGCCCTTCGGCCCACGTCCATGCCAACTCTTTTGCCCATCTACACTAATCCCATTTGCCTGCATAGGACAGTATCCTTCTATATATTGTCTATTTAAGTGTCTGTCTAAATGCCTCTTAAACGCAGCGATAGTATCTGATTCCGCCACCTCCTCTGGCAACACGTTCCAGATATCAACCCTTCTCCGTGTAATCAACTTACCCCTCAGAACCCCTTTAAACCTCCTTCCTCTCACCTTAAACCTGTGACCTCTTGTTTTCAATACCCCTACCCTGGGAGAAAGATTCTGACTATCTACCCTATCTATGCCTCTTATAATCTCTACCAGATCACCCGTCGCCCCCCCTTCCCTCCAGGGAACACAAGCCCAGCCTATCCAATCTCTCCCCATAACTAAGGTCCTCCAGTACAGGCAACATCCCAGTGAATCACCACTGCACGCTCTCCAGCGCAACCACATCCTTCCTATAGTGAGATGATCAGAAGTGCAGACAGGATTCCAAGTGCGGTCTAACCAGTGTTTTGCAAAGTTGCAACATAACCTCCCAACTCCTACATTCTATGCACGACCTATAAAGGCAAGAATGCCAAATGCCCTCTTCACCACCCTCTCCACCTGTGCTGCCACCTTCAGGGACCTGTGGACTTGACCCGAGGAGTGGAAGGATGAGCTAAGAGTTGCCACATCCACTTTCTGGGAACAAGGTTAGGGGAATGTTAAAAATACCAGTCAGTTACACTTCCCTGTTTAGTTTTAAAATTATACTGATGACATAACTGGAAATTCAACAATCGGGTCAGTGTCTGAAGTGTGTGCGTCTGGTTGTGGGTGTCTCTGTGTGTGTAAATGTGTGTGTGTGAACGTGAGTATGAGGGAGTGTTGCTTTTGTGAATGTGTGTGTGTTCATGTGTGAGTGAGGGAGTGAATGTGTACGTGTGTGTGCGCACATTTTTGTGTGTGAGGTGTATGTGTACGTGTGTATGTGAATGTGTGTAAATGATTGCATGTCTGTATGAGTGTGTTTACTGTGTGTGTGTGCACGCACGCGCACCCATGTACATCCCTGGTCTCTCTGCCACCTTCTCAAACAATGGGGTTCCATATACCCCTCCAGTTTTTACGGGACCTGTTCCGTAACCTGCAGAATTCTGGAAGCTGACAGCCAATGTCCCACTATTTCCACAGCTCCCTCTGCCAGTGCTCTGGGATGCAGATGGTCACCCCCTTCATTTCCCCACCATTTTCCACTGATACTAATCCCCTCAATTCCTCTTTCACACCAGACTCTTGGTTCCCCTCTCTTTCTAGCAAGTTCTTTGTGCTCTCTTCCGTGTAGGCAGAAGCAGAGGATTTGTTTAATCACTCTGCCACTTCTCCCCCCAGCACATTCTCAGTAACACAAAAAGACGCATTTCACTGGGAGTTTCGATGTACATGTGACTAATAAATAAATATCTTAAATATCTGTATCTTATATCTTCTCCTGTTCTGACTGTGAGGAACCTATGTTTGTCCTCACTAATCATTAGCTTTTTACACATTTAGAGTCACAGAGTCCTACAGTACAGAAACAGGCCTTTCGGCCCATCTTGTCCATGCCAACCATCACATACCCATCTACACCAACCCCATTTTCCAGCACTCTGTCCGTACCCCTCACTGCCTTGGTCAAGTGCACACCAGATACTTCTTGGATGTTGTGAGAGTCTCTACCACCACCAATCCCTTCAGGGAGTGCGTTCCAGGTTCCAACCACTCACTACTCTTTTCCTCGGATTCCTTCTAAACCTCCTAGTCCTCAGCTTACATCTGTGCCTCTCATCTTAGACACCTCTACCGCGGGGAAATGTTTTTACCTTCTACCCTATCTGTGCCCCTCATAGTTTTGTACATCTCTATCAGGATCCCCCCTCAGCCTCCTCCACATCAAGGGAAACAGACCCAGCCTCCCCTCATAACTGAAATGCTCCATCCCAGATAACGTCCTGGAGAATCTCCTCTGCACCCTCTCCAATGCAGTCATCTCCTTCCTATGGTGTGGTGACCAGAGATCCACACAATGTCCAGCTGTGGCCTAACCAACATTTTATGAAGTTGTACTAAGGCCTCCCTGCTCTTATATCCCATGCCCCAGCTAATGAAGGCAGGTATCCTGTACGCCTTCTTCCTCATCCTATCTCTGCTGTCACTTTTAGGGATCCTTGGACTTGTACACCAAGGTCCCTTTGTTCCTCAATACTCCCTAGGGCCGTATCATTCATAGTATACATCCCACCCTCCCAAAATGTTTCACCTTGCATTTATCAGGATTAAATTCCATCTGCCATTGCTCTGCCCAAATTACCAACGGATCAATATCACCTTACTAATCATACCTCCTAATATTCACATCTTGGCTGTTAACAGCAAGAGTCCCAGCACTGATCCCTGTGGAACTCCAGATCACACACAGCCACTCACAAAGACAACCCTCAACCTCTGGCGCCTATCACCAAACAAGTTTTGAATCCAGTTTGCCAACTTGCCTTGGATCACACGTGCTTGAAACTTTTGGACCTGCCCTCCATTTTAAAGACTTTACTGAAGTCCACATAAAGCATTTCAACCACATTGCCCTCATCAATATATTTAATTACCTCTTCAAAACCTCGATGTCAGACAGGATCTTCACCAACAAATCCGTGCTGACTATCTCTAATCAATCCTCACCTCTCCAAGTGTACACTCATTCTGTCCCTCAGCATTTTTTCCAATAATTTCTCCACCAGACATTAGATGAACTGGCACATGAACTCCTTGGTTATCCCTACTTGTACAGTTCAATTATCTTCCAAGGTCACTCTATATTTTTGCTCTCTTAATCAATCTCTTGGCCTATTTTTGCTTACAATTTGCCTCCTCTTTGGATCTAACACGATAACTTCCATGGTTAGGTGTGGTTGTCATTTTATACCTGGCAGGAATGTATAACTTGCAGTTTCTACATTTGTTCCTTAAACACTAACCATTGCCTGTCCACTGTCATGTCTTTCAGTGAAGCTCCCCAGACAAAGACGATTCACCCTCATCCCTTCGTCAATTTATTTGTTTAGATCTAGGACCCTAGTCTCCCACACCCTCAAAGGGGCTTTTGTTTTGGCCAAGAACCCCTCTGCTCTCTTAGATGGAAGAGATCCTATCACCACTATTGAGAGTGTCTGTCCCATTTCTGAGGGCCAATGTTTACTCCCACCCCCCTTAACACCACAAGGCAGGTGCTCCTTATGCTACCACATTACAGACTGTGACACTGATCTTGCTGTTGTGCTTCCCCCTTTATAGCAGTGGCTATGTCACGAAACCTGGTGGTGTTGTGGGTAGCAAGGTAGGTTGCCTAAGGCTACAGCAGGATATAGATCAGATGGAAAGTCGGGCAGACTGTTGCCAGTTGGAAGTTAACCTCAACCAGTGCAAGGTGATGCATTTTGGAAAGTCAAATAAGGGTAGGGTGTATACAGTAAATAGTAAGGCGCTAAGTAATGTTGATGAACAGAGAGACCTGGAGGTTCAAGTCCATAGTTCCCTGAAAGTAGCTAAATAGGGTGGTGAAGAAGGTGTACAGGCTGCTTGCCTTCATTGGATGTGGCACAGACTACAAAAATTGGGACATCATGTTACAAAAAATTGTGCGCAGTTCAGGTCACCAGTAGGAAGTGACTGCACAGAAGAGGGTGCAGAGGAGATTCACCAGGATGTTGCCGAGGATGGAGTGGTTCAGTTATAAGGAGACTGCATGGGCATAAAAGATAGAATTTTTTCTCATGGTGGAGGTGTCTAAGCCAAGAGTGCAGGTTTAAGGTGAGATGGTTAGAGGAGATCGGAGGAAGAATTTTTTCTCCCAGAGAGTATTTGGAACCTAGAATGCACTGCCTGGGGGGGGGGGGGGGGGGGGTGGTGATGGAGGCAGAGACTCTCACATTACAGAAGCATCCAGAGAAGCACTTGAAGTGTCAAGGTATAGAAGGCTGTGGCCTAATGCAGGTAAATGGCATTGGTGTGGATGAGTGCAATGGTTAGCATGGACATGGTGGGCCAAAGGGCCTGTTTCTGTGCTTTACCACTTATGACTCCACTGTGGATTTGGAAGTCTAGGAGACACCACTGTTACCACACTTTCTGGTTGTCCCATTACAGTGGAGACTTTGGAGTGGGTGCAGGAGAGGGTCACCAGGATGCTGCCTGGATTAGAGGGCGTGTACTATAGAGAGAGATTAGACAAACTTGGGTTGTTTTCTCCGGAGCGTCGGAGGCTGAACAGAGAGCTAACAGCAGTTGTAAAATGATGAGAGGCATAGATAGGGTGGACAGTCAGAATCATTTTGCCCAGGGTAGAAATGTCAAATACTAGAGGACCTCTATTTAAGGTAAGTGGGAAAAGTTTGAAGTTGTGTGGAGCAAGTTTGCACAAAAACTGGGAGGTGCCTGGAACGGCTGCCAGGCAAGGTGGTGGAAGCAGATACAATAGAGGCGTTTAGGAGACTGTTAGGCAGAGACATGAATATGCAGGGAATGGAGGGATATGGACCATGTGCAGGTAGAAGGGGCTTAGTTTAATTTGGCATTGTGTTCGGCACAGACATTGTGGGCCGAAGGGCCTGTTCCATGTTCCTATGCCATTATGTTCTATGTTCATGTGCTGTTCTATGTTCCACGTTCCTGTGCTGTGCTGTTCTATGTTCCACGTTCCTGTGCTATACTGTTCTATGTTCCATGTTCCTGTGCTGTACTGTTCTATGTTCCACGTTCCTGTGCTGTACTGTTCCTTGTTCCTGTGCCGTACTGTTCTATGTTCCATGTTCCTGTGCTGTACTGTTCTATGTTCCACGTTCCTGTGCTGTACTGTTCCTTGTTCCTGTGCCGTACTGTTCTATGTTCCACGTTCCTGTGCTGTGCTGTTCTATGTTCGACGTTCCTGTGCTATACTGTTCTATGTTCCATGTTCCTGTGCTGTACTGTTCTATGTTCCACGTTCCTGTGCTGTACTGTTCCTTGTTCCTGTGCCGTACTGTTCTATGTTCCATGTTCCTGTGCTGTACTGTTCTATGTTCCATGTTCCTGTGCTGTACTGTTCTGTGTTCCATGTTCCTGTGCTGTACTGTTGTATGTTCCATATTCCTGTGCTGTACTGTTGTATGTTCCTGTGCCGTACTGTTCTGTGTTCCATGTCCCTGTGCTATATTGTTGTATGTTCCATGTTCCTGTGCTGTACTGTTCTATGTTCCATGTTCTCTTGTACTGTTTTACGTTACGCCGGATACTGCGGTTTTGAGCTGTTGGTTGATCTTTGGCCGGTTGTCCGCAGGTTTTCTGGTCGGGGAGATGGTGACCATCAAGGTGATGCTGCTGGGCAGTGAGCTGGTGGGGAAGACCTCCCTCATCGTCTGCCTGACCACCCGCATCTTCCCTCGGGACAGCCTGCCCACCGTCTTCGACACCTTCAGCACCCAGATAACGGTGAACGAGCGGACGGTGGTGCTCAACGTGTGGGACACGGCGCCGCAGGAGGAGCACCGCCTCTCCGTCCGCCAGTTCTACTACCCGCTCACCGACGTCTTCATCATCTGCTTCTCCATCGGCGACCCCGCCTCCTTCGAGCGGGTGTGGAGCGACTGGTACTCCGAGGTCCACCGGCTCCGGCCCAACGCGCCCGTCCTCCTGGTGGGCACCAAGAAGGACCTGAGGCACGACTCGGCCACCATCCTCGGCCTGCTGCAGCACCAGTCGGCCCCCGTCACCTACCAGCAGGGCGTGCGGCTGGCGCGGCGCATGAGGGCCGCCAAGTACGTGGAGTGCTCGGCGCTGCTGCGCGACGGCGTGGCCGAGGTGTTCGAGGAGGCCGCCCGGGCCGTGCTGCGCGCCGGCCACGCCAAGCGCGCCAGGGCCTGCGTGCTGACGTGACGCGGGGGGGGGGGGGGGCGGTGAACGCGCCAGGAGCCCAGCCAATCCCCGTCGTCCGACGGCCAGTGTGGCGGGAAACTGAGGGCGGGGTCAGACCCCGGAGCGGACAACACCCTTCCCCCCCCCCCGCCATTGTCCGACCCCCGGTGTGGCGGGAAACTGAGGGGGGGGGTCAGACCCCGGAGCGGACAACAGCCCCCCCCCGCCATTGTCCGACCCCCGGTGTGGCGGGAAACTGAGGGGGGGGGGTCAGACCCCGGAGCGGACAACACCCTTCCCCCCCCCCCGCCATTGTCCGACCCCCGGTGTGGCGGGAAACTGAGGGGGGGGGGTCAGACCCCGGAGCGGACAACAGCCCCCCCCCCGCCATTGTCCGACCCCCGGTGTGGCGGGGAACTGAGGGGGGGGGGTCAGACCCCGGAGCGGACAACAGCCCCCCCCCCCGCCATTGTCCGACCCCCGGTGTGGCGGGAAACTGAGGGGGGGGGTCAGACCCCAGAGCGGACAACACCCTCCCCCCACCCCCCCCCCCCCCGCCATTGTCGTCCAACGCCCAGTTTGGTGGGAAATACTGAGGGGGAAGAGGTGAGAGAGAGGGGGAGGAGGAGGAGCAGAAGGGGGGGGGGGCTAGAAGACCGTCAGGAGGGGAGTGGGCCTCCAGCTACACCACCAGGGGACGGGGGGGGGGCACCCAAGGGCATGGCACGGCGGCCACTCGCCATGGACAATGGACTGATGGCCCGGCTGGCAGGTGGACCCTCCCTCCGCTCCCCAGGGCTCCACCAACCCCCCCCCCCCCCCCCCCACCCCCACCCCCGGCGGCAAAACGTTCCCAGTTTCCCGCCAGCACCTCCGGGAATGACGGACGTGGCTGCAGGCAAACACCCCGGCCCGCACTCCGGACACTCCGGGTTACTCGTCTGACGGGATGCCGGACACTGGGACCAGGTCGGGCGACCGCTGTCAGTGCCCCTCCGCCCTGACCTCTCCATCTGTGGTCTGCTGCTCGGGCAGCCCTCCAGACTCCGCGTCGGATTCAACCACTCCACGTGAGTCAGTGATGATAAATCTGATTCCGGCTCCGATGAGAAGAGAGGACGTTGGAAACACTCAGCGGGTCGGGCAGCGTGTGTGGAGGGAGACACAGAGTTAAGGTTTCAGGTCGATGACCCCTCACCAGAGGTTCAGAGACTGATTCTGCTGTTCCTGTTCACGCCAGATTGATTCCTACTGCTGACCCCATCGCTGTAACATCAGCCATACGGCATGGAAACAGGCCCTTCGGCCCAACTCATCCATGCCGACCAAGGTGCCTTCCTGAGCTAGTCCCATTTGCCTTTATTTGGCCCATATCCCTCTAAACCTGTCCAAGGACCCTTTAAATGTTGTTAGTATAGCTGCCTCTACCACTTCCTCTGGCAACTCATTCTATATGCCGACCACCCTATGGGTGAAAAAGTTGCCGCTCAGGTTCTTGTTAAATCCTTCCCCTCTCACTCTAAGCCTATGCCCCCTGGTTTTAGGCTCCCCTACCCTGGGAAAAAGTGTAACCATTTATCTTACCTACGCCCCTCATGATTTCATGAACCTCCATATGGTCACCCCTCAGTCTCCTTCGTTCCAGGGAAAACAGTCCCAGCCTATCCAGTCTCTCCTGATAATTCAAGCCCTCCAGTCCTGGCAACATCCTTGTGAATGTTCACCCTCTCTAACTTAATGATATCCTTCCTATAGCTGGGCGACCAAAACTGCACACAACACACCAAGTGTAGTCTCACCAACATTTTGTACAGCTGTAACACGATGTCCCAGCTCCTGTACTCAGTGTCCTGACCAATGGAGGCAAGTGTGCCGTACGCCTTCTTCACCACCCTGTCTGCCTGTGAACCACTTTCACATTCACCGTATCACACACCTTCCCTCCTGAACTTGTTTCAAACCAGTTCTGTCTCTAACTTGTGATGAAAGTTCATAGACCCAAGGAAAGGTGGCAGACCTGAAACATTGACTGCTTCTCTCTCCACAGATACTGCCTGACCTGCTGAGTGTTTCTAGCATGTCCTGTTTTTATTGCAGACCAGGAGCACTGACTCTCTGCAGATGCTGGAAGTCTGAGGTAAAATCAGAAAATGCTGGAAACACTCAGCAGGCCAGACAGCATCTGAATGGAGAGAAACAGAGTTAACATTTAAGGTTGAAGACCCTTTGTCAATTCTCTCTCCACAGATGCTGCCTGTCCTTCTGAGTATTTCCAGAATTTGCTCTTAATGTTGAAGATCCATTCAGTTGGTGGTGGCCATTTGGCCCCACAAGCCCGTGCTGTTTCTGTAAGAGAGTTACCAGCCGAGCTCCCACCTCCTACCAAGCTGTCTACCAAGCTGGGTTTGGGATTGGCCCTGATTCCAGCCAATGGGAAAACAGGAATAAAAACAAAATGCTGGGAATGCTCAGCAAGTCAGGCAGCATCTGTGGGCAAGGCAACAGAGATAATGTTTCAGCCTGAAGTGTTGACCCTAATTCTCTTCCCACAGATGCTGCCTGATGTGCCAAGTGTTTCCAGCGTTTTCTGATTTTATTCCACATTTGCAGCATCTGCAGTTTTTGAGGTTTTCAGTGGGAAGCCAGGCTCCTCATTACCCAACGGCGGAGGAGCCTCAGTCTGTCACCCGCAGCACCCACCTCCCACCGACCTTTCCTGAGACCAAGAGCTTCCAGTGTTGGGAGATGGTTTTCTACAACAATCCTCCCTCAAGCTCAGGTGGGCTGCTGGGAGAGAGAAACCAACAGGACAACGCTGGAGTTCAAAGATCCCAATATCTGGTGGTGTAAACATCTAGACCAGTGGAATCTATAATTCATAACCTGGCAAGAATTATTGATCTGTAAAGATGATTCCATCAACCTGTCGCTCCACAGTCTATTTCCATCCACAGACCAACCTGCACTACTCCAGAACTCGTTGAGACATAGGCAGCTGATTGGCTGGTGCGTTCAATGGCCTGTACTCTGGGTGACATCTACCTACTAAATGGCTATACATGGAAAAGATGCAAAACACACAAAATGCTGGAGGAACTCAGCAGGTCAGGCAGCATCTATGGAGGGAAATAAACAGTCAACGTTTGTGATTCACAAGAGATTCTGCAGATGCTGGAATCTGGAAGCATAGAAAAACTACAGCACAATTCAGGCCCTTCGGCCCACAAAGCTGTGCTGAAGATGTATAAATTGTTGGAGGAACTCAGCAAATCAGGTAGCATCTTTGGAGATGAACAGTCGACATTGCGGGTGGAGAGCCTTCATCAGGACATTTGTGATTCGTTGGCTGCTTGCCAGCAGTGTGGTGTGATTGGCTGAGTAGCTTAATGGGGTGTGATATGATTGGACAGCATCTTTAAATCAGTGTTGTGATTGGCTGGTTCCATTTCCAGCTTCTTCCCTACCAAAACTGTTTCTGCCAATGTGGAGGGCGGACCTGTGTGAACTTTCACTAACTCTGGTTAACCTCTTTTAATCTTGCTCTGTTAATGATTTCAGCTAAATAAAGCATCTTTAGCAGAGGTTGGCACTGCTGTCTTAAACATGGTTATTGAACTTGGCTGTAGTGGTACACCAGAGGATGGGTGTTACCCATCTGCCAACCTAGGAAAGGTCCACACATTGGGCCTGGAGTCACCGCCAAAGGAGGTCAAAGTTGATAGAATTGGAATTGGTTTATTATTGTCACTTGTACTGAGGTACACTGAAAAACCTGTTTCCCATACCATTCATACAGATCAATTCATTACACAGTGCATTGAGTTAGTACAAGGTAAAACAGTACAGAATGCAGAGTAAAGTGTCACAGCGACAGAGAAAGTGCAGTGCAGGGAGACAATAGGGTGCAAGGTCTTAATGAGGTAGATTGTGAGGTCAAGAGTCCATTTTATCATACTAGGGAACCATTCAATAGTCTTATAACAGTGGGATAGAAGCTGTCGTTGAGCCTGGTGGTACGTGCTTTCAGGCTTCTGTATCTTCTGCCTGATTGGAGGGGGGAGAAGAGAGAATGTCCAGGGTGGATGGGGTCTTTGATTATGCCGGCTGCTTCACCAAGGCAGCAAGATGTAACCAAAGGTAAGTAGGGACTGGACAGGAAGGTACTTGAGGTGCAAAGGAAACACAAGAGATTGCAGATGCTGGAATCTGGAGCAACAAACAATCTGCTGGAGGAACTCAGCGGGTCGAGCAGCATCTGTGGGGGGGGGGCAGGGGAGGAATTGTTGACATTTTGGGTTGAGACCCTGCATCAGGACTTTTAAAGGGGCAAGGGCAGTGGGACTACCAGGACAGAGAGGGGAGCGGGAACTATGGTGAGAGGCTGTGGAGGGGAGATCTGCTGTAATGAGATCTGTGACAAGGCAGGAGATGGAGGCCTGGTGCTTGTTGGTGGGATCATGGTTCAGGGGTTGGTAAGAGGAGGTATCCAAGAGCTGTCATCTGGTCTCTGCAAGGTAGAGAGGTCAATTCACCAATCTACAATGGCACATCAGTCCTGATGCAGGGTCTCGACCCGAAACATTGACAATTCCTTTCCCCCCACAGATGCTGCTTCACCTGCTGAATTCCTACAGCAGACTGGTTGTTCCTTGAGGTGCTGAGGTGGATAAGGAATCATTGGGTCGGCCACAGAGGGAGGGAGCTGGGGGCATCCTGAAGGAGAAGTGGCAGGGAGGGCATTACAGAGCCTGGGGCCCAGGCAGCCAATGGTGGAGTGATAGGAGTGGGTGGGTGGAAGAGGCTGGCATTGGAGGAGAGCAGAGACCTGAGAGGGAGTGATGAATGCTAGAGGGTTTACAAGAAATATATGAATGTAGGAGCAGGAGAAGGCCACTTGGCCCCTCCAGCCTGTCCTGCCATTTATGGCTGATCTGCCCCAGGCCTCATTTCCTCTGCCAGTTCCCCATCACCCTCCAATTCCTCACTTTCAAAAAATGTATTCCCTTCATTTTAAATATTTTAAACCTGACTGGTCTGATTGTAATCTCAATTTAGGACGTAGAACAGTACAGCACAGGAATAGGCCCTTTGGCTCACAATGTCAGTGCCGAACACAATGCTGAATTAAACAAAATCCCGTCTCCCTGCACATGATCCACGTCCCTCCATTCCCTGCATGTTCATGTATCTAACAGCCCCATAAGCAATGCTATCATATCTGCTTCCACCAGCAGCACATTCCAGGCACCCACTGCTCTCTGAATGTAGGTGGACTGATCAGTAAGTTTGCTGACAGTACAAAAATTGATTGAATTGATAGTGAAGAAGGTCATCCAAGGATACAGAGGGGCATAGATCAGTTGGAAAGTTGTGGAGAGTGCTGGAGATGACGCAGTCACTGGGAGATGGTCCCCACCCTGGTTATTGGTTGACTTCCAGGCTGTACCTTGGTCTCAGGGAACTGAGCACACTGAGTTATCTTTCCCAAAGAGCAAGTTTTGCCATGTTTAATAATAAATGTTTTCCCACCTGGAGTTGTTCTTGTCAAATCTCATTAACAACACAGTTTGTACTCTGGCCTCCATGGTGCGAGAATTCACAATCAGCGAGAAATCGAGTACCACGTCACTGGGCGTGGAGTGGAATCTGTCCTGCCCACACCCTCACTGCCTCCCTCACTGGGCACCGCCTCAGTGGATCATTGGGCACTGATCCTCAAACACTGGCCAGTCACCTTCCCACTGTGGGTCTAGGTCAAGGTGGCTAGTGAGATAGTTGATGTAACTGTCCTTTTCCCTCTTTCCTTTCCCACCATCCAGGCACCCAGTGCTTCCAGGTGAAGCAGTGAGTCACTTTCAACCCAGTTACACAGTGTGATCTCCTCTACACTGGAGAAACCAGGCACCAAATGGGGCAGGGGTGACCCTGAGTTTCCTGATATGTTAGGAGTAGGCCTCTCAGCCCTTCGAGCCTACCCTGCTGTTCCATAAGATCCTGGCTGATCTGAATGTAGCCTCAGCTCTGCATTCCCACCTGCGCCCCCCCCCATAATCTTTCACCCCCTGGCTGATCAAGAATCTCCTCAGTGTTGTAACTACAACCCTCCATTCCAGGCAACATCCTGGGGAATCTCTTCTGCACTGTCTCTATTGCTACCACATCCTTCCTGTATGGTGACCAGAACTGTACACAATATTCCAAATGCGGTCTAACCAATGTTCTGTACAGCTGCAACATGATGTCCCAACTCTTATACTCAAGCGTGCCAAATGCCTTGTTTACTAACCGACCCATCTGTGTTGCCACTTTCAGGGAACTATGAACTTGCACTCCAAGGACCCTCTCTGTACATCAAAGCTCCTAAGGTCCCTGCCATTTACCATATATCTTCTACCAAATTTGACTTCCTAAAGTGCATCGTATCTTAGAGTCATAGAGCAATACAGCACAGATACAGGCCCTTCAGCCCAACGAGTCTATGCTGACCACATTGTCCACACAGCTAGTCTCAACTTCCTGTGTTCAGCCCATATCCCTCCAAGCCCCACCCCTCCATGTACCTATCCAAGTGCTTCTTAAATGATACTGTTGTACCTGCCTCAACCACTTCCTCTGGCAGCTCGTTCCATATACTCACCACCCTCTGCATGAAAAAGTTGCCCCTCAAGTACCTTTTAAATCTTTCCCCTCTCGCCCTAAGTCTATGCCTCCTATTCTGGACTCCCCTACCCTAGGGAAAAGACTGTTACCATCCACCTTATCTATGCCTCTCGTAATCTTAAAAACTTCTATAAGGTCTCCCCTCATTCTCCTGCATTCCAAGGATTAAAGATATAACCTGGCCAACCTCTCCCAATGACTCAGGCCCTCTAGTCCTGGCAACATCCCTGTAAAATCTTCTCCCTCTTTATAATTTTTTTTAGTTATTCTTTGCAAGTTTACAAAAGTGCCTACTTCTCTGGCCCACCACCAATCTTTGCAATATTATATTGCCTCTTCTTTCACCTTGATACCATCCTTAAGTTGGTTCACCACAGATGGCACTTCTTTCTCCTGGAATCCTTTCTCACCCCTTGCTGAAATATATATTGGCATTGGAATTGGTTTATTATTGTCACTTGTACTGAGCTACAGTGAAAAATTTGTCTTGCATACCGTTTGTACAGATCAATTCATTACTGAGGGAGTGCAGGTTAAAAACAATAACAAAATACAGAGTAAAGTGTCACAGCTAGATATATATATATATATGAACTGTCTGTCATTAACAATCTACCATCCTAGCCTTTAGTCTACTTTCCCAATCCTCTTTGCCAACTCTGTCACATCTCTGTAATTGCCTTTAGGACACGAGTTCCTCGTCCTCATACTGAACGTGAAATTCTACCAGGCTGTGGTCACTCTTTCCTACAGGATCCTTTACTATGAGATCATTGATTAATCCTGTCACATTACACAGTGCCAGATCTAAAATAGCCTTCTCCCTGGTTTGTTTCTCAATGTGTTTGTTCAACGAAAGTGTCTCAAATACACTCTATCAGCTCACCCTCAAGGCTGCCCTTGCCAACTTAGATTTGTCTGACCTATATGATGATTAACATCCACATGATCATTGCTCAACCCTTCTTACAAGCCCCTCTCCCTCAGTATAGCTGTTGTTAGGGCCAATACATCACTCTCACCAGTAACTGCTTACCCTTCATGTTTATCTCTGGCCAAACTGATTCATAGAGTCATTGAGCACTTCGGCCCAACTCGTCCATGCCGACCAAGGTGCCTTCCTGAGCTATTTCTATTTGCCTGCATTTGGCCCATATCCTATCCATGGACCTGTCCAACTGTTTTTTAAATGTTGTAACTGTACCCGTCTCTACCCCTTTTTCTGGCAGCTTGTTCCACACAGCCTCCACCCTCTGTGTGAAAAACTTGCCCCTCAGGTCCTCTTTAAATCTTTCCCCTCTCACCTTAAACCTGTGCCCTCTTAGTTTTAGACTCCCCCACCCTGGGGAAAAGACTGTGACCACCCACCTTATCTATGCCCTGCATAATTTTATAAACCTCCATAAGGTCACCACTCAGCCTCCTTCACTCCAGGGAAAGTCCCAGCCTGTCCAGTCACTCCCTAGAACTCAAGCTCTCCAGTCCTGGTAATATCCTTGTGAATCCTTTCTGCACCCGCTCTAGCTAAATGATCTTTCCTATAGTGCGGTGACCAGAATTGCACACAATACTCCAAGTGCGGTCTAACCAATGTTATGTACAGCTGTAACATGATGTCCCAACTCTTGTACTCAATGTAGTTTTTATACAATATTCATGACCACTGCAGTGATCTCGTCCTCTATTAACAGATCCACCTCCATCCTTTCCCCTTCTGCTTATGCTTCTGAAATGAACACTCAGTCTCCAGCCTTGGTCACCTTGCAGCCACATCTCCATATAGCCATCAGTCCTTACCCATTTCTACTTGTGCCCTGAATTCTTCTGGTTATGAATACTGTGTGCATTCAGATAAAAAGCCTTGAATATTATTGTCTCTTGTGCTTGTAGGCTCTCCTTCCCAATACACTCTGGTTATTGTTACCCTGTCACTGTCCAGCACTAATGCCCTGTGCCTTCTCTCCTCCTTCCCTGATGCCCCTTCTCTTGAAGTCCTACCTTCTGTTTCCAGCTTTGCTTTGCTCACAGTTGTTCCTTGCTCCTACTCTCTCCCAAGATTTCATGATTTCCTTTTGAAAATCTATCAACCCTGGTCGTGAATTGTAGAAAACCATCACATAAGGGAGGTTTATAAAGACTAGCCAGTTCCCAGCTTAGGGACCTTGGCTTTTTTATGGGTTACAACTCTCCCAAGGGTACATCCAGATCCCCTTTCGGTGTGAAGGGTTCTGTCTTCATTCTGCCCCTCTTCAGGCAGTGAGATCTACTTGTTGAGTGAAAAGATTATTCCCAAATCCTCCCCCCAGTGAATTGAGGTCTCTGCCTCCCAGTAATGCCCTCTCAGCTGAGGGAAGGAGATCCTCATCTCCCTTTCTAGCTCACTCTGAATTTGAGACCTAAGGTAAATCTAATGGCTGTCTGTATTTCAGAGAAAACCATCCCAGCTGAGACAATCACCTCTCATCAACAACACCTCACCCTGGCCACCCTCTTCAGTGGGATTGCATCCTTCCTGTAATGTGGTGACAATTTACACAAGGTACTCAGTACCAGCAGAACCTCCTGCTGCCTTTGGCAACCTCTTGTTCTGTCCCGTGAACTTTGCTCTGCTTTTCCACATTTCCCACTACTTATCCTGTATTCCTTGGGCTCCGTGGCTCTTCACCCTGAAATGAATTCCTGCCAACTTAGAGTCATACAAAGCAGAAACAGGCCCTACAGCGCACCGTCCATGCCGACCATTAATCACCTATTTAACACTGATCTCATTTTATTCTCCCCACATTCCCATCAGCCTTCCCCGGATACCACCCCTCACCCACACACTGGGGGCGATTTGCAGTGGACAGTTAACCCACCGTGTGGGTTTCTCCTGGGTGCTCCAGTTTCCTCCCACAGGGAAGAGGCAGGTAGGTGGAGCTGAGTCCACGGCCAAATCACAGGTAGGATGGTGAAGAAAGCTTTTGGCACGCTGGCCTTCATCAGTCGGGGCATGAGTATAGAAGCTGGGAGGTCACGGTGCAGTTGTACAGGATGCTGGTGAGGCTGCACTTGGAGTATTGTGTTCAGTTTTGGTCGCCCTGCTACAGGAAAAATGTTTTTAAGCTGGAAAGAGTATAGAAAAGATTTACAACAATGTTGCCAGGACTCGAGGGCCTGAGCTACAGGGAGAGGTCGGGCAGGCTAGGACTTGTATTCCTTGGTGTGTAGGAGACTGAGAGGTGATCTTATAGAGGTGTATAAAATCATGAGGGGCATAGATAGGGTGAATGGTCAGTCTTTTTCCCAGGGGAAAGGAAACCAAAAACTAGAGGGCATAGGTTTAAAGTGAGAGGTGAAAATAGGGACCTGAGGGGCAACTTCTTCACACAAAGGGTGGTCTGTATTTGGAATGAGCTGCCGGAGGAAGTGGGTGAGGCAGGTACATTAATAACATTTCAAAGACACTTGGACAGGTCCATGGATAGGAAAGGTTTAGAGGGATATGGGCCAAACACAGGCAAATGGGACCAGCTTAAATGGGCATTGTGGTTGGCATGGACCAGTTGGGCCAAAGGGCCTGTTTCCATGCTGTATAACTCTATGGGAGGAAACTGGCCCCTGGGGGAATCCCACGCGGTCACAGGGAGAACATGCAAACTCCAGACAGACAGCACCAGAGGTCAGGATCGAACCCAGGTCTCTGGAGATGTGAGGCAACAGCACTACCCGCTACACCATTGTACCAAAATTAATTTTTTAAAGACAGTAAACCTCTTACTGTTTCCCCTCTTGCCTAATATTTCACCCTAGCCCTCAGTCACAGTGACACGGACTATGATAGACCTCTGGGGCAGGGGACATCTCTGGGCCAGGGTGCAGACCCCTGGGGCAGGGGGCAGATCCCTGGGGCAGGGGGCAGACCCCTGGGGCAGGGGACAGATCCCTGGGACAGGGGACATGTCTGGGCCAGGGGATAGATCCCTGGGGCAGGGGACAGATCTCTGGGGCAGGGAACAGATCCCTGGGGGAGGGGATTACAAACATTTACAGCCTCTCTGAGTGACAGAGGTCCTGGTGTCAGACTGAGGTGACCATCTCCCTCCTTTGGACCCTCCTCTTGGGTCTGCCCTCAGCTCCTCGCTGGACAACAGTTTCAGGGGTGGGAGTGATGGTGAATCTGCCACCTCTCCTCCACAGTCTCTGCACCCCCACCTCCCTCCCTCCCTCCCAACCTTCCCTCCCCTTCCCTCCCCCTCCCTCCCCCCTCCCCCCTGTCCGTCCCCCTGACCCCTCTCCCTCCCCCTCCCCTACCTTCCCCCTCCTCCCCTCCTCCTCCCCTCCCTCCCCACCTCCTCCCCTAATTCCCCTTCCATCCCTCCCTTCTCTCTCTGCCCTCCTCCTCCCCACTCCCTCCATCTCTCCTCCCCACCTCCCTCTCTGCTCCTCCCTCCCCACTCACTCTCCTTCCCACCGCCTCTCCCGGCGATGTCCTGCCTCCGGCTCCGGTTCCTCCTCCTCCTGCTGCCGTGCTTCGGGCCGCCGGGTTCGTTCCCTCGGCAGGGGGATGGGGTCCCGGAGCGCGGGGGATGGGGTGCCGGAGCGCGGGGGATGGGGTCCCGGAGCGCGGGGGATGGGGTCCCGGAGCGCGGGGGATGGGGTGCTGGAGCCCAGGGGAGGGTCCCGGAGCCCGGGGGATGGGGTCCCGGAGCGCGGGGGATGGGGTCCCGGAGCGCGGGGGATGGGGTGCTGGAGCCCAGGGGAGGGTCCCGGAGCCCGGGGGAGGGTCCCGGAGCGCGGGGGAAGGGGTGCCGGAGCGCGGGGGATGGGGTCCCGGAGCGCGGGGGAAGGGGTGCCGGAGCGCGGGGGATGGGGTCCCGGAGCGCGGGGGATGGGGTGCTGGAGCCCAGGGGAGGGTCCCGGAGCGCGGGGATGGGGTGCCGGAGCGCGGGGGATGGGGTCCCGGAGCGTGGGGGATGGGGTGCTGGAGCCCAGGGGAGGGTCCCGGAGCGCGGGGATGGGGTGCCGGAGCGCGGGGGATGGGGTGCTGGAGCCCAGGGGAGGGTCCCGGAGCCCGGGGGAGGGTCCCGGAGCGCGGGGGATGGGGTCCCGGAGCGCGGGGGAAGGGGTGCCGGAGCGCGGGGGATGGGGTCCCGGAGCGCGGGGGATGGGGTGCCGGAGCGCGGGGGATGGGGTGACGGAGCTCCGGGCAGGGTCCCGGAACCCAGGGGTTGGGATTCCGGAGTGCGGGGGAGGGTCCCGGAGCCCGTAGGATGGGGTCCCCAAGTTGGAAGAGTGGCCCCGGCTCCCACAACAGCGGGGGAGATCCGGCGGGGGGGAATGGACACGCGGGGTAGCAGGGGTAAAGGGACCGAACGGCTGCTCCCGCTCCCAATTCCGATCTGACGGCGTTCGTTTCGTGAAACACCCCTTCCCCTCCCCTCCCCCTCACCTCCCCTCCCCTCTTCTCCCCTCCTCTCCCCTCCCCTCCACCCTGACACTCTGACCCTCTACCTTTTCCCTGCACCCTCACCCTCCTCCACCACACTCATCCTCCAACCCCTCCTCATGACTCCAACCCCACTCACCCCTCCATCTCTCCCTGACTCCTCCCCTCCCCTGCACCCTCCCTCTCCCCTCCTTCCCCCTCCCCTCTCCCATCCCTCCTCCCCTACACCCTCCCTCCACTCTCCCCCTCCCATCTCCCTCTCCCCTTTCCCCCTCCCCCTCCCCTCTCCCCCTCCCCTCCCACCCTCCTTCCCCCTCCCTCCTTCCCTGCTCCTGTCCCTTCAGAGTTCCCGTTTGAGGGGGTCACCAGTAACCTGCTCCCACCACCCCCATGTCCCCTGAGGGTTCCCACCTCCTGCCAGCCTGAAGCAGTGTTCCGTCCCTCCCTCCAGGCACACACCCAGCCAGTGGGAGGATTGCCCGGCAGCTGCTCCGGGACCTGTGGGCGAATTACTCCAGTGTCCTGAGGCCAGTGCTGGACACGGAGCAGGTCCTCAACGTCACCCTGCAGGTCACGCTCTTCCAGATCATCGACATGGTAGGTGCGCTCTTGGGGTTGAGGAGGTCGCGGGCAAGTGAATCCCTTGAAGGCTATAAAAAGATTAAGGAAACTCTTGAGAGGGAAATCAGGAGGGCAGAGAGAGGGAAGAAATGGATCTGGCAGCTCAGGTTAAGGAAAATCCCAAGAAGTTCTATAGCTACACTAAGAGTAAAAGGGTGGCCAGGGAGAGAGTAGGTCGCTTGGGGATCAGCAGGGCTGCCTATATCTCGAGCCACAGGAAATGGGTGGGATTTTTAACAAAGATTTCTCCTTGGTGTTTACTGAGGAGAAAATCATGGTTGCTCAATAGATGAGGGAAACAAGTGGAGATGTTTTGGAGGGCATTCACGTTACCAGGGAGGAGGTATTTGCAGCCTTACAGCACATTAAGGTGGATAAATCCCCAGGGCCTGACTGAGTACATCTTCAGACTTTATGTGGGAGGCTAGAGAAGAAATTGCGGAGGCCCTTGCGGCGATATCTGTTTCCTCATTAGCTACTGGTGAAGTTCTCGAAGACTAGAATGTGGCTAATGTTGTTCCACTGTTTAAAGGAACGGAAGGAGAAGGCAGGGAACTACAGGCCAGTCAGCCTGACATCAGTAGTGGGGAAGTTACTGGAGGGAATTCTGAGGGACAGGATCTACCAGCATTTGGATAGACAGAGTCTGATCGGGAGGAGTTAGTATGGCTTTTTGCATGGGAAGTCATGCTTGACCAGTCTTGAGGGTAGGGCAGTGGATGTTTTCTATTTGGACTTTAGCAAGGCCTTCAACAAGGTCCCGCATGGCAGGCTGGTCTGGAAGGTTAGGTCCCTTGGAATCCAGGGAGAGCGAGTAAGGTGGATTCAAAATTGGCTCGGAGGTAGGAAGCAGAGGGTGGTTGAAGGTTGTTTCTTGGAATGGAGCCACACAGCATGGAAACAGGCCCTTCGGCCCAACTGATCCATGCTGACCAAGATGCCCACCTAAGCTAGCCCCATTTGCCCGTGTTTGGCCCATATCCCTCTAAACCTTTCCTATTCATGTTCCCGTCCAAATGTCTTCTAAATGTTGTTAATGCACCTGCTTCACCCACTTCCTCTGGCAGCTCGTTCCGTACACTGACCACCCTCTGGGTGAGAAAGTTGCCCCTCAGGTTCCGATTAAATCTCTCCCCTTAAACCTGTTCCCTCTAGTTCTGGATTCTCCCACCCTGGGACAACGACTGTGTGCAGTCACCCTGTCTATGCCCCTCATGGTTGTAGTCGGGTGAATGGTATTGGTGACACCCTTCCCCTCCCTCACCCTGGATGGGTCCCACAGCCCTCAGCTGCTGGATCCCTGACTCATCCACACTCTCCTGCTCTCCAACGTTTCTTCTAGGCACCAACACTCTCCCCTCGTCCCCATCTCCCTCTGCTCCTTGCCCCTTCCTGCGTTTATCCAGCTTCCCCCACCCCACCATCCCCGTCGCAGACTAACAAGAGTTATGTTTCAGGATGAAAGGAACCAGGTTCTGACCACCTACCTGTGGACCAGGCAGGTGTGGAGAGATGCCTTCTACCGTTGGAACAAGGAAGACTACGGTGGCCTTGACAACATACGTGTACCCAGCAGTTACCTGTGGAGACCTGATATCGTCCTGTACAACAGGTGGGTCCCAGTGGGCTCCATTCTGGCCCATGGATCCCAGGCAGAGGGCAGAGGGCGGCACTGCCTGCCCTTTTACCCCTGGAGATGTGCAGCCTCCAAACTCCCTGCGTTACGATTTACCGGCAGTTGGAAATAGACAGGTTAGGTAAACAGGCAAACCAGGGTTTGGGGACTGTGGACATGGGGTGTGTGATCAGAGAGGCTGTGTCTGTTCTCCATGAAGCGGAGGAGGCTGAGGGGGGAGCTGACAGAGGTGGACAGAATTATCAGGGGCACAGTCAGGGTGGATGGTAAAGCTGTTTTAGATGAGAAGGCGTAGGTTTAAGGTGAGAGGTAGGGGGTTTAGAGGCCAGATCATTACATATACTTTCCCCCTCATTGGAGGAGACTAGTGGATATAAATTTAAGGTATATATACTGTAATCTGTTCTGTCCGAGACTCCAGCTTAAACTGAGCCTACATTTGGTGGGTGTTGCACACTGCAGCTGTGGTGTGGGGGTGTCACAGACCCCGACAGCACAGAACCATCCTTTACCATCCACACACCCCATTTACAGCACATGCTCCGTCCCCGTCTCTGCCTGTCGACTCGTGCTCCTCCAGATCCTTCAATGTAGTGAGAGTCTCTGCCTCCTCCACCCCCTCTGGGAGTGCGTTCCAGATCCCAAACCCTATCTCCAGGGGGAAAACATGCTCCCTCAGATCCCCTCCAAACATCTCACTCCTTACCTGGTGCCCTCTGGTATTGGAATTGGTTTATTACCGTCACTTGTACCGAGGTACAGTGAAAAACTTGTCTTACAAACCAATTGTACAGGTCAATTCATTACACAGTGCAGTTACATTGAGTTAGTACAGAGTGCATTGATGTAGTACAGGTAAAAACAATAACAATGCAGAATAGAGCATCACAGTTATAGAGAAAGTGCAGTGCAGGCAGACAATAAGGTGCAAGGTCATAACGAGGTAGATTGTGAGGTCAAGACTCCATCTTATCGTACTAGGGGACCGTTCAATAGTTTTATAACAGCGGGATAGAAGCTGTCCTTGAGCCTGGTGTTACGTGCTTTCAGGCTTTTGTATCTTCTGCCTGATGGGAGGGGAGAGAAGAGAGAACGTTTGGGGTGGGTGGGGTCTTTGATTATGTTGGCTGCTTTACCGAGGCAGCGGGAAGTGTAGACAGAGTCCATGGAGGGTAGGCTGGTGTCTGTGATGTGCTGGGCTGTGTCCACAACTCTCTGCAGTTTCTTGTGGTCCTGGGCAGAGCAGTTGCCATACCAAGCCGTGATGCATCCAGATAGGATGCTTTCTATGGTGCATTGATAAAAATTGGTGAGGGTCGACGAGGACATGCCAAATCGCTTTAGCTTCCTGAGCAAGTAGAGGCGCTGGTGAGTTTAGAGACTCTGCTGTGGGGATAAGTTTCCTACCATCCACCCTATCTATGCCCCTCATGATCTCATGTACCTCCATCATGTCCCCCCTCAGCCTCCCGCCGCTCTGAAAAGTAAAATGCGCTGGTGGAGGGAGGGGGTGTTTAGGGGTGTTGGGGGGGGTTGCTGATCGAGCGGGCTGCTCTGACCTGGATGGTGTTGAATGTCTCGAGAGTTTTGGAGCCACACTCCCCCAGGCAGGTGGGGAGTGTTCCATCACACGCCTGACTCCTGAGTCACCCACCAACCCGCACGTCTTTGGGATGTGGGAGGAAACCGGAGCACCCGGGGGAACCCACGCGGTCACAGGGAGAACGTGCAAACTCCACACCGACGGCGCCGGAGGTCGGGATCGAACCGGGTCTCTGGAGCTGGGGGTAGCAGCTCTACCTGCTGCACATCTATGTCTCCCCCACTGGCTCATTGACACCAGCGAGAGTTGCCCTCATTGGGTGGGGGTGCGCGGGGCAGTGGGATCCCCCCCGAGGGAGGTGTGGAGGGGGTGCCTGGGTTAGATCACAGGACCAGCGCCTGGGGTTCTGATCCCACCAGTCGGAGGAACCATGTCCTCGCCTGGTCTGAGCTGTCGGTCACCCTCGGGGGTGGGCAGTGAACACCTAGTCCCCCCCCCCCAAACACCCAGACCCCGAGAGGGCAACAAACCTTCACTAACATCCTGGGTCAGGGGCATGGAAACTTCCAGAAACACTTTGTTCACTCCCTTTGGTCAGGAGTTGTCTCTGATGCCTGTTCTCTTTTATTCTCCCCCCACCCCGTCCTCCCCACCCCCCCGTCCACCACCCTCTTCTCCCTCCCTCCCCCCACCCTCACTCCTCCCCCCTCGCTTCCTCCCTCCTTTTCCATCTCCCCTCCTTCCTCATTCCACCCCTCCCTCCCTTTTTTCCCACCTCCTCCCCTCCCCTCCCACCCCTCCCACCCCTCCCACCTCCTCCCCTCCCCTCCCACCCCTCCCACATCCTCCCCTCCCCTCCCACCCCTCCCACCTCCTCCCCTCCCCTCCCACCCCTCCCACATCCTCCCCTCCCCTCCCACCCCTCCCACATCCTCCCCTCCTCACCAGCACCTTCTCCACCTCCTCCTCTCCCCTCCCCTCACTCCCTCCCCATCCCCCTCTCCCACCCCACCCCTCCCTCCCCACTCCATCCCCTCCCACACCTCCCTCCGTTCCCCTTTCCTCCCCTCCCTGCCCCTACCCCTCCCCCTCCCCGCCACCATCCCCTCCCTCCCTCCTTCCCCTCCGCCCCTTCTCTCCCTCCCTGCCCCTCTCCACCCCCCCCCCCCCGCCCCTAGCGTTGACTACTTCACCGGCCCGGCGGACACGAACGTGGTGGTCCGACACGACGGACTGGTCACCTGGGACTCTCCGGCCATTGTACGGAGCTCGTGCCGGCTGGACGTGCGCTGGTTCCCGTTTGACAGGCAGCGGTGCCCTCTGACCTTTGGCTCCTGGACGCACGGGGGGCAGTTGCTAGACCTGTGGCCGGGCGAGAGGGGGGCGCAGCTGTCGGACTTTGTGGAGCACGTGGAGTGGGAGGTGCTGGGGATGCCGGCCCGGAGGGAGTTGCTCCACTACGGATGCTGCTCGCAGTCCTACGCCGAGGTCACCTTCACCCTGGCACTGCGGCGACGACCAGCTTTCTACCTCCACAACCTGCTGCTGCCCTGCGTCCTGCTGTCCACCCTCACCCCCCTCACCTTCCACCTCCCGGCCCCCTCTGGCGAGAAGGTCTCCCTGGGCATCACCCTCCTCCTGGCCTTCACTGTCTTCCAGCTGATGGTGGCCGAGATCATGCCCCCGGCCGAGAGCCCGCCCCTCATCGGTGAGTGCTGCTGCTCGTCGGGGCAGGGGTCACAGGTGCGGGGGTCACGGCTGGGGTCACAGGGGCAGAGGTCACGACTGGGGTCACGGGAGCAGGGGTCATGGGGGTGGGGTCATGGTGGGGTCACGGGGCTGGGGTCATGTCTGGGGTCATGAGGCCGGGGTCACGGTCCGTGTCCTGTCCACTTCCTGCCTCAGCCCTGGCCCACCCCTGACCAATTCCAACCCAACTCCCCATCCCCTCAACCCACACCTGACCCCCAACCCCTAACCCAACCCCTGACCCCCACCCTCAACCCAACCCAATCCCCCAACACCCAACTGAACCCCTGACCCCCAACCCCACCCCCACCAACCCTCAACCCAACGCCCCCCCAACCCACCTCCCCAACTCCCAGCTGCTCTAGCCTCCCTGGGGCTGAGAGTGTCTCCACTTCGAGCTGTTGGAGGGGCTTCTCCATGAATGCTTAGAGGGATCACCCATGGGGTGTGGTCTTCCACTCTCCCAGGCACGCATTCCCCTTCCAACCCTTGACCCCACACCGAATCCCCTCTCCGTGCCTCAGTCCCCTCCACCACCCTCGTCCCTCCCTCCCCTCCCTCCCCCTGAGATCTCCACTCCCTCCCAGCCCCCAGATAATCCTGGATTCCTGATGTTCCCACACTTGTGGCCGTGCCTCCTGCTGTCAGGGCCCTGGGCTCCGAAAGTCCCTCTCTAAATCTCACGGGTTCATTCCCCCCCCCCCCCCCCCACCCCTTCCACCCCCCACCCATCTTCTGTCTCCGCGCCCCGGTCCAGGCGTCTCCTGCGGAGGAGCTCGTCCAATGTTGTCCCGGGACGTGCCTGTAGGTGTAACCAGGCGCTGTCTCTGTTATTACAGGGAGGTACTACATCGTCACGATGGCCATGATCACCACCTCCACCGCCATGACTGTCCTGGTCATGAACATCCACTACTGTGGTCCTGAGGCCAAGCCGGTTCCCCGCTGGGCCAAGGTGCTCATCCTCGGACACCTGGCCAGGGTCCTCGCCGTCCACGAGCTGGGTGAGGGCTGCAGGGGGGGGCTGGAGTCCGGCCATCGGCTGCTGGGGGAGGGGGAGGCCCCCGGCGAGGAGGACGAGGAGGAAGGATCCGAGGGAGCGTTCCACCACACCAATCCTCTCTGCGTGGCGTCCAGCAGCGCCCCGCACAGGGAGGTGGATCAGGGCAGCGGAGGCGGTGGAAGCTGCCCGCACCACTGGCAACAGCTGGCCAGTGACGTTGCATTCATCAGCAGCTGTGTCCGGCAGCAGAGGGAGGCTCAGCGACAGGTGTCCGAGTGGAGGAAGTTGAGCAGAGTGGTCGATCGGCTCTTCACCTGGACCTTCACTCTGATGGTCACTGTGATGAGTGTTTTCATCACTGCCCAAATGCTGTAGTCCGACTGTAGCTCGACTGTAGTCTGTAGCTCAATTGTAGCCTGACCATAGTCTGTTTGTAGCCAAACTGTAGTCTGGCTGTATTCTGGTTGTAGTTGGACTGTAGCTTGGTTGCATTCTGTTGTAGCTCAATTGAAGTCTGACTGTAGTCCAGTTGTAATCTGACTGTAGCCTGATTGTAGTCTGTATCCCGATTGCAGTCACCTTTTGCGGTCCCAATTGTAGTCTGACTGTAGTTGAGTTTTAGTCTGGCTGTAACCCAGCTGTAGCCAATTGTAGTCTGCTTGCAGCTCAATTGTAGTTCAACTATAGCCTGCCTGTAGCCCCCAATTGTAGTCTGACTGTAGCCCTGGTTGCAGTCCGACTGTAGCCTGGCTGTACACCAGCTGTCAACCAAATGAACACTAGGCCAGCTGGGCGCTGACTATTGACCGACAGATTGAACACTCACTGTGACTCCACTGACTGTACCCTGAGTGAACAGTGGGAACTGTCCCAGAATCTCAGGAATTCTGGAGATGTCTCCACCACCACCAACTCTGGGACACACGTTGCTGGCTCTGGGCCATGTTCCTCTCTGTTTTCTTTCTAACTCGAGTTCCCCTGAGCTCCTGATTCACTCTGGAACTGTTGCTCTCCTCTATTTCCGGCTTCTGTGTCTTCCTAAAGATAAAATATCCCCCTCATTCCCACATTCCCGATTCTGAAGGAAGTTGGGAGGTGAGCGAAAGGCCGACCCTGGCAGGGTGGGCCAAGGGGCCTGTTTCTGTGCTCAGTCCCGGCCACGCTCCCCTCCCTGTCTGATCGCAGGGGGACGGTGATGGTAATCGATATCCGTTGTTGAACCACTGGACTTGCACCGCCTGCTGTCCTGGGTCATCCGCTGGGGTTGGTTCCCACGGGGAGCAGGTTCAGGGGGAGGATGAGAAACAGACAAGGCAGAGAAGGAGGTGGCTGGTGGGAGGCTGAAGTCAAGGGACCGAATGGCCTGCTTCTGTGCTGTAACTTGCAGGAAATTCTCTGTGAATCCTCTGTGACAACCCCACCCCCCACCCCAGTCCGACTCCTCCCCACAGCCGGGATAAGACAAGATATCTTTATTAGTCACATGTACATCAAAACACACAGTGAAATGCATCTTTTGCGTAGAGTGTTCTGGGGGCAGCCCACAAGTGTTGCCGCGCTTCCGGCGCCAACATAGCATGCCCACAACTTCCTAACCCGTATGTCTTTGTAATGTGGGAGGAAACCGGAGCACCCGGAGGAAACCCATGCAGACACACTTGGAGTTTGACCCTCAGTTACCCTTTCAGGACATCTTCCCATTTCACAAGAGCTCGAGAGCACGTGCCACCAGACTCGAGGACAGCTTCTATCCCACTGTAATCAGGCTCTTGAACGGACCTCTCATGTTAAAGATGGACCCTTGATCTCCCAATCTACCTCATTATGACCTTGCACCTTATTGTCTGCCTGCACTGCACTTTCTCTGTAACTGTAACACTTTATTCTGCATTCTGTTTTCCTTTTTACTACCTCGATGTACTTACGTATGGCACACAGACAAAAGCTTTTCACTGTATCTCAGTACATGTGACAATATTAAACCAATACCTATGGAGGAGGCCACAGTCAATGAATTAACCCTTTGTGTTCAAAGTGTTGGCAAAGCACAATTGTTCACTGAGTCTCCAACTGCCTCAAGAAGGCAACATCCATCAGCAAAGATCCCACCATTTGGGCCATGCCCTCTTCTCGCAGCTCCCATCGGGCAGGAGGTACAGAAGCCTGAAGTCCCACATCACCAGGTTCAGGAACAGCTACTTCCCTTCAACCATTCGGTTCTTGAACCAACCGGCACAACCCTCATCACTACAGTTTAGCAACACTGGGACCACTTTGCACTAAAATGGTTTAATTTATGTTTTTCCTGTGAATGTTGAGTCTCTGATGCTGTGTGCCTGTGATGCTGCTGCAGTAAGTTTTTCATTGCACCTGTGCACACACGGACTTGTGTGTGTGAGACAATAAACTCGACTTTGACTTTACTGCTGTTTGCATTGGAGCGCTAAGTCTGGAAGACATTGTTGGAAATAAGACAATGCTGGAAATACTCAGTGAGTCAGGCAGCATCTGTGGAGAGGGAAGTGAGTCAATGTTTCAGCTCGAGGAGAGTTCATCCGAACCAGGTGGAAGGCAGGCAGGAGGGAGTGGGAGGCAGAGACCGATGAACGAGTGGAGGCTGATTGTCAGAGAGATTTTCAGGAAGAGAAGTGCAGGTGAATTAACACTGGCATGGGCTGCGGGGGTGTAGACCGGCTGATCCAGCAGCTAGAATAACAAATCATTGATAGAGTTACTCACGGGATTGTATGACATTTAAGGGCAGATCACCGTGTCCCTCCAATTTAAAATTGGAGGTTTATAAAAGGTATAGAGGTTTATAAAATAATGAGGGGAATAGACAAGGTGGATGGTCACGGTCTTTCCCCAGGGTAGGGGAGTCTAAAACTGGAGGGCACAGGTTTAAGGTGAGAGGGGACCTGAGGGGGAACTTTTTCCACACAGAGGGTGGTGGGTGTGTGGAACGAGCTGCCAGAGGAAGTGGTAAAGGTGGGGACAGTTACAATGTTTAAAAGACCCTTGGACAGGTCCATGGACAGGGAAGGTTTAGAGGGATACGGGCCAAACGCAGGCAAATGAGACTAGCTCAGATGGGCTTGGTTGGCACGGATGAGTTGGGCTGAAGGGCCTCTTTCTGTGTTGTATGACTCTATGACTGGTTGTTAGGATATTTGTGGTGGGATAACTTTTGGATTAAGTGGGAGATCACTGTCCAGTTTGTAGCTAAGGTGGTGAGCAGTTCAGAGAAAAAAAAGCAGAGAGTTAGAAACACTCAGCAGGTCAGGCAGCTTCTGTGGAGATAGAAACCGAACCAACAGGGAGGTACAGTTCAGCCTCTCCCTCGGAGCTGATCCGATGAACGTTCCTGGGATTCTGACGGAGTGGATCGAGTGGTGAGATCTAAAATCAGGAGGTGCAGAGGGCAGAGAGGAAATGTCTAATACCAGAGGGTGTGCATTTAAGGTGAGGGGGGAAAATTCAGAGGAGATGTGTGGGGCAGGTGTTTTACACAGAGAGCGGTGGGTGCCTGGAATGTGCTGCCGGGGATGGGGGTGGAGGCAGATACGATAGAGGGGTTGAAGAGGCTCTTAGACACATGGATGTGCAGAGACTGGAGGGAAAGGGACATCGTGCAGGCAGAAAGGATCACGTTAGGCATTTAGTTACTAGTTTAGTTAGTTTGGCACAACATTGTGGGCCGAAGGGCCTGTTCCTGCGTTGTGTTCCATGAGGTGGGATCTGGGCGGTCCCTCCGGTGTGGGAGCTGGGAAGTCATTCCCTCAATAGTTTGGAAATGGGTTTGGGTGGGAAGAGGGAAGCCTCCTGGAAACAAGGGCCACTCCGATCCCACTCCGCGGATAGCCTTCCCCGGATTCGGTGGGAGGAGAAACTGCCACTTCACCAACGTAAAACACGGTAAGGCGGACACCAGCTCGGGGCCAATCACTGACGGCTGGTCCACTCAGCAAGGTCATCCACCGAGGTTCATGGTTTGATCCCGGTGCTCGACCCTCTCAGACATCCAGGGCTGAGATCAGAACATTAGGAAGGAGGCCATTCAGCCCTTCGAACCTGCCCCACCATTCATCAGGACCGTGGCTGATCTTTGACCTCAGCTCCATTTTGCTACACCCTCCCCGTGTCCCCCCGAGACCCTCAACCACCTCAATAGGTACACGGAGGGGTGGGGCTTGGAGGGATGTGGGCCGAATGCAGGAAATTGGGACTAGCTGGGTGGGCACCGTGGTCGGCATGGACTGGTTGGGCCGAAGGGCCTGTATCCGTGCTGAATGACTCTTTACCCCCTATTCAGAAACATCCCCCTGGCCCCTGACTCCTCAGCTGGGGAACATCCTCCCTGCATCCAGCCTGTCGATTCCCTTCCATCCCTTTTTCAAAAGAAAACAGGAAATGCTGGAAACACTCAGCAGGTCAGTCAGTGTCTGTGGAGAGAGGAGCAGAGTTAACGTTTCAGATTGAAGACTTCATCCTTTCAGGTAGGGAGACATAAACTGTGCCCAATACTCTGGGTGCGGTCTCATCGGGACCCTACCGGCCCAGTGGAATTAAAATCATAGAATCACACAGCACACAAACAGACTCTGCGGCCCAATTGGTCCGTGCTGACCAAGATGCCCTATCCAAGCTGGTCCCATTTGCCACCGTTTGCCCCATAACTTTCTAAACCTTTCCCATCCATGTACCTGCCCAACTGTCTTTTGGAAGTCATTATTGTACCTGCCTCAACCACTTCCTCTGGCAGCTTGTTCCATACACCCACCACCCTCTGTAAAAAAAAAGTTGCCCCTCAAGTTCCTATTAAATCTCTCCCCTCTCACCTCAACCCCATGCCCTCTAGTTCTTGATTCCCCAACTGGGGAAAAAAGACTGAGTGCATTCACCCTATCTATGCCCCTCTTGACTTTATGAACCTCCATAAGATCACCTCTCAGTCTGCTATGCTCTAAGGAATGAAGTCCCAGCCTGCCCAACCTCTCCCTGTAACTCAGCCCCTCAAGTCCTGGCAACATCCTTGTAAATCTTTTCTGCACGCGTTCCAGTTTAACAACATCCTTCCTACAGCAGGGCGACCAAAACTGAACACAATACTCCTAGTGCGGCCTCACCAGCGTCCTGTACAACCGCACCGTGACCTCCCAACTTCTGTACTCACTGCCCTGACTGATGAAGGCCAGCCTGCCAGATGTGTTCTTCACCACCCTGTCTACCTGCAACTCCACTTTCAGGGAACCATGTACTTGTACTCCAAGGTCCCTCCGTTCTAGTATTAGATCAAGAGAGTTATGGATACCAAGAGGGTCAGGAGATTGGAGGGAAGGGGTGGGAGTGGGGGGAGTTATGAATGAACCTCTGAACCAGCCCTGACCTGACTGAATGAAGAGTCGAGTGTTGGAACCGTTACTCCTGGTTCTACGCCTCAGCGCTCCCCGGGAAGATCACTGTCCTGCCCTACAAAATGATTTTAATTATGTGGCTTTTCCTTTAATTAATGACTGTGTGATTGACACATACACCGACTTCCAGTCTCCATAATTAACAAGGAGAGTGTGTCTTACACACCACAAACACCAGTTACTGTGAAACAAGCCATCGGAGGAGGTGTACAGAGCTTTAAAACATTCATAGCCCCAAGCCCAAGAGCACTCCATCAATAATGAACAGTTTCCAAATATCTCCTTCCAAGTGCAAGTCCACACCTCCCTGTAAGTAGTGACACAGGGGGTGAGGGCAGTGAAGAAGGCATTCGGCAGGCTTGTCTCCGCAGGCCGAGGCACTGAGTACAAGAGTTGGGACGTCACGTTGCAGCTGTACAAACGTTGGTCAGACAGCGCACAGCACCGTGAACAGTTCTGGTCACCACACTGCAGGAAGGATGTGGCAGCAATGTAGAGGGTGCAGGAGAGATTCACCGGGGTGTTGCCTGGAATGCTTTACATTGTGGTTACAGGGAGAGATTGGACAGGCTGGGTTTGTTCTCACTGGAGCGCAGGAGGCTGAGGGGTGACCGTATAGAGGCTCATAAAATTATGTGGGGCATTGGTAGGGTAGACGGTCAAAGTCTTTTCCCAATGGCATGGGAGTCTAGAATTAGAGGGCATAGGTGAGAGGGAAGAAACTTAAAAAACATCTGTGGGGTAAGTTTTTCACACAGAGGGTGGTGGGGATACGGAATGAGCTGCCAGAGCAAGTGGTAGAGGCAGGTACAGTGTTTAAAAGGTGTTTGTACCAGTACTTGGATAAGAAGTGTGTTGAGGGATACAGGCCTAAAGCAACAAATGGATTAACGTAGATAGGCATCATGGTCAGCATGGACAAGGTGGGCTGAAGGGCCTTTCTGTGCTGTACCATTCTATGAAATTGGTGCAGAGATAGTCGTGATAATCCACCATTCCCTGGATTATGATAAGCTCCCAGAGGAATGGAAAACCCCAGATGTAAGACCACTTTTGAAGGAGGGAGGGAGACGGAGAGCAGGAACCCATGGGTCAGTTAAACTTATACCTGTACCAGGGAAATGCTGGACCTGTGATCGAGGAGGTAATGGTGGAAATGTTGAAAAATGTAACTCAGAGCCAACGTGGTTGATGAAAGGGAAGTTGTATTTGAGAAATTTGCTGAAGTTCTCCAAGGATCTCACTAATGGGGTGGGTAAAGTGAACCTAGTCCACATTTGCAATTGGATTGCTAAGAGGTATGCGAGAAGGTCACCACACAAGAGCAGTAAGAGGGTTGGGGAAATATATTGGCACATAATAAGGGGAGTGACCAACTGACATAAACAGGCTCAGGATAGATGAGTCATTTCCAGACTGATAGCAGCAGAGAGTCACCGAGATCAGTGCTGGGGCCTCAACTATGTACAATCCACATCGATCACTGATCACAGCACATAATTAGGAACGTTGGTCTTTATTGCAAGTAGTACAGGGTGTAAAAGTGGGGAGGTTTTGATGCAACTTGACACCGCATGTGATTTTGGTCTTCACGTTGATGTGTTTGCACTGGAGGTCGTGCAGGGAAGGTTCAGTGGGTTGATTCCTGGGAGGGGGAGAATGTACGTAAAGGGTTGGGTAGGGGGGTCCTATACTCATTGAAGGAGAGGGGAATTGAAAGAGGTAGATACTGAGAGGCTGTTCCCCCCACTGGGGCTATCTAGAATTAGGGGCAGCATTGAAGAATGGGTTACCCACTTCAGACAGCGACAAGGAGGAATTTGTTCCCTTGGAGGGTGGTGAGTTGTTGGAGGTGGTGATGGAATCAGTGAATGTATTCCAGGTGGAGACCACAATAGAGCTGAGGGATGTGGAGAGTGGGTGGGAGATGGTGTTGACGTTGTGCTTGGAGCAGCCTGGATCTTATTGACCATTGGATCAAGGTGGCAGGGTGGACTGAGCCACCACTGATGTATCTGTGGAATCTACACTCACTGCCGTCACATAGAAGTGCCAGAGGTTCCACAAACAGTCATATGACCTGACGATGGTTTTGCTCATCGATTGGCAGACAGGTACCAGGTACAGGAATGTGGTACCAAGCTAACAGGCTCAGGCTTGGCCACAAGCATATTTCTCCTCCAGTCTGTGCTCAGGGTGGTTTCAGACACTGGGATGGGTTGCATTCAGCTGAAGAGCAGGAAGCTTTGCAGCAAGAGTCTGTCCTTCTGTTGGCCTGCAGGAGTCTGATTTATCCAGAAACAGGGAACACTCAGGGAGGGTCTCAGACCCGAGGTGCTGACCCCGTTCCTCTCTCCACAAGCACTGTCCAACCTGCTGAGGATGTCCAGCAGGTTCGGTTTCTATTTCAGATTTCTGTTTGATGCCCAGCTCTCCAGCCCTCCACATTACCATCCTATGAAAGAACACAAGGAGCTGCAGACCCTGGCTGCACTCGAGCCTGACCCTGGACCTCAATACCTCCCCACTCAGCCTCCGGCACCAGGGCAACCTGGAGATCAAAGGCAGCACCTCCTGCCAAAGGGCCTGAGATGGGATCCAGGCAGGTGACACTACCTGCTTGCATCCCTGGAACTTGCACTGTGATCCGATTGGGATGGATGGTGTGACTAAAGGGTTCAAGTCTGGTAAATGCAAACTGTTTCTTCTAATTGGAGGTTTATTTTGGGGGAGAGGTAGGTGCACAGGGGAAGGATAAGATTTCTTTATTCGTCACATGTACATCAAAACACACAGTGAAATGCACCTTTTGCGTAGAGTGTTCTGGGGGCAGCCCGCAAGTGTCGCCACGCTTCCGGCGCCAACATAGCACCCCCACAACTTCCTAACCCGTACGTCTTTGGAACGTGGGAGGAAACCAAAGCAAACGCACGGTGGGATCACAACCTCCAACCCAGGTCCTGTAAGGGTGAGAAACTCCCCCACGCCACCCCACCAACAGAAAATGGGTGCAGAGATCTGGAACAGCTCATCTTCCACAATTAAGGCAGGGCCAGGTTGGAACTTTCAAGACAGGGTGACTATTGGCCAATGGATTAATGCAGAATGGATCAAACACCAGTGAACGGTGAATTCCATGGCACAGCAAACTGCAGCCAATTTGCCCTCTCTTCCAATGGAGTTAGGGGTTAATCCTCCAGACATTATGTAGAACACAACAGTACAGCACAGGAACAGGCCCTTCAGCCCACAATGTCAGTGCTGACCATGGTGCCAAATTAAACTAATCCCTTCATTCCCTACATGTTCATGTGTCTAAGAGCCTCTTGAATGCCACCAACTTATGTTTCCACCACCACCCTCTTAAAAAAAAAACTCCCTCACCCCCTCACCTTCAAGCTCTGCCCTCACATTTCTTCCCTAGGAGAAAGATGCTGTCTACTCTATCTGTGCCTCTCATAGTTTTATAAACCTCCATCAGGTCTCCCCTCAGCCTCCGACACTCCAGAGAAAACAACCCAAGTTTGTCCAACCTCTCCCTATAGCTCATGCCCTCTAATCCAGACAGCATCCTGGTAAATAAACCTCTTCTGCGCCCTCTCCAAAACCTCCACATCCTGTATTGGGGTGCCCAGAACTGCACACAATACTCCAAGGACAACCTCTACAACTGCAACACTATTTCCTGACCGTGATACTCTACACCCCTAGTGACGAAGGCAAGGATGCCACACACCTTTACCACCCCATCTACTTGCATTGGCACTCTCAGGGAGGAATGGACGTTGACCCCAAGATCCCTCTGTACATCAGTGCCATTGAGAGTCCTGCCATTAACTGTAACCTCCCCCCTATATTTGACCTCCTGAAGAGCAACACCTCTCACTTGCCCAGATTAAACTGCACCTGCCATTTCTCTGCCTATAACTGTAACTAATCTATAACTGACCTACACCTGCAACTCTAAAACTTTTCCCTCTCACCTTAAACCTATGTCCTCTAGTATTTGGCATTTTTACCCTGGGGAAAAAAAAGACTGTCTACCCCATCTATGCCCCTCAATTTTACATACTTCCATCACCTGTCGATATCAAGCCCTTGCCTCCCTGTGGACAGGGAAGATGGGAAGAGCCTTTGACACCATCTCCTTTATGGTGTTTCAGGCTGACGACCTTTCAGCAGACCTGGTCAGCTCTGCTCCTCTCCGCATAGCTGCTGGCTGACTTGAAGGTTTCCAACCATTTAATGTCAGATTTCCACCATCTGCACTAATTTGCATTCCAAGTTAAAGAACAGTCACAGTTGCAATATAAACACAAACGACAATTCACTCCAAGGATTTACTCTTCACAGGCACAGCAGATGATCCAGTCCGTTGTGCCTGGGAATTAAGGCTCCACCACTTCAGCTATGCAGTCCAGACTTGTGTGAAATGGTTCTTGAGATATGTGTTCTACTGGGATGGTTAGAACCATAGAAAACAGGCCACTGGGCCCTTCTAGTCTGTGCCAAAACTTTATTTCAGCACAGACTTGAAGGTTACAAAGCAAGTTGAGATCAGAGGGGAGGCAGCAACAGGGAAGCAATGGGCCTGAGGGTTTGTCACACAGCACAGAAACAGGCCCATCAGCCCAACTCATCCTTGCTAACCAAGATGCCCATCTAAGCCAGTCCCATTTGCCCATGTTTGGCCCATATCCCTCAACCCTTCCTATCCATGCATCTGTTCAAATGCCTTTTAAACACTGGAATTGTACCCACCTCGACCACTTCCTCTGGCAGCTCGTTCCACATATTGACCACTCTGGGTGAATAAGTTGCCCCTCAAGTTCCTATTAAATCCCTTCCCTCTCACCTTAACCTCTGCCCTGTAGTTTTAGACTGCCCCACCCTGGGGAAAGTCTGTGTGCATTCAATTAATTTCATTCAAAATTAAGCCCAAGGTTGCCCCAGTCCCAGTCCCAGCCGACGACAGCTCCAGCCTCCATTGTCATTTGCACATTTATTGTGGAAAGTAATGCCACTCCTGCTCCACACAAACAATTAAAAAGAAAAACTCTTAACAATCTGAGAATTTATTCACAATTATTTTAAAAACTTTAATACACATTCTTGAAACCAGGCAGCCAGGAGAGTCGCCCAGACAGGAGGTGGTGCAGCTGGGACCCACACACCAGGCAAGAGCAGGGATGGTCATGTTGGTCAGTGCACTGACCTGTCCAAGTAACCCATCTGCTGGAGAACAACATCCCAGTGGCCCTGCCTGTCATCTGGCTGACCCAGCATCCCCTCCACACTCCCCCAGCCCTGAAGCAGTGAAGGTCCTGACTGGCGGTGAAGCTGCCACACTGCTGAGTCTCAAGACAGCAGCCCTGGGTCCACGTTTAACAGCATCACTTCCTGCATTGTCCTACTCCACACAGGGTTTAAAACGTTTCCACAGGGGGCCAGCGATGGAACAAATCCACAGGGATTTCAGGACTAACTCTGCTGATGCACCACGGATTCCACTAGCATTTGGAATTTAACTCCTTCACCTGCCCCCAGCTCCCTAGTGTCCAACATTCCCCCAGTTAACCTGCAGTAAGACGTTCACTGACTTTCTGCACCGCAGTTTACTGGGGGCTTCCCTCCCAGACCTCCCACCTCGGCGATACAAACCCAGCCAGTATCTACAATGTGGCAGCTGTGCCCTCACCAACAGCAGCACTTTTCACAGAGACCCTGCCCACACACCACTTCCACAGGGGACCATCACCAACTGGTCTTTAAACCTTACAATACAAATGCCTGCACTTGGCCCCCAGTGGCAGGAAGCTGATGCAGTGCCCATCCAGACACCACAAACCTCCCTTCCTCCCAGGTTCTCATCTTTACCTTTGGTTCAGGAGAATGCCCGTGGTCTGGGGCAGGGCTCCATTTCTGAAGCTGCTCCCTCGAGCTGTTGAGATCCCAGCAGCATACAGCAACTGCTGGGGGAGGTTTCAGTCTGCTACCCCTCAAACCAGTGCTCCTTCCCCATGGAGGCAGTGCTGGGGACAGGGCAGGGGTGGAGCCAAGCCTCCTGGGATACAGACTGGGATGGGCTCAAGTCTGTGAACTTCCAACCATCTCTAGACACTGCCTCTGCTGTCCGAGGCACTAAGGAACAAACATCTAGGATCCCCAGGGCCAGCGAGGGTCAAGTCTGCTTTCCCTTCACTGCGGGGAGGGAGAACAGCTCAGGAAGGAGTGGCCCTGGTTGAACACGGCAGAATTTGAAAATGCACAACAGACTCCAGCAGACACAGAAACATGACTGAGAAACAGATCAGCACGTGTTCACTCACTCAACAGGTCTCCCATTTCTCTGTGTGGACATGCAGAGGCCCTTTCTCTGGGAGCTGTTCCAAGCTGCTTGCTGAGCTGCTGCAGCTGTAAGCATGCTTCCATCCCCTGCCCGGGGCTGTGGGGCTCATCTCCTGTAGGGGTGGGGTCTCTCCGCAAGCAGACTTCCGACACACAGCTCACACATATGCAGCACCTTGCACTGATAGGAACACAGGCAGATCCAGTGTCTGCATACAACACGGCTTAAAAAAAAGTTTGTCAGTCTGACCCCTTGCTAACATGCCTCATTTAATCTGGTTTTAAGCAACTCACCCTTGGAGGGAGGGGTTCACTGCTGAGAGCTCACCTACACAACGTCCTTAGCTTAGAACAGAGTTACTACATTTTAAAACAAGTCCCACCAAGCCATTCAGTGCCACATAACTGGGAACTGGCACCCGTTCCCACGACTTGAGATTGCTGTCTGTGCAAAGGTCTTTGAATGGCTCCTCTACAGCAGCCACTGAAGGTCAGGATCTTGCAGAAGATTTCCGTCCAGCCTCATGGACCGTCGTTTGCTCCGGGTGGGAGAGGAGAGGCGGAGGTGGCTGGGAGTTGCCCCCGCCCTCCAGCAGACAGGAGTCACGGCTACGGCCCAACAATCAGCTCCCGCAGGTAGGTCCGGGTCAGGCTGCGCAGCTCCTCCAGGGCGTAGTCCTCAGGCATGGGCAGCTTGCGGATGCAGGGAGCGAGCAGGCGAAGAGGGATGTGCTGAAAACTGGGGGCCCGGTCTCCAGGCTGCTCCACACTGTGCTGCAGCCCAAGTACGGTGCGCAGCATGTTGGCAACCTGTTTGGCCATGTCTGGGCAAGGGGGCAAAGCAGGAGAGTCATATCAGGGCAGGAAGCATCTCTAATATCCCACAGGGAAGTGAACCCACCCTCTAGCCTCGCCCACAACTCCCACTACTGCTCCAGAGTTTAACCAGGCTGGGCCCTCAGCTACACAGAAGGCAGAGGTTCGATTATTGATACAACATGGAAAGAGGCCATTTGGCCCACCATGTCCATGCTGAACAGTGAGCATTCATCTGTATTAATCCCACTGGCCAGCACTTGTCCAATTCCTTCTACACCTGGGCAATTCAAGTGCTCACCTGGAGGCCGTGAGTGACCCTGCTTCCCACACTCTCTCTAGCAGTGTGCGCGCCAGGTACTTACCACTCTCTGGGTGGAAAAAGTCCCCCGCAGATCCCCTGAATCTACGTCCTCTAGTTTTATCTACCTCTAGTGCAGGCAAAAGTTCCCTGCAGTCTATACCGCTCAAAATTTATACGTCTCAATCATGCCCTCAACCCCCTCTGCTCTGGGGAGAACAGACCCAGCCTCTCCAGCCTGCCCTCATAACTGACCTGCTCCATCCCAGTGAGTCTGTGCCCCCTCTCATCCTTCCTATGGTACGGGGTGACCAGAAATGCACACAGTACTCCAACTAAGGTCTGACCGATGCTTTATCAAGGTGGTGCATGAACACCCCCCCCCCCCCCCCATTGTATTCAATGCCCTGACTAATGAAGGCCAGTATCCCAAAAAGCCTTAATTACATCTCCCTGCACTGCCACCTTCAAGGATGTTTGGACTTTTACACCAAGATGCCTCTGCCCCTCAGTACTCCTAGCACCCCCCCCACCCCCCAGTCAAGGCATGTCCCAAAATGCATGACAGAACACAACCCCACCACAGTCATTCATTCAGGAAGGGTTAGGACACCCAAGAGGTTTCTGCTTTTGGGAGGAAGGCAGAAGTTGGGATCATGAATGAATCAAGGGAAAATCCAGGAGAACTTTCCTCCACCCAAGGGGCAGTGAGAATGTGGGACACTCCCTTGGGTAGCGGTGAACAACAGGGGAAGGGGTGGGAGAAGGGAATGCTCGACCTGTTGGCGGCAATTCTGCGTCACCAGCCGTGTGGCAGGTTCCAGCGGGAGAGTCTCGAACAAGGGGATATGGTCTAAAACCGAGGCACGGAGGAGTTCCTTCTTGCAGAGGGGGGTGAATCTCCGGAATTCTCTGCCAGAGTCGTGGAGGGCAGATCATTAGGATGACTCGACTGGTCTGTGGGTTCCAAACCCCCCATTTTACAGCATCCACAGGAAAGTCAGTGACCCAAAATGTTCACTGATTCTCCTCCCATGTGCTGACCAACATTCTGTTTTTATAGTAAGGGGTTGGAGGGTACAGTGGAACTCTGGAGTTTTACTGCATTCACCCAGAGAAAAATCCTTCTGCACAACAACGGGGTCACTATTTCATTGCTGATTCACTGTCTTTCTCCCACTTGGCAGAACCTCAGTAGAGAATGCAGTGCCAGCTCATGGATCACGGTGTACGCAGCCTGGCTGCTGTGTATCCTGCCATGGTGACTACACTGTCTAAAGGGATGTAGAGGCTGGAAAAGGTGCTACAGAAATACAGAATGGAAAAAAATGGAAATGAAATACGCACCAGACTGAGCCAGGCGGTCTTTGGCCGTGAGACACTCGATCAGCTCGATCCGACTGCACAGGGACATCACCTCAGAGTGGATCCTCTCCAGCTCATAGGTTGGGTTCTCCACCTGCAAGACAAAGGCAGTTAACTCTCCCAACAGGCAGAGCAGCCTCCCTAGACGGAGCCTACTGCTGGCCCCTGTGAGGGGAGGGAGGGAACTCAAAATCCCACAGCCTCAGAATCCCAGCCAGATTGACAGAGACAAGAGGATGCTGTGGAGACCCAGCACAGAAACTGGCCAGAGGGCTGGCCTTTTACGTACAACAGAACAGCACAGCAACAGGTCCTCCAGCCCACCATGTCTGTGCCTAACATGATGCCAAATTAAACTAATCCCTTCAGCTTGCACATGAAGCATGTCCCTCCATTCTGAGCACAATTGTCTAACAGCCTCTTAAACACCTCGACCGCATCTGCCTCCACCCCCACCCCTGGCAGCATATTCCAGGCACCTACCAGTGTGCGTAAACAAAAATCTCCTTTAAACTTTCTGCCTCTCACCTTAAATGCACGGTCTCTCGTTTTTGACATTTCTATCCTGGGAAAAAGACTCTGTCCAACCTATCTATGCCTCTCAATTTTACAAACTTCTATCAGGTCTCCCCTCAGCCTCTGACGCCCCAGGGAAAACAACCCAAGCGAGGATGGGTACTGGGATGGAAGCAGGGGGGTAAGCCACCCAGCACTACACAGAGGGAGTCACCAGCTCACACTGGAGCTCGAGTGAAGAACACTGACCATGACCACGTGTCAGATCCCTCTTCTGTACTGGACAGAACTAGAACTGGAGGAACCCAGCGGGTCAGGCAGCATCTGTGGAGGGAAATGGACAGTTGACGTTTCGGGTCGAGACCCTTCAGTATAGCTGACCATCTCCTCTCCCTTTTCAATCCAGATGCAGGGTCTTAACCCAAATTGTCAACTGTCCATTTCCCTCCACAGATGCTGCCCGACCCGCTGGGTTCCTCCAGCAGTTTGTTTCTGCTCCAGATTCCAGTGTCTGCCGTCTGTGTCTCCACTGCAGGAATCCTGCCCGTTAATTGCAGATTTTGTTGATGTAACAAAGGGTCTTCAACCTGAAGCGCTAACTGTTCTCTCTCCGCGGGTGCTGTCTGATCTGCTGAGTGGTTCCCGCATTTCGTGTTCCTATTTTAACTGCTACGGTGCTTGGAGTGAGCTGCGACAGCACAGACTCCAGGTTATTGCACAGCCTGCGCTCCAAGCAGGACAGCTGGCTGAGGCACACAACATGGAAACTGGCCTTTCAGCCCACATCCACATCAACCAGTAAGCAGCCTCTATACTAATGGAGACAGGAGACTGCGGATGCTGGAATCTGGAGCAACACACAAGATGCTGGAGGAACTCATGCCTGACCCACTGAGTTCCTCCAGCATCTTGTGTTACCCTTTACACTAAGCCCATCCCCACAATCCTATCAATTTACCCCCCTCCCCCAACGCACTGGGGGCAATTTACAGCAGACAATTAACCTACCAACCCGCACGTCTTTCGAATGTGGGAGGAAACTGGCAAACAAACAGCAGAGGTCGGGATCAAACCCTGGTCTCTGGAACTGAGAGGCAGTGGCTCTGCCCACTGCGCCAAAGGCTTCGACTGCAATGTGTAGCCTCACGGGGACAAGACCCCACTGCTCACCTCAGCAAGTCCCTGCACCATTTCCATGACTCTGATGTAATCATAGAAGACAGCTCCGGCCGTATCCCAGTCCTGGATCTGGAAGATGCACTCGGGCAGGGCCAGCTTGCTCAGGAAGAACTTCAGGTAACTGTAATTCTCATTGATGATGGCATCTGGTGGTCAGGGAAGGAACAAAATTGGGTCAGATTCCCTGTGAGAGATCCAAAGCCACTTCACCTGCACACCCCTCACCAACTCCCTCCCCACCACACACACACTTCCTCACATATGCTGCGTTTGTGCATCCATGTTCCATCCCTTGCACCACACAGCCTCTCAGAACACACCCTACCCAACAGTAAATGACTCAACGCCTGGGGTTAGAAGGGCAGAGAGCCTCACTAACACCAGCGCAGAGGGCATGTGAAAGGATATAGTTGTAGGAAAGCGAGTTTGACAAAGTTGCCATAAACTGCATGCAGGTCACATCCCACAGAGCCGCTGCCTCCTGTCAGAGGACACGAGGACCAGAGGCATTCTCTGGGAAACAGTTCCTACCAAGTTCTCTCACTGATTTGTTAATGACTGCTGTAAACTGATGGTCCCAGTTCTGGGACCCGTCCACCCCAGCACTCCACACAAGTCACAACCCACTCAGTTAACACCTCCATAAATGTTTAAATCACCACTCCGCCCCTTCCCCCACCCACCAGGGGAAAGGGCCCCAACTTGCTGCTAATTATAGCGTCCCAGTTTTGACCTGACCTTCCTTCTCCCCAGAGTCCCATTCACTCAGCACTCCCGATTCTGTTGACCCACATGCCTGGACCAGTCCCAGGCTTCAGTGTTCAGATCCTACTTGCCCTCAGTCCCCGCCCTTCTCCAACCAGCAGAAAGCCAGAGCTCCTCCAGATCCAGGGTTGCCATATCCCACGTTTCCATTGCGGCACCACTGCCAGCCCTGCCTTTGGTGAAAGGACCAAGGCTCCTGAATTAGAACATAGATCAGTACAGCACAGAACAGGCCCTTCAGCCCACAATGTTGTGCTGACATAGCTATTCCCTCCTACCTACAGAATGCCCAAATCCCTCATTTTCCTCTTAGTCATGTGCTCATCCAAGACCCTCTTAAAAGCCCCCAATTCTCTCCCTTTAATTTCTTAAAACCCAAGAGGCCAACACAATCAAGGACCCTCCCACCCAGACACTCTTCTCCCATTTCCCGCTGGGTAAAAAATACAATAGCCTGAAAGCACGTACCACCAGGCTCAAGGACAGCTTCTATCCCACTGTTACAAGACTCTTGAAAGGACCTCTCATGTGCTAAAGATGAACTCGATCTCCCAATCTACCTCGTTGTGGCCCTTGCGCTTTGACTACCTGCACTGCACTCTCTCTGTAACTGTAACACTATACTCTGCAAGGTTTTTCCTTTCCACTACTTCAATCGAGTGACCTGTATAGACAGCACGCAAGCAAAAGCTTGTCACTGCATCTCGGTACATAGCAACAATAAACAAACTCCATCCAAGACGGGACTTTTCACTACTATTTCCTTCCGTGTCTTAGTTTGGTCTAATTACATTGGAACAGTTACACATTCCCAAGGCATTAGGATCTCTTCCACATACCTGAAGCCAGGTGCCGAACCACCAGCTGGTGGCAATCGTTCCAGTGCCCGGCCTCGATCAGGTGCAGAGCCTCTTTGTGGATGTCACCATCGCGGTGAGCTCGCAGGCTCTTGGCGTTGTGGATCCACTGCGACGGGATGCCGAGCCGGTGTTGCAGGAACTGCTCCTTCTCTTTCAGCTGGTCCGTCTCCTCCAGGGTGCAGTGCCTGTTCAGCTGCTCCCGCACGGCCTTCACTCGCTGCCTGTAGGAACACAGCACCTTAGTGGGCATCTCCCTGGTACAGGGCAACAACACTCCTCCATGGGATACATACCACAAAGCCCACACTCACCAGAGGGCCTCCCCATCACTCTCCTACCCTGAAACTACTTTACAGCTGCATAAAACTTTGGTTAGGCCACATTGAGTATTGTGCGCAGTTCTGGTCACCCCTTTACGGGAAGAATGTGGAGCTCGTGGAGAGGGTGCGGAAGAGGTTCACCAGGATGCTGCTGGGATCAGTGGGTCTGAGCTATAAGAAGTTGGACAAAGTTGCATCGGAGGCTGAGGGGAGACCTGATAGGTTTATAAAGTTATGATAGTTAGGGTAGATGGTCAAAGTGTTTTGCCCAGGATGGAAATATCAAATACTAGGCAGGAAAGCTTTAAGGTGAGAAGGGGCAAGTTTAGAAGTTTTTTTATAAAACAAAAACCATGTGGCAGTGCCTGGAACACAGTGTCAGGAAGGTCTTAGTCTCTTGAAGAGGTGACAAGAGGATTAATGAGGGCAGGGTGGTGGACATTGTCTACCTGGACTTTAGCAAGGCCTTTGACAAGATCCTGCATAGTAGGCTAGTTTGGAAGACATCACGTGACCCAGGGTGAGGTAGCCAATTGGATACAAAATTGGCTTGGTGGTAGGAGACAGGTGGTGGTGGAGGGTTAATCATGAGACTGGGAACCAGTGGTATGCTGCAGGGATCTGTGCTGGGTCCCTTGCTGTTCGTCATATACTGCATAGCAATATTGGTGGCATATTTAGTAACTTTATTGGATGATACCAAAATTGGTGGTATAATGAACAGTGAAGAAAGTTGCTTAAGGTTACAACATGATCTTGATCATCTGTGAAAGTGGGCAAGAGTGGGAGATGGATATACTGGCTCACTCCCCCCTTTCTTTCCAGTCCAGATGAAGGGTCTCAACCGGAAACGTTGATTGTCCATCTCCCTCTACGGATGCTGCCTGACCCAGAGTTCCTCCAGCATTGTGTGTAGCTCCAGATTTCCAACACCTGCAGTCTCTCGTGCCTGGAATTTAACTTGGACAATTGCAAAGTGCAAAATGATGCATTTTGGGAAGTTAAACCAGGGCAGGACACACAAGTAAATGGCAGGCCCTGGGAACAGTTGCTGAACAGAGAGACCGAGGGGTACAAGTACAGATCTCCTTGAAAGTGGTGATGCAGGCAGACAAGATGTGAAGGTGGTGTTTGGTACGCTTGTCTTCGTCAGTTGGGGCACTGAGTACAAGAGTTGGGGATATCATGTTACAGCTGTACAAGACATTGGTGAGACCACACTTGGAGGATTGTGTGCAGTTCTGGCCACCACACTACAGGAAAGATGTGATTAAGTTGGAGAGGGCGCAGAAAAGATCCACATAGATTTTGACTGGAACGGAGGGCTTGAGTTATAAGGAGAGACTGGGTAGGCTGGGTCTGTTTTCCCTGAAGTGAAGGAGGCTGAGAGGTGACATGATAGAAGTACAGGAAATCCCCAGATTATGAACGCCCGATTTACAAACGGCGGGAAGGCGGCGCAGAATTGGGCGCAGAACGGTTTGCCTGTCAGTGTTGACTTTTTCCAGATGATGGAAGTGGCGAACGGCTGGATCGTGGATTTCACGTGTTACAGTCTGTACCGCTATTTCGGGGCAGGGATGTTCGAGGAGTTCCGAATGATGAAGGACACCATGAATGGTCACCAGCCCCCCCCCCCACCCACCATCTCTCCCTCTAACTATCCAGCACTCGCTCTCTCCCGACAGGTTGTCCCCGGGTAATGACCGAGGTCCATTTCTACAGATGTCCTCAAGTTGATTTTGTCTGTCAGTCAGAAAATACACAAAATTCACTCGATGTGGTAACTGTACCTCCACAGTACTGTACTGTAATGAGTGACACCAAATGCACATAAGACTGACGACAGTCTTCATGTGTCCCAGCGATAACAAGTTATGCTGTATCTTAGACTGCTTCATACTATGTGTGGAATTATAATGAAACTGGAATCAAAATTCCATTTGGCTCTTTATAGCAATAAATAACTGAAGCTTGTAGTGATTTAGGACTAATTGACGCTGGATGTGAACTGTACATAACTGTTCCGACTTACATACAAATTCACCTTACGAACAGACTCAAAAACGGAACTCGTTCGTAATCCGGGGACTTCCCATATATAAAATTATTAGAGGCACATACAGAGTAGATAGCCAGAGTCAGTTTCCCACAGAATGGGTGTCTATAACTAAAGGTCACAGGTTTAAAAGGAATCTGAGCAGTAAATTTTCCACTGAGTAGTTGGTTTCCAATGAGCTGCAAGAGTTGGTGATGGAGGTAGAAGGAACAATATTTAAGAGGCACCTGGACAGGTACTTGACGGAACAGGGCATTGATGCAGGCAGGTGGGATTAGTATAGATAGGCACGATGGTCAACATTGACACGGTGGGCCGAATGGCCTGTTTCTCTGCTGTACAACTCTAAGAATCTCTCCCCATAACTGATGTTTCCCAGTGATGAACTTGAGGTACCCTGGCTATAGTTTTACGATCCTTCTATAACAGGTGCTTAGATCTGTATCCACCATCCCAATGTAACCCAACCTGTGCACACAGAGACTGATGACGTGACCATGTTTCAGAAAGGGAAGGAGTCAATGTGGCCCTTGGGGCAAACTCACTCAGGATTAGGAATGTGTAGCAGCACGAAGATCGCCCACTCCCACAGGCCAGCTGCTTCTAACTGAGCAGCGTAGCTGGTGTGTACCATAGCCTGGTGCCTCTCCGACAGGTGAGTGTAGTTCAGAGCTTGCAGCACTGCCCATAGGTGCCAACTTAGCCGGAAATCCAAGTGATCAGATGTCACTGTCCTGGGATTGAGGAGTGGATGGAGGTCATGGTGCCTGTGGGGAGGGAGGAACAAGAAACAGGGAACCATTGAATTAAATCAGCACAGTGGAAATGCACATTAGGTCAGCCAGACACAGCTCAGTTCAAGTGGAAACACTAAAGACATTTGGACAGGTACAAAGTTTAGAGGGACATGGTCCAAATGTGGGCAAATGGGACTAACTTGGTAGGCACAATGGCTGGCATTGACGAGTTGGGATGAAGGGCCTGTTTCCGTGCTATACTACTCTATCACTATTAGAACTGAGACTGAAGCATTGTGTTCACACATGGGAGTAGGATTCAAAGTTTAAAAAAAAAAGTCACTATCAATGAACTCAGTACAACTTAAACTTGGACTGTTTTCTCTGGAGCGGAGGCTGAGGGGAGACGTGATAGAAGTTTATAAAATTATGAGGGGTAGAGAGAAGGTAGACCGTCTTTATCCTCAGAGTAGAAACATGAAATACTAGAGGGTATAGCTTTAAACTGAAAGGGGACAAGTTTATTGGATATTTGCAAGGCAAGTTTTATTTTTGTTTTTACAGAATGCTGGGTGCCTGGAACGCACTGCCCAGGGTAGTGGTGGAAGCAGATACAATAGCAATATTTAAGAGGCATTTAGATAGATACATGAATAGGCAGGGAATGGAGGGATATGACCATGTGCAGGCAAATTCGATTAGTTTAAATTGGCACAGATATCATGGGCCGAAGGGTCTGTTCTAATTGCCTCATAGGTACCGGATACATCAACTGGACCTAGCCCAATGGTTTATACGCCCACAGCAGAAACGTGAGCGAGAGAGATCAGTTTATTGGAAGGCTCATGTACCTGTTGCTGTAGAGCTTCAGTAAATGGTAACAGATGTCCTGATGAGGGGCATTGCCATCTTCATTCTCAGAAGCTCCAATAAGATCCACACTTGTGTCTTCCATGTAAGGTGGGAGTGGGTAGCGTGCGTATCTCTCAACATCTTCACTGCCCTGCCAATTCAGACAGAATGAGAGACAGGAGTGATCACCAACATCTCTCCACAAACCTATCTTCCTCCTCACCCCTGTCCACATCCAGGCTGGAAAATATCCCAAACATTAATCCCTAAACCAGAAGCCTCTGTTTTACTAATTATATACCTTAGATGAAGGTTTAGTAGCTAAATTTGCAGATGACAATTATAATATTAGATTCGTTCATCATATACACCAGGGTGCAATGAAATTCCTTGTTTGCGTGAAACTCACTGAGTAAACAGCGCACATGGTAATAATGAATACAGTACCTATGGGTGGGAAAGGAAGATGTGAGGAGGACCAGGAGGCCATAAGATTTCTTTATTAGTCACATATACATCGAAAACACAGTGAAATGCATATTTTGCGTCTTGTTCTGGGGACAGCCCGCAAGTGTCACCACGCTTCCGGTGCCAACATAGCATGCCCACAACTTCCTAACCTGTACTGTGCTTCAGTTACACCAGGCACTGACGACACCACATCCAGGTAGACTATACAATATCAATCTCACTTAAGGATGTACATATATGGGAATCCGTTCAGAGGGTTACCAGACTAATACCTAGAATTGGTGGGTGGACTTGGGGAATAGTTAGACAGGTAGGCCTGTAGCTGAAGTTAATAGTGAAAGGTGACGATTCAAATCCTGACAGGTGTTGACAGGGTGGCTGAGGAGGTGACATTTCCCCCCCTCGAAGAATTCAGAACCTGGGGTCGCTGTTTAACATTAAGGCGTTGCCTATTTCAGAGCTGTGGGGAAAGTCTCTCACAGAGGAGCACGAGTCTTTGAACTGGCTTCCTTCAGAACCTGGGAAGCAGAGGCTTTGAACATTGAGACAGAAGTTGACAGATATTTATTCAGCAACAAACAAGTAGACAAATGTGAATTTGAGGTTATAATCTGACCAGCCATGAATTTATTGAGTGACCTCCTGCTCTTATACGTTTGTGTGGTCTGGTGGCGCAGCAGGTAGTGGTTCAATCCCTGATTCTGACGCTGTCTGTGGGGAGTTTGCATGTTCTCCCTGTGATATGTGGGTGTCCTCCAGTGCTCTGGTTTCCTCCTATACCTCAAAGATGACCATCAGGTTAACTGGCTGCTGTAAAGTAGCCTCTGTGTGGCCAACTGACAAAAGAGTCAAAGGGGAGTTGATGATCATGTGAGAATAAGTTGAAGAGTTACAGATACAGGAAATGGGACTGATGGGATCACTTTGTTGGAAGCCGGCATGGGCCCCAACGGCATCCTTTAAACAGGTATACGGATAGGAAGGGTTTAGAGGGATATGGGCCAAACACAGAGAAACAGAACTAGCTCAGGTAGACAACTTGGTTGGTGTGAAAGAGTTGGGCCAAGGGCCTGTTGCCGAGCTGTACAACTCTACGACTATGTCCACATCACACTACATAACCCTCCAGCACCTGGCTGCTTGCCACGTGTTTAGACTTGAGCACAACAATGAAGGCACAGAAGGGCAGCACTGAGAGAGTACCTCACTGCTGGGGGAGTATCCAGGAACCACCGCACTGTTAGGAAAGCAGCACTGAGGGACAGCCACATTGTGAAGGGGGCTGTTTATTGGATGAGGGATCAGAAGTGTGCCCACCTTGTGTGAATGACTCCAATGGAGGGGTAAGGAAGTATCCAGACCACACCATCCTTCAACGCACTTAACAACACATCTGCTCACTGTCACATGACTTTTCGGACCTTGCTGTGTGATCTGCCATATTCCCCTTTACTACTGTGACTATGGTTTGGACTATTTCAGTAACAGGATGCCCAGGACATTTGAAGCTGTGAAAAGCCATGCATGAATATAACACAAGTAACAAACTATCTCCTGGAGGAACACAGTGGGCTGATACACCGCTCCAGCAGATTGTGTTGCTCCAGATTCCAGCATCTGCAGTCTCCTGTGCGTCCATGAATACAGCTCTCCTGTTGGAGCAGGATGCTGAGCAGCACAGAACACACCGCTCTGGAGCGCGACACAAGCTACAGCCAGCAACCCCAGGGAACCAAGCACCAGTACCCCAGCTGGAAAACGCTCAGCTTCCGAAGGAGCTTCTTCCTCCCACCCTGTCGGCAATACCTGAAAGGCCTCGGTGTACATGTTGAGCGCGTCATCGATGGGGGCACTGGGAGGCAGCATGTACCAGAGGTGGATGGCAAGGCAGCGCTTCCAATCCAGCTGCGAGCAGATGTTGATGTAGCCCTCCGATGACTTCCACACCTGGATAACAAGAACCCAGTGTATGACATACACTTCACTGGAAGTGCAGAGCCAGGCACCACCACCACCCTGGCCGGTATCACACTAGCCTGCCAACGCTTGCCCTTCAGGAGAGCTCAGCACAGCCAAGCCACCGACCTAAAGCTTTGAACACACTCAGGCCCAGCTGTACAAGATTCTACTGCATTCAAAGACTCACCCCAATCCAACCTCACCTCCCCTCCTCCCCACCACAAACCCCCCCTCCCCATCCAACCTCGCCACCCTCCCCCCAACCTCATCCCTCCATTTACAATTCCCTTCACTGTCACCACCCAAGACCTTACCACTGCTCCATCCCCTTCCCGACTGGGATACCTCCCGACGTGCAGCCTTACTACACACCGTCACCCCTGCCAACATTGGGGACCAGCCCTGCCACCTCCCTTCAGTAGGAACTCAGAACTACCTCTTCCCAACAGTCCTGATGAGATCCCTCTTGTGTTGAAAATACTCACGGCTCTGCCAGCAAGCAGGGCGAAGATCTTCAGTCTCTCCTCCTGCATGAAGGAGTCGGCCACCAACTGGTTCCAGTCGGCAAGCTGCCTGCTGAGCAGCTCCCTGACTGGGAGGCCCCCACCTGCCTGGGCTACTAGCAGGGCCATTCTGTGATCCCCTGCAACAGATACACACAGAGGGCACATTAGTAACCTAACCACCAGCAGGGTCTGTGGTCTGCACAGCCAGGGGTCATGTCACAGTTATACACCACAGAAACAGGTCCTTCAGCCCAACTCATACATGCTGAACAAGATGCCCATCTAAGCCAGTCCCATTGGCCCATATCCCTCTAAACCTTTCCCTGTCATTGTACCTGTCCAAGTGTGTTTTTTTTAAATGTTATTGTACCTGCCTCAACCACTTCCTCTGGCAGCTCGTTCCACATACATACAACCCTCTGGGTGAAGAAGTTTCCCTTCAGGTCCCTAATAAATATTTCCCTTCTCACCTTAAACCTATGCCCTCTAGTTTTTGATTTGCCAACTCTGAGGAAAAGACTGTGTGCATTCACCCTATCTATGCCCCACAAGATTTTATCCCAAAGGGTCCTGACCTGAAACGCTGACCGCCTGCTTTTCTCCACAGATGCTGCCTGGCCTGCTGAGTTCCTCCAGCATCAGAGTGTTTTTCATCTGGATTCTAGCATCTGCAGTCCTTTGTTTCTCTGTGATTTTATACACCTCTATTACATCATCCCTCAGTCTCTTACACTCCAAGGAATAAAGTCCTAACCTGCCCAACCTCTCCCTATAACTCAGTCCCTCCAGTCCTGGCAACATTCTTGTAAATCTTTGTCCTCCAATCTCCACAACTTTAACCTCTTCCCATAGAACTCAAATTCCCCCTCCTTACCACTCAAAACCCTCCCCTCCCTAATTCTTCACAGCCCTTAAACTCTTCCCTCCTCATCTTCTTCCTTTGCTTCACTAAGAGTCAACCATGTTGGCACAGGATTGGAATCAGACCTGCCAAGTTCACCACCACCTTCAAGGGCAGTTAGGGATGGCCAGCAATACCCAGATCTCTGAAAGACAAACTAGAAATCACTTCCAATTAACCATGTGCCCCTGCCAACATGGGAACTCTCTGCCACATGTTGGCTCTGGGCCTCGATAGGACACCCTGCCCACCAAGAGCAGCCACAGCTGGTAAATGCCTAAGCTGCCCTTGCCTGAACGCTGTGCGAGTTTGCAGGCCTCGCTGATCCTTTTCCCAGTCAGGTAGCTGAAGACGGCATCCACGTGGCTCTTGTGGTGGGAGACGGCCACCTCCTCCTCAATCTTCCCCTCTGCAGTCCGCGACAGCCAGCGGGAGAAGGCTTTCCTGCGCTCCAGCTGGTGAACATATGGGCTTGGCTCGGAAAGGCTGGCATCCAGTTCCTTCAGGTTGCCCCAGATGGCCTCGCACAGTGTCCATGCAAGGGACCAGTTCTTCACAACATCTGCAGGGCAGAGTTAGGCTCGTTAACCAGAGGCAAAAACGTAATGGGGAAGTGATTAAATTCCGAGACACTAGTTGCCAGAGGAGGTTACAAAGGCCACAGAAGGATTTGAACACCAGTATGAATATTTTAAAACGGATCCTTCTCTCCTTACCTTCCACCCCCTCCGACTTATCCACAGTCTCCTGGACCCAGTCTGCATACTTGTGCAGAGCTTCCACACCCTTTCGGGGCACAATTTGGGGGCACTGGTCCTTGCTCTCCGAAACGCTGTGTTGTAGCGCTATCTCCAGGGGCTCGCTGTACAGTGACACATCTCGCCTCGCTTGCTCTTCCTTCAGCGTCACTTTCTCGAGGTGGACCTTAAATGGGAGCTCAGAAGCCCTGGGGAAGTCCAAACACAGATGAAATTCAAACAGTGTGCAGGAATCATTTACTCATTACCGGACACACATTGCACCTTTCCTCTTGGAGTTAAAGAGGGTAGAAGGCAGCTTGTGTGGGGCTTGGACCTGTGGGGTGAATACAGAGTACTGCTGAGCTGTACATTCTGAACCACATGAGTGGACGAGGACAAATCGATCCAATGCTGCTTTGCATTAACAAAACGGCTAAGCTCGAGAATGATCCAGTCACCAAAGAGCTATGAATCACCTGAAGGGGGCTGCAGACAATGTCAGTGTCCAGGGGCACTAAGGTCAGTGGGAGACTGGACAGTCCAAGGTTGGCAGGTTCCTCTGCCTGAAGGTTTTAATTAACAATTTAACTGATTTCACCACCAGTACTGTACCCAAAATCAGATATATTCAATGACATTTTATAAACGCCTCTGCAAGCCCAGGAAAGGAGTATAGATTCAGAGTTATACAGCACGGAAACAGGCCCTTTGACCCAACTCACCTATGCTAACAAAGGTGCCTATCTGAGCATTCTTGCCTGCATTTAGCCAATATCCCTCGAAACCTTTCCTACCCATGCACCTGCACACATCTTTTAAATGTTGTTAATGGCCCCACCTCAGCCACTTCCTCTGGCTGCCCATTCCACATCCCCAACACCGTGTGTGGAAAAACTTGCCCCTCAGGTCCCTTTAAATCTTTCCCCTCTCACCTTAAACCTATGCCCTCTGGTTTTAGACTCCCCTACCCTGGGGTGAAAAAAAACTGACCATCCACCTTCTCTATGCTTCTCATGAATTTATACACCTTTAGAAGGTTGCCCTAACCAGTCTTTCCGTATAATGCAAGCCCTGCAGTCCTGGCCACATCCTTGTGAATGTGGATGGGGAGAGGTAGAACCAGCCAGGGTGGGTTCCAGCAAGGGAATGGAGAGTGGGAGGTTTATGGCAGCAAAGGATCGGAGGCAGCGGCGATACAACCCCTGCACTGGATGCCATGTCCAGGGCTGCTGGGCAAGGAGCAGAAGCGGTGAAGTTACTGGACCACCACCTGGACTGGACTACTGATTTGGAGACATTCTCCAGCTGAATCCCATTCTCTGGAATGGCCTGAGGCCATGGTGGGGAGCACGGGTGGGAGAGACAAGGTGGACATTGAACACCAGTTTTGGCAGGGACATCCATATCCCAGAGATCAAATAAATTCAGAGTGGGGCATGGCAAAGAGGTTGGTAAAGGGCAGGGGCTGTGAGATCCAACAGCAAGCAATGCTTTGCCTAGGCAGCAATGGATGAAGGCTCCTGGGTACAAGGACAAGGTAGCCGACTCTTCCTCAGGCAGTGCCATGGGATCTTGTGTTCATATGGGAAAAATAATTGATCCAAAAACACAGTACCAGGAAAGGTCTGAAGTGGCAGGGCGGTGGACTCTATAAACAAAGCCAAAGCAGGAAGATTTACGTGCTACAGGGAAAGGGCGAGGGAGGGGAGTAACAGTCCTCGTAGACCCAGAGTAAGCACGATGGACCAAGTCATCCTGTGTTGTGAGGCTGTGCTCCACATCTGAATCCAATCTGGATAGTGGACATTGAGGACGATGGGGTTACAGACGAACACCAGGGTGGGGTTAGCACTTTCAGGCTCTGCTGTCCTTCCCATCAGAAAAGCAAGACCCCAGACGTCTGCTGGAGGGATTCAGCTTCATATTAAGTGTGTCATGGCTGTTCAGAGCTCTCCAGGAGAACACAACCTCTCAAAAACCTCCCAGAGTCACAGGAAAAGGTGGTGACAAATCTGTCTCACACTCCATCCCAGCTCCATGGAGAGGAATCCACCAGTCTGTCTCTCCTTTCGGACACTTGCCCGTCTCCTCTGAACACCAGAATTGAATCTGCGCTCGTCACTGCCCTGGCTGTGCACTCAAGCCCCAAACACTCGCTGGGGAAGATTTCTCTTCTGTCACATTTGATTTTTTTGCCACTTTCACTGTCCCCTGGTCCTTGACCTGCTCCCCAGTGAGAACAGTCCTTCTCTACCTGCTCTATCTATACCCTTCATGATTTTAAATCCCTCTATCAGATCCCCTCACAACCTCTTCTGTTCCAGGGAGAACCACCCCAGCTTTTCCAGTCTGTCCACAGAACTGAAGTCCCTCATCTCCCCAAAGTCATTTTGGGAAATCTCCTCTGCACCCCTCTAAAGCCTCCACAACTTTCCTAAAGAACCTCACACCCACAACTGGATACAATACTTCAGCTGTGGCCAAACCAGTGTTTTGAAGAAAACACAGGTGTTCTTTGCTTGTGGGGCTTTGTCATGTGAAATGAACATCACCCCCCAATGTCAGACACTGGCCCAGAGGTTTGGCTTGTGGAGCCCAACTTCCCCAGGTGGCACAGTGAATCGTGACTCTCCCCAAACCCTGACCCTAACTTGGCCAGACACCACCCACTCCACACATACAGCACTTTCACAAGGCCTTCAGAGGAGCGTTAACTCACAAAATTTAAAGTGGTCAGAGAAATGACCAACATTTTAAGCCAAAGAGGTGGGTTTTAGGAAGCGTTTACCAGGCAGAGGGTTTTAGGGAGGGAGTTGGGTCTTTGGCAGCTGAAGGCATCACTGGCTATGCTGCAGTCAGTAAAACCTGGGATGATTGAGAGTCAAAAATGGAAGGGGCACAGATATTTGGAGGGAAGAGGTGCGGAGGAGAGGATGCTGCCAGTAACAGTACGATGGGGATGTTGGGCTGAAATCCGGACCTGTTCCATCACTTACGGTTTGATCTTGCTTGGCTTTGGAAAGTAGTTGTACTCCAGGCTGCAGGTATCAGGATCTGGGTCTGCAACAGGGGAGATCAGTGGCTTCCCACTGTGACAAAGAACACAGTTGGGTGCCCAGCCCACCCGGAAGGAGCGACCTACAAAGAGGGCCATGTCCATCAGCAGCTTCCCCTTGCCCTTGGTCACCGACTGCTCCATTGGCACCAGCCTCTGGTGTCGCCGAACACCCACTGTCTTCAGCTGGACGTCTGGCTGCTGGCCGGGTGTGGCAAAGTTGGAGGGCAGCTGCCCTGCCACCGGCCAGGAGTGAAGCAATGGTGAGCGAAGAGCCTCCACCTCGGCCGAAGACCAGGAACTTTTCACCTCCTGCTGCCTGCTGACGGGCGACAACATCTTCCTGAAGTTGGAGTTCAGCAACCTGCCACCTGAAACAAAGTTAATGCAGATAGGGTGACACATTCCACCTAGCCAGCAGTACACAAAACTACATGACAGCAGGGTGGGAGTTACAGTGTAGATCTGCAACCCACACACAAGAAGATCAAACTCCAACTCTGCCAGAAATGAAATCAAATTCAGTAACATCAAAAGCTGGTGGATCATGACAGGTGCAGAAATGGTTTACCTGCTCACCACAGACCCACAACATACAACACTGGCTCCAGTGTGAAACACCTTCTACATTCCCCCATCACACAATTCCAAGGCAGGTACAGCACAGGTTAGATACAGAGTAAAGCTCCCTTTACATGACCCCATCACACACTCCCATGGCAGAGACAGGTTAGAGATAGAGCAAAACTCTTTCTACACTCTCCCATCACCACTCCCAGAGTCAGATACAAAGTAAAGCTCCCTCTACACTCTCCCTCATACACTTCCAGTGCAGACACAGATTAGATAGAGACTAAAGCTCCCACTACACTGACCCAGCATACACTCCCAGGGTAGAATCAGGTTAGATACAAAGCTCCCTCTAAATTCTCGCATCCATACACTCCTAGAGCAGAGATAGGTTAGATACAAAGTTCCCTCTATGCTGACCCATCGCACAGTCCCAGTGCAGAGACAGGTTAGCTACAAAGTGAAGCTTCCTCTACACACTCCCAGGGTAGAGAGGGCAGATACAGAGTAAAGCTCCCTCTACACTATCGTGAGAAACAGCACCTGGATACATGGTCTTATTCTCAAGACACCCTTAGTGAGTACATTTGAGAATTTCAGAAGCACAAAAGTGAGATTAGTCTTAAGATTCCACAGCGAAAGCAGTACTTACCCAAGCTCTTTGACCTCTGTCCCTGCGTGGGGAAGATCTGCCTTATGCAGTCCTCTTTGACTATCTGCTGAGTGAAGCGTGGGTCCAGCACCCCATCCAGTTCCTCATCTTCACTGAACAGAGAAACTTTCATCACCTGCAACAGAACAGAAAGTGGGTGGAGGGAAAACAGGCTCGGATCTTAGACATTACATGAAACACTGGGGTTACTCAGGAGGTCAAGCAGCACCCATTGAGAAACAGAGCCAGTGGTCATCAGAATAGGACTTAGTTATTTTTCACAAGCTGAACCACTGTACTGAATTCACAAAGGGTAGGGTGGTGCAGTGGACCAATAACCCAGTCCACATCTCACCCAAGGACAGTGCAAGAACCTAATTTTAACAAAGATGCATCTTGGCAAAAAAAGGCACCAGGAAAGCTGAACTGGCTGAGTTTTTAACAATCGTCCAACACGCATCCTTTAAGGGAAGAAACCAGTCAGATGGCAATATCAGTGACGACACACTGCCCTGCTGAGAAAGCTGGTATCTAATGAAGGTGTCCAAGCACCATCTTCCTGGGGTAACTAGGGATGGCCAGGAGATGTTGGTCTTGTGCGTAACACTCAGTGTACAAGACTGAGGAAATAATAGAGCTTTTGTTTAAAAAACACTGGGCTTTCAGCAGACTTCACAGAAACCATGGTCCATGAGCCAAGGCACAACAAAATGGGAACCCAAATACACGTCCCCTAGCAAAGCATCACTGGAATCAGGAGGGAAGACTTTCCCCAACCACGGTTCCCAACAATTGGATGGATACTCTGCCTGTAGCCTCACAAATGTCACCCTGGGTGGGGTCAGGAAAGCCAGCACCAGGCCAGGGACATGGCTCTGGACCTGTGCCAGCTGGGCTTCTGCATTCAAGGAGGCTCACACTTCTACTGCTCCCTTCCTTCAGTAGTGCAGCAGGCAGTTATCAGCTGAGGGTAGGCCCAGCTGCAGCTCTGCAGTACAGAGTCCGTTACCTGGAGAGTGTGGGGGTCAACACCCAAACTGGATGCAATGTTGCTGGAAGCAGACACTTGTTCCTGTTCCTCTGAGATGTCCTCATCCAGGAAACCGTCAGGAATGGGCTCCTGGGTGATGTCAGCCATGTCACTGTCAAGCTCAGTCACTCTCCCGATCTGTTGCATCAAGGGGCTCTGAGGATAGAGTCAGGCTCAATCAGCTTACAGTACCAGCACTTATGGAGATGGGCCATTTAAAGCACCATCTACATCTAACTATGAGGAGGGGGATGTGGAAATGAAGAGCACCCAGAGGTTAAGCTACTGATTCACAGAGGAATATAGAGAACCCCCACGTTATAGTAGTTTGGGTTACGGAAATTCGCCCTTAAGAAATTCACAAATTGCTACCACAAAAATTTGAGATACGGAATTTGTGAGAAGAAAGCTAAATAAAATGCAAAATAAGAAGTTTTGTCAATTTTTGTCAAGGGGTCGCACTACAGACGTTTTTCTGGAAGGCAACCCCTCGGAAATGTGAGAGTGTACTGTAATCTGCATTTCTATTGTGCCTTTCACAACCATGGCCCATCCCAACGCACTTCACACCCAGTGAAGTATTGTTTGAAGAGCTGTTGCTGTTATACAGGAAGCACGGCAAGATCCCATTAAACAGCAGTGAGATCAAACCATAGAACACTACAGCACAGTGCAGGCCCTTCGGCCCACAATGTTGTGCTGACATTTTATCCTGCTCTAATATCTAACCCTTCCCTCCCACATCGCCCCCCCCCATTTCTCTATCATTCACGTTTCTAAGAGTCTCTTACATGTCCCTAATGTATCGGCCTCCACAACCTCTGCCGGCAGTGCGTTCCATGCACCCATCACTCTGTGTTTTAAAAAAAAACTTACCCCTGACATCCCCCTATATCTTCCTCCAATCACCTTACAATTATGCATCGTTAGTCAATTTCACCCTGGGAAAAAGTCTCTGACTGTCCACTCGATCTGTGCCTCTTATCATCTTGTACACCTCTATCAATTCACCTCTCATCCTCCTTCTCTCCAAAGAGAAAAGCCCCAGCTCACTCAACCTATCCTCATGAGACATGCTTTCCAATCCAGGCAACATCCTGGTAAATCTCCTCTGCACCCTCTCTAAAGCTCCCACATCCTTCCTATAATTTAAACCAACTGTTTAAATGGCTGATTGAAGAGTAAGTATTGGTCATGTGACACTGGGGACAATGCCCTGCTCCCCTCAAAAATAGTGGCCATGAAAAACTCAACATCCACCCAAGGAAGCCACAGCTTTGATGATTCAGCTGAAAGACAGCAGCCTCTGTCCACACTGGCAGTGTCAGCCTGGATCACATGCACAGGTGGGACCCACACCGATGGTCTGCTGACTCGAGAGCTGGTGGCAATACTCAGCAGCACCAGGGATCATCTCTGAAGTTTTACTGGGAGGGAGAAAAGGGGGTGGGGGAAAAAAAAGAGCACAGTAATCTGGGAAAAGCATTGTGTGTGGTGCTGGTCATACAGCAAGGTGACAATTCCCCTTCCTGCACATTACCTGTCGGATCAGGGCGGGTCTGCAGATCTGCTCCAGTTGTTTGCCTGGAAGAGCCGCAGTTTTCATCTTCTTGGTCTCTGCCTTCGAGGGCTCAATCTCCTCCTCGTCAGAATCCTGCAGCCCGTACTTGGAGAAGTGCATCACCTGCAGCAGAGTTCCACGGGTCAAAGTTTAGCTCTGATTACCGAGACTGATCGCCTTCAGCAGCACACACCTAGGATCAGGCTGCGCAGACCTTCAAAGCCAGAGTGTAGCACAGATTCTGGGTAACAAGTTCCCTGTTCCACAACAGCCACTGTCACTGAGTGTTGACCCCAGCCCAGGAGAGGACAGAGCGCAAGTGAGCAGCATTGTGGAATGTCTGCACCTACTCCAGATATACTGGCTCTGTAACACTTTTGAATGGAGCTTTATGAACGGCAGTTTGTGGTGTACCTGGATATGGATTCAATGCATTTTGTTCATTTTACTATGCCAATTTTAGCCAGCAGATTCGATGGGCTGAATGGTAAGTTGGTTTATTATTGTCACATGTTCTGAGGTACAGTGAAAAACTTGTCTTGCATACTGTTCATACAGATCAATTCATTACATCAGTGCACTGAGTTAGCACAAGGGAAAACAATAACAGAATGCAGAATAAAGTGTTACAGTTACAGAGAAAGTGCAGTGCAGGCAGACAATAAAGTGCAAGGTCATAGCGAGGTAGATTGCGAGGTCGAGTCCATCTTATTGTACTACTTGTTCAATAGTCTTATAACAGTGGGACAGAAGCTGTCCTTGAGCCTGGGGTACATGCTTTCAGGCTTTTGTATCTTCTGCCTGATGGAAGAGGGGAGAAGAGAGAATGTCTGGGGTGGGAGGAGTCTTAGATTACGCTGGCTGCTTTACTGAGGCACTGGGGAATGGCTTCTCATGTCATATGAAATGTGGGTCTCCCAACCATGGCCACTCATGGTCCTGGGTCTGACCCAGTCAGAGGAATACAAATGGAAGGCACCCAAAGGCAACAGAGCAAAGGGCAAGGAGGGTTATAGTCATGAGTTGAACATGGCTCAATGAAGAGCAGAGTTGAGATCAGGGCTGTTCTGCAGTGCCATGGGTGTAGGGTGAAGTGGGAGACCCACTGGCATTCTAGAGGGCAGGGTACCCCAGCAGGTGAAAGGTAACCAAAACCACATTACCTCAAAGACCCAGGAGCCTGTCTCACATCTGTACTCCAAGAAGCGGGCACCTTGCTTCCGTGAGGAGTTCTCCAGCCTCTCCTCAAAGCCCATTTCCATCAGGCGCTCCGGGGACTTGATCAGGCAGCGCGTGCTTTTGTCAGTTGGCCAAATCCCGTCCAAGGTTACTTCAGCACGTCTTTTACATGAGAGAAAGGGCAAAAACGAGAGAAAGAGAAATATCAGCCTGGATTCCTGCTCCGTCACCACTCTGTAGCTCCCGCTGCTTTTCGATCACTACTCCTAGCTCAGGCTGAACATCAGTAACAGCCTAGATCAGCATAATCTGATAGTCCATTGTCAGAAGTCCCATGCAAGGAATGGATATTTGGTTACTGAAATCAGAACCACACAACTCTTCCCAAAATGCATCCCCTCAAAAAAATATATTAGTTTGTTCTCACAATTGGAGGGCAAGTGATGTGGAGAGTTTGGAGTACCTAGGAGATGTTGTCCTCTGAGCAGAGAAGTTTAGGGGTTGAGGGTGGAGGAGAAACTTGGTCCGAAATCATGAGGGGTTCAGAGAATGGAATGGGGAATAATTACGAGGAGAGAGGAAGCATAGACTGAGAACTTAGTGGAAGAATCCAGACGAGCCTGTCCTGCAGCCTCTCAGAGGAGAGGGTTTAACACCCTGAACAGGAGTGGAATCTGAGGGGCAACTTTTTCCACCCAGAGAGTGGTCAGTATATGGAACGAGCTTAGCCAGAGGAAGTAGTTGTGGCAGGTACATTAACAACATCCAAAAGACACTTGGACAGGTTCTTGGGTAGGAAAGGTTTCATGGGATATGGGCTAAATGGAACTTGTTTAGGTGGGAATCTTGGTTGGCACAGGCCAGTTGGGCCGAAGGGCCCGTTTCCTTGCTGTATGACTCTACGATTCATGGATGAAGGTCCGTTCTTACTGGGAGGTTGTCTCCTCTTGGTGTGGTTACCTGTTGAGTCCCTCCCCCACAGGAGGCCTTTTGTCATCATCCAGGTACACGGTCACCTCTTTTCTGCGTATGTGCACGATCTCATCGAGGTCCATGTTGGTCAGATTCACCACCCCGGGGAAGTACACCGAACCGTAACCTGCATTTAAAAGGTCTCATTAGCAAGTTCCTGCCCTGGAGTGAACAGCAACCATTCCCCACCTCTGCAGCTCAAATCACACTGGCGTGCCCTTCTCTCCTTGTGTCTGGACACCTGCAGACCCCCCGCCCCAACAAACAACCCCATCTCCAGAGCCTTTAGTCAAGAGATATAAATGAAAGACTCTGACAATCAATCCAAAGGAACAGGATAAAATTACAGGCTGTTCTGGGTAAGAATGGTTTCTGGTTTTACAGACTTTTAAGTTGGTTTTGTCTGCAAGTTGAAAGATACACAAAAATCACTTGATACCTATACAGTACTGCAATGAAAGGCATCCGAAGCACATAATACTGATAAGAGCAATTAATAAAAGTGGAGAGAAAGGAAACTAATTCTGCCATTCGTAGGAACAAACATTTGTACGTACAGCAGACTTTTATAATTAAGAATGAGAACTAGTTTGTATGTACAGGTGTCCATAAGTTGGATGCTCATAACCTGCACACATCCTGTACTGCAACAAGGGCCACATTACACTCAGACACCAGCCTCGGCACTTTCAAGATGAGGGTAATTTTCTTCTTGTATGACTTCAGCCAAGCAGATAGCAAATCACACTCCTGACCATAGATGGTAGAAAGGATTGTGAGTGACAAGGTGAATTAATTCCCACGGGATCACCATTCTCTAACCTGCTCTTGTATTAATGTGCCATGGTCCAGCTGAATTTCTGGTCAATGGTAACCCCCAGAATGTTGACGGTAGGGAGCTCAGCAATGACGTGTCAGAAGGGAAGCAGTCAAACATCGATGCTGGAGATGGTCATTGTCTGGCACAAGTATTACTTGCCTCCTAACAGCCCTTTTCTGAATGCTGTCCACTCCTGCTGAGGAGAGCTCAGACACCTCATTACAGGGCTACACATGGAAGTGTTCAGAGCAGTCCAATAGCTCAAGGATGGTTAGGTTCAGAGCACCCACCTCAACAGAAACCTACTGACCTTTGCGTCCAATGGTGAAGTTCTCCACAATGCACTCGCCATTCTCATTGGTCAGTTGCTGGGCCAGTTCCTCCATGGAAGGGATGGTGTAATAGCCAACTTTGGTCAGGATAATGCCTGGCAAAGAGATTGCACATCAATCAGAATTAGAACAGCTGGATACAAATACAGCAAAGACCAGTACTGCACATCCCCATGTTACGGAGGGGTTGCGTTCCTAGAAAACTGCCCCATCAGTCTTCCGTAACACAATCCCTTGACAAAAATTGACAAAATTTGCTGTTTCTTACACATTTTTCTTCTGGTTTACATTACTCAAATTTCATAAGAGCAAATTTTTATTCCTCACCTCAATTTTGTTGGTAGTGATTTGTGAATTCTGTAACTGCCATAATGCAGAGGGAGGTACACTCTACCGCACACCATGAAGTGCATCCCTGAACTCATTTTAATCAACAAGTGGGTCAGAGGAAATTTCCCAAGTAGGTGTTTCGGCCCAAATTGGCCTCGTTTTCCCTCTCAGACGTCGTGAGGGACAAGTCGGATGGGATAAAAAATGGCAGAAACTGGAAAACTGAAAATGCTGGGAATACTCAGCAGGTCAGGCAGTGTCTGTGGGAAGAGAAACAGTTAACACTTCAGGTTCAGGACCCTCCATCAGAACACCGACAAAGAACCCAAACTTTTGCTCTTTCCACAGACACTGCCTGACCTGCTGAGCGGATGGACCCCAGGCTCTTCATCTAGGTGCTCACAAGAACTTGTGCTTCCAGACAAGAGGGCAGACACAGTCTGTGCTTAACATTAGCAACGGTGGGACTTCCAACAACATCGCTGGGTCTGTCTGGGTCACATGCCAAAGCCTCCAGGCAGCAGACTTGAACCACCGACCTTGGACGTGACTAGGTTCTGGGGATACTTGCACTCCTACAGAGCCTCACCTGCTGGATGAGGCGGCAAGATGTCATCCACCTCTGGCTCCTGCTCTTCCTGCAGGGATCCCTCGATGCAGGAGGTTCCCTCACTGCTCCCCTCCATCGTGCCGTTCCGCAGGTTGTTCCTCAGGTTCATCTCTGCGATGGTGTCATCCATGGTGGAGAGCTGGTGCTTGTTGCTGCCCAGGCCCTCAGGTGTCTGTGGGATCGGCTTAACGATGGTGTTCGTGTAGCATTTATTCACCTCCGGGTGGTCATCATCCTCTCTCTCCAGCCGGCTTTGTTGTTCACTAGAGTAGAACCAAGATACCAATTTTCTGGATCAGCCATAGGCAGAACAAGGGGAGATTAAACCAGCAGCCAAGATTCCAAAAACTGATTGGTTTTGTTTGAGTAAAATTCAGACTGGCAATGGCGGGGTTTATAGCTAGACCGCCAATTAGATGGTATTGTGGGCAGTGAAGGTCATCTGAGATTACAACAGGGTCTAAATCAACTGGGAAAGTGGGCCAAGGAACAGCAAATAGAATTCAATTCTGACAAGTGTGAACTGTTACATTTTGGTAAGTTATACCAGGGCAGGACTTGGTGAATGACAGGATCCTGAAGAGTACAGCAGAACAGAGAGACCTAGGGATACACATACATAGTTCCTTAAAAGTGGAGACAAAGGTGGTGAACAAGGCACTCGGCATGGCTTCATCAATCAGGGCACCGAGTAAAAGAGCTGGGATGGCATATTATAACTGTAGGGGAGTCTAACACTAGAGGGTATAGGTTTAAGGTGAGAGGAGAAAGATTTAAAGGGAACCTGAGGGCCAAGTTTTTCCACAGAGGGGGTGGGTGTATGGAATGAACTGCCGGAGAAAGTGAAAGAGGTGGGTACAATAACAATGTTTAAAAGGCATTTGGACAGGAACATGGATAGGAAAAGTTTAGAGGGATATAGGCCAAACGCAGGTAGGCAACTTAGTGAGCATGGACAAGTTGGGCCGAAGGGCCTGTTTCCATGCTGTATAACTATGGTTTTTACAATGAACTGGCATAGCCAGAATGGTCTGAATGGCCTTGAATGATTTTATGGCAAACCTGGGCCAGGCAATTTTGCATGCAAACTGTTTGGTTGCTAGGGAACTGTTTTTAAACATTTTATAGGTGCAGGTGTCAGTTAAGGGCAACATTTAAGAACAAAAGAAAGAAGCACAAGTAGGGAATGAGCCAATGGAATTCCTCCTTCGAAGAGCCTGCATAGGCACAAGGACAATTCCTCACTCACTAGTTTAGCCCTAGCACCTGGACAGTGCAGCCTGGTTTGTGTTGACTGCCACTGTCTGGGCACACTTACCTCTTCTTCAGTCAGTCAGTGGTCCCTTCACCAGCCCCCACACTACTCACCTGCCAGCCATGGGAACGTTGGAGACTGTCACAGCAGGCTCGTCTGCACAGGTGCAGGCACCATCTCCCATTCAACCAGGACATGCATCTCGGTGTACTCCTGTCACACAGGTACTATTTATCTCAACTCGTTCTTTATGACACACAGCAACTTCAGAAGGTACAAGGCAGGGGCTATGCTAGGCGAAATGTGCTTGGGGTTCTAGCGCAACTATCAACCAAGGGCTCTATCAGCAGGAGAATCCCATGCTGTACCTAATCCAGTGGTGCAGTCTCTGATCTGCAATTAAGACTGGCTCCATTCATCTGTACAAACACCCAGCCAGCTACACAAAACCACGAAAAGAGGCCATACTCACTTCACCCCATTCTCTGGATACTCCGAAGGCGAGGCCAAATCATTGGGCTCCTTGCTGAGTACTGGCGAGTACAGTGACGAGGTGTTTGAGCTCTTCAGCACCAGCTTTTTGATGCTTTTCCTGTTAATGGAAGGGATGGATTAACATTAGCTGCAACGGTTACTGCAGGGAAGACCTTCAAAAGGAGAGGCTTGACAAAAATCCCCCCAGGACCAACCACACAAGCCAATTCCCAGCAACCTAGCCAGAGGAGCAGAGAAGTCTGTGCAGGCACCCAAAGTAACAGGAACTGGACAAGCTGAGGCGCATGGTTTAAGGGATTGGACTGGAATTTCCTGCTCCATCTCTGGAGGTTTCTGCATGTCCAGCAACACCTTGGCCAAAGTATTTGATAATTGGTTTGTGGTCACACGTACCGAGATACAGTGAGAAGCTTTTGTTTGCATGTCATCCAGACAGATCATTCTATACACAAGTACATCGAGGTAATAAAAAGACAAGCAGAATGCAGAACATTGTATTGCAGTCAGAAAGCCCCACTCCCCCAACATTCTCAGCTGAACAGTCAATAGAGGGGAGCTCAGCCACACAGTTCACCCAGAGTGCAAATGGAGGGTCAGGGCCTGAAAGCAGACAGGGAACACTGAGGAGAGAATAAACAAAATTAATTGCATTATAAATCATAGCCCTCCCTTCACCTCACTCTGTAAAGAAGATTTCCAGGAGCCAAGCACGAGTTGCATTTCTCTCCCAGTATCGATCCTTGAAATATAATCACCTAAAACTCTCTGCCAATTAATTCCCCCAAAATTAAGCTTCGTGCTGCTGCCTCCAATCCCACAGGGCTCCTACTTCTCTTGAACAATGTCTGGTGGCTCAACTACTGCACCAGTGTAGAAGTGACGGACAGGTAGAGGCCCTGGTTCATCCAACCTGTCCCACACAATTCCAAGGCTTGCACTCCCCTGCCATTCAAGACCACAATCTTATGGGAAAGGCAAAGTAAAATTGAAACACATCAGTTTGGGAATGAAGTAATCCAGGAAAATCCCCTGACCCACCTGGGGCAAGAGAAGTAAGTTAGGTCAGCCTGGGCCTCAATACCTGCAGTGCCCACCTTGTGCAGCTGATGACCTGTCTCCAGCCAGGGAGTCATCACCCATGGTACAAAACAGCAGCCAGTTCCAGATGTCAACTGTTCTTTGGGAAAGGAGCCACCTTCTAACAACAAACCTCTGCCTGGCCTTGCTCAACTTGAAATGGTGACACCAAGTGCCTCCTGATCCACTGAATTCAAACAAACTGCTCAACTAAATCTGTTCATCATACAAGTAAACTGCAATCAAATCAGCCCAATGTCTGCCCTTCTCTTAAAAGCAGAATGTCAGCATTTTGGTAATGAGAAACACCACACAGGCCATACCCAGGTTATGGATAGGTTCCGTTTTTACAGATGTCCCCAAGTCGATTTTGTCTACAAGTCGGAAAGTACACAAACATCATGCAATACAGTAACCATACTTCCAGTATTGTAACAAATGGCATTGAAGACACGTAGAGAAGAACAATTACTAAAGGTGGAGAGGAAACTAGTTCTACTGTTAATAGGAACGAATGTATGTACGTCAGACTTTCACATTTACTAATATTATGGGATATATGTAGCTGTGACACTTTACTCTGCATCATTTTACCCTGTACTACCTCAATGCACTGTATAGTGAATTGATCTGTACGAATGGTATGCATGACGTTTGTCGCTGTACCTCAGTACAAGTGACAATAATAAACCAATTCAATATGTAGAGGGTGTCCACAAGTCGCGTGTTCACAACCCAAGGATGGCCTGTAATGCAAGTTAATCCAGTGGTCCTTTTCTGCACTCTTTCCAAAACCTCCAAATCATAATTCTCAAATGCATGGCTTTCAGACACAAGCTTCAAAAATTAAACCAATCATTCGCCGAACTCTGCATCCTGCCAACACACTGGAGCATTTCTGAACATGGCTGGGGTTGAGGACCAAACAGTGCCGAGATCACGTAGCTACTCCAGTGGGAAGGTGTTACCTGGGCAGGAAGGTGCCATTGGACAGGGATGTGGGCTCATCGTCGTCCAGTCCATCGAAGAGCTGGGACTTGGTGGATCCTGTAGCCTGAAGGGCCTTTGGCCTCACTCTGGTAGCGGGACGAGGCGTCAGCTTGTAGTGAGTGGGTGTGGTCAGAGCTTTCTGGGCAGCTGGGTTAGTGGGTTTCAATCGCTGCAAAGAAAAATTTGTTAAAATCTGCACTCAATGACCAGTCCATTCATCGCCTTACACTGTGGTCAACGTGAACACTTTCCAAAAACAACACAAAGTAATTCTTTCCCAGTTAACGCTGGTATTGGCTGATGGAGTACCTCCCAGCTCATCATGGAGAGCTGGGGGCATCCTGGAATCAGGCTGCACTATTCCCTCCCCACTGCAGAAACACAGCAAGAGATCAAAACTAATGGCACCCTCCTCCTTAGACTCATCCACTGTGAAGCACATGCCCCCCAATCTCTACAACCTCCCCCACAGTGGCCAGCAGTGGATTCCCTTTTCCTTTCACTCCACCCTTGAGAGCTGACCACTCTCAAAAGGAAAAGAAATCACAGGATTTGGGGAGGAAAAAGGGCAAGGCATCTTTCAGAGAGCCAGTACATGCATCCAGGCTGACTGCTGTTACTGTGCATCATGTGCCAACCTCCTTCCAGGGCCATCACTTATATTGACAGTGTGGTCCATTCCCCACAGATCTGAAAAGTGCTATGGGATTATTTTTTCCCCCTCATGTATACAGATGCTCTTGGGCTTATAGATGGAAACTACTTTTGAGACACAATGCAGTTGACCTGCAGAGAAGCCTTCACATACAACTGATTGATTATAACTGTACCACACCAACTGCACACACACCAGGTATCACTGCGCAGTGATTGTGAATTTACCCCAGAGGCATTTGCACTGGGTGATGTGGCCATGTGCCAGAGGAAACACAAGGGGCTTACCTCCTCTTTCTTTTTGGGATCAACCATAGGGTTCCTGAAGAGTGGGGAGTCTCCAAAGGGAGTGTAGGCCAGAGCATTGAGCTGCTGCTGCAACACTGCCTGCTGTGTGGCAGAGGCATTCGGATCAGTCAGACCTGCAGAGAGCCAGAGTCCAAATCAACACAGAAGGCAAGTAGGTCCATGTTCCCAGAGCACGTCACAACCACAGGACCAATTGCAATGAAGTACATATAATACAGAAACATAGCATGAAATTCAGGCAAAGCAAGATCCACATAACAAAGAAATAAACTAGTTCATTGGTTATCGTTGGGCAAAGACACAGATTTAACAACAAATCAGCCTCGAGCCATGGTAGAAGCAGCTCCAAGGGGCCAAACAGTCTCTTCGTGAACATTCCAAAGTTTCAGATAAGAGATCTCAGTGACTCCAACAAAATTCTTATAAGGTTTAACATGGCAGATGCAGGGATGATGTTTCCCCTAGCTCAAGCTTTTAGAGCCAGAATCCCAGAAGTGGATGGCCATTCAGGGCCGAGATGAGACCATCCTTCACTCAGAGGATAGCAAACCTTTGGAATTCTCTTCCCCGAGGACTGTGGAGGCTCAGTTGTTGTGTGGATGAGCAAATTTAACCAAGTGGAGGTGACATACATGGATGGAGAGTTACTTACAGACAGCTGCTTGAGGTGCCCCAAATCCCACACCGGCATTGGCAGTATTAAACGCTCCTGTTCCAAATGCCCCTGCTCCGAGAGTGGTGCCCAGCTTGGGCTGAGTGCTGCCAAACAAGGAAGTCTGCCCTGCTCCAAGCGCTGGGAAACAAGGCATGCCACAACATTTAGAGGGAGAAACTCTGCAAGCAAGCCCACTCCCCACACACTCAGTGTGCCCGACAGCCCAGTCAGAACCCAGATGAAAGGTCTTGACCCGAAACGTCGACTGTCCACTTCCCTCCACAGATGGTGTCTGAACTGCTGAGTTCCTCCAGTGTTTTGTGTGTAGCTTCAAGGTAGCTGTTCATGCTTTGAAATGAACCACTAGGAAGGGTGGTCAGACACCCACATTTTCCCTTTGCTATCAAAGAACTCTTCACCAAATGGCTCACCTGATCCAAATCCAGCCCCAAGCGTGGATCCAAGGGCTCCAGCTGCAGGTTTACTCCCAAACAATCCTCCTGTCACTGCATTGGTTCCAAATCCTGGGGACCCAAAGTTCACACTGATTAACCTTTCCACTGAACCAAACGGACCCACCACACACCTCAACAACACACACATCACGTGGCCCGAGCCAATCCTGCCTACCCACAGAACACTGGCAGATACAAAGGGAAAGGGATTTAACCTTTCTGGTCCCACCAAGGTATGGGCATTCCAATGGTCCTGGAATGGGGATAAGGAGTGATAATGGAGCAGTGATTCCCCCAGAGAGGCAATGGCAATCCAGATACACCAACATATCAGCACTTTTAAAAGCAAGATGGGTAGAGAACTTCTTTGTAACCAGTGTGTTAATCAAACCCAAATGTTCAGCTCTGGGCACTGCACATCTAAGGAGAGGTGCGCTTTAGTTAGTGGAGTGCAGGTTCTCCAGGATCACAGAGGGGAATTGCTGAGCTCAGTGACTGGACAGCTGAAGGTACAGTTCTCACTGCTCGATGGAACTCGGGAGATGTGAAAGAATTGGGAAAGCTGGAGGGTTACAAGGAGGGAGATTTCAGAGGTAGGAAGGACTGAGTGCAGGGAGAAGGAGAAACTCCACTCCCCCACCCCAAATTATCATGCTGCTGTCTGGATCACACTACATTACGTACAGAGCTAATCAACCTAGACTGGGGAGGAAAAGGAGGCAGGATCTTCAGAGAATTAACAGAAAGGCTGAGGTTTCCAGAGGTATTGGCTTTAGCAGGAACTGGCTGTTTGGTTCCTTTGTGCACGCTTCCAGGTACCCTTCCTGTTATCAGTTTGTTTGGGGGAGGGGGGGGGGGATGCAGGAACATGGAGAGATTAGAGTCCCTTGTTGGACACATACCAAAGTTTGACGTATTGGCACCAGCTCCGATGGTCAGATTTGGCTTGGTGCCAAACAGCCCGGCACCGGCAGTGCCAAAGGTGGATGCCGTTGTGGTCGCAGTGCCGAATCCCGCTGGCTTGTTAGCAAACAGGGTCTGTGGATAGAAGGAGGGGGGGAAGCAGAGGTTCAGGGTTGCAAACAATCAAAGTCAGATCTAACCAAGGTGCACCCTAATTTCTCTCTCAGTTGGTGAGAAAACTGTGCAATGACTGATTTGTTCATCTTAGCCCATCCCGTGACATACTGATTTGTAACCATTAGAACAGTATTTGATGTTCTCACCAACCAATGCTTGGTTCCTTCTAAATTCACCTTGCTCAGCCCTTCTATTCCCTGACACACACACACTCTCCTCTCCAAACTCAAGTCCTCCTGCTCAGTGCTGGTGGTTATGCTGCACGAGTCTCTTCCTGTCCCCCTCCGTCTCCTCCCATCACCATATCCTCAACGCATTGTATCTGCCTCAGCCATTCGCTGTGGGAACAAGCCGCATCACTGAGTAAAGAAGTTCCTTCTTAAATCCTGCTGGATTTATTAGTTATTTTGTACTAATATATAGAGCAAGTAGTTTGGGTCACCCACACTTTTGTCTACATCTCACCCTTCAAAAACCTCCGAGGTCACCTTACCCCACACGCTCTTTTTTTCCGAAGAGCCCTGCTCAATTGCACATTTAAAACCACCATTCAAGCAAATTCATTGTGCACCTTCTCCCCTGGCTGTGTGTCCTTTGCATCATACAACAACCAGATTTTATTCGGTGGTCCCAGCACAGCCTTACTGAGCTCCAATACACTTAATGTGTTTTTCAGTCGACAAGATGATCTCTGTATATTGTTGGTTAAACTGCCTTTTTAATAAAAACTTGAATGATCAGAGATCAGCTGCCTTCACTTGATGCAGGGATGCCTAGAGACTGTGCTCCCTCCCTGAACAGTGAGGAATGTCACGAACCTCCAATCTGCCTGGACTTACGTTGTTGACGTTGGTGAATGCAGCATTGGAATTGCCGAACAGGCCGCCTCCAGCACCAAATGCAGTCCCAGTGCTGGTGTTAGTGTTGGTTCCAAAAATCCCTCCCGACTGAGAGACTTGTGTAGTTCCAAACAAACTCTGCAGGGAGCAGATGGCTAGGTCAGAGCTCAGACAGAAATGCAAAGTTGAATTTATAAAGCACCCTCACAACTATAGATATCCTAAAGCACTGGAGTGCAGTCACTCTAATGCTGGAAACTGCAGCCAGCTTGCACACAGCAGACTTCCACAACTAGCAATGTGATAAGCACTCAATCATTTGTTTAAATGACTCGGGTTGAGAGACAAACATTGGCCAGAACACCAGGAAGAACTCTTTCGATCACAGCCAGATGGGTACTTGGTTTAGCAGCTCATCCACAAGGACAGCACCTCCAATGTCACAGTGCCCCTCAGAACTACCCTGGGCCATTACAGTGGAACTCAAGTTGCTGAACTGGTTTTGACCACCCAGCTCACCTGTGTGCAGTCATTCACCACTCCTCAGATTATGAAGCAGTCCACACCAACAAGACAGATAACATTCAGGCAAGGCTGATGAGCAGCGCTCACACAACAGAAGTTCGGCCCAGAGTCCTTGCCAACCGTCAAGCACCCATTCGTATTAATCCCATTTTATTCTCCCCCAATCCCATCGATTCCCGAGACTCTACCACTTCGCCTGCACACTAGGGGCAATTTACAGTGATAAATTAACCTATCAATCTGCACACCTATGGCATGCAGGAGGAAACCAGAGCACCCAGGGAAAACGTGCAAACTCCACACAGACAGCACTGGAGGTTAGGATTGAACCCAGTGGCTGAAGCTGTGAGGCAGCAGCTCTAACTGGCACTGTGCTACCTGGGATATTTCCGTCTCCAACAAGATGCCACCTACCCTTGATATTTACTGGGATTACCATGGTTCCCAACATCCTGGAGGTCACCACTGATCTGAAATTCAACTGACCCAGCCAAATAAATATAGCAGCTACCATGCTAGGTCAGAGGTGATGTCCTGCATTGAGATTCACACCTCCTGACACACCAAATGTTTATCACCATCTAAAGGCACAAGTCAGGAGCATGACAGACATTGGGCGGAAGGGCCCGCTTCCATGCTGTACGACCATGAGTCTAACACTGTGCCTGTATGATCCTCTCCCAGTGAGACTGCTTTCCTCTTCATCCTACCTAATTACATCACTGCGTTATTGTGAGGACCACAAGCTTAGCCTGCACGATGCCGCCTTGGGCCCGAGGGAAGTTGAAAGCAGGGACAGTCAGAACCAATGGCAGCTGTCCTGAAGATCTTACCATGCTGCTGGTGTTGGGCTGCCCCAGTGTGTTGGCAGTGCCAAAGCCAAAGCCAGTGCTCTGTGTGGTGGTGGCCAGTCCAAAGGGCTTGGTTCCAAAGAGGCTGCCAGTGGGCTGTGCCTGTCCGAAGAGGCCTCCAGTGGACGTGCCAAAAGAACCAGTACCTGAAAGACAGACACCCCAACATCAGTGAAGAGCAGTAACTGCACAAACAGCATCAGGGGGAAACAAATAACAGCCACAGTTTGGAATGAAACCAGAAGGCCTTGCAGCCCAAGCCTGTCCCACCAATCAATGAGATCAGGACCCACCTGAGACCCAATGCCATGCACCCACCTTTGCCCCATTTCCCTTACTAACATCAACCTCCGGTTTAAAAAGCAGCAGCAATTGCTGTTTGCACAAGAGTTCCAAACTTCTACAGACTCACGTGCAGGTATTCCCCAACATTCCACTCTAAAGACCTTGCTCTGATTTTCAGACGAAACACAAAGCAGCCAATGAGCTCCTACTGGACGTCAACTTTCATCCGGTCACCACGATGTGCACTTGCCCAGACAACCATCAGTTGTCCCCACACCTTCAAACTCGACTCCACCCTCAGCCTGATTGGAGTCTGGGCACCTTGCATAAAGAATGGACAATCCTGTCACCAACACACAGTCATATCTAGACTGGAGTGTGGAACTACAGGACGGACTTTCATGATGAGGCTGGTCATTCAGACCCAAGAAGAACTCTTCACCAAGGGTTGAAAATATTTTAAAATACTTTACCCTAGAAGTCTGTAGATATTCAGTTGTTGAATACATTCAAGAGAGATTTTCAAACACTGAGAATCAGATAGAAGGAAATCAGGAGGGCAAGGTACAGGATCAGCCACCTTCTTACCAAATTGTAGAGCAGGTTTGTGGGAACAAACTGCCCATTCTTGCTGCTTCTTGTAACTTGTTTCTCCAAGCCTAAACCATTTACAATTCAGAGGGTTCACACTCTACAACGCTCAGCACAAAAGGAGTATACGAAAAGGTACAAAATCGAACTCAAGCTCTAAATAATCTGGCAACAGTTGAGTAAAAGTATATCTGCCCAGTCAAGTTAAAGGGCACCCTTAGCCAAGGGGCATCTAACATACTGTAGAACCTGTATCCTTGGGGAACAGGAGGCAGGGCAGAGTGACAAGTTCAGAGGGAGGGAGGATCAGGGTAAGCCGAAGTCACCTACAAGCCGGCATCGTAGCAAAGCAGTGTGGACTGCACGGAACAGAAGAAACCACACCCACCAGGCTGGTTACCGTCCTACCCAGGAACCTGCTCCCTCTTCCTCAGTTCGTCAGAAGACAGTACAGATCTGGTTGGGACCAGTTTGAATCCTTTTAGGTTTGCAATCAATAGTAAATAGATTACGGCCACAACCACTCTAAACCTTCCTCCACCCTCTGGAGGATCCGTGCTCCGAGGCTGTGAGTAACTGAGGTCCCTCACTACAAGTCTGTGGAAATGCCTGTAAAGCCCAAAGTGAGTGAGCAGCACGGTCAAAGCTTCACCACCACCTGCAGGCATTCAGGTTGGACATTTTCCACTGTCCATTCACCAAAAAGTTGTGTTGTAGAACGAAAGAGCACAGGAGGCAGCCATTCTGTCCATTAAGACCCAGAGTCTTTGAAAGGTTATCCATTTTTAATTAGAGAGGCTTGCCTTTTGAAGGGAAAGATTCACACATCTGTAACTTTGGTGATACACTGGACTAAAATGCTAGAAAATGCAAATTCAAATCATTGGTCTGGTCTACATCCAAGTTCAACCCCACATTGACCGCCAAGCAGATCGGTGTGATAACAGCTCAGGGGACAACCAAACAAGGGCAACAAAGGCTGGACATGCAAGAATTAACACAAGTTGTTCAAAGCTGTTGTATTTCCTATTAGTCAATTTTAATTCCTTTATCACCGAATGGTTACAGCAGAGAGGGGCATTCAGGCAATGATGTCACCAGCTCTCTAGTTTCACACATCAGCTCTGTGGCCTTGCAAATTTTTCTCACCCATATAGTAATCCACATCCTCTCTTGAAGGCCACAATGGGACTCACCTCATTTACAACTGGAGGCAACTCTCCACATCTATTTCAGCTCCCCATGGCCTGGACTGAATCTCGCTCCCCATGCAGGTGGCCACCACGCAATTCATTTGTTTCTGAGAGAGTTGTCACACCATTCATACTCAGCTTCCATTTCCCTGACCACTTGCTTGCTCCAAAGCATGGAGTTCCTTCCCCCGTACACCAGCACAGCCACTTCTCGGGCCGGAAGCATTGCTGATTTCCTGCTTTCGTTCGACAGAACAAGCAGCAGAGCTGCGGAAAGGGACGCAGAAGGCAAGTTTGCAGAAGGAGTGCAGGGGTCACCAAGAGGGTGGAACTGTTTGACCCATAGGAAAGGAGGATGAGGAGAGATGGGGCTCTGCTGCAATGCAGTCACAGTTGAACAGCCTGTCATTGAGACTCTCTGACAGCAGGGACTGTGGATAAAATGGAGATCAGTGGGTACCCCTGTAGGAGCAAAGAAGCAGATGTTTTCAATCAAGGATGCAAATCTGGAGCAGGATTCTAGAAAGCCCAGCGAGATCAAGCGATAGCATTGACTTCCTGGAAAAAAAGTTGGTCGCTTGGCTATCAACTGAGCTATTACCCGCGATCTCAGCTGCCAACCTTAGCAGGAGTGTCCCTACCTGTTTTCTGAAGACTGGACCCACAGCCTGCTCCCAGCAAACCCACTTTCGAAAGGAGCCCAGTGTCTGAGGAGAGGAAGTCACTCGTTCAATGTCTGATCTTTAAAAAGCTACAACACATCTGAAGCGTCAACAAGGGGTGGTCCAGCTACAGCTCTGGGTCCCATGGGTGCGGGGCAGGGCTGACCACCAGTGGCAGCTATTCTGAGGACCAGGAACAACAGCCAGAGCCTGAAGAGTCACACCCTTCAGGCATAAAGAAAACCAACAACTTTTTAAAAATCTATGAACCCAAGGCACGTGCATTTTTTTTATTGGAAAAGAACAATATCATTCCTAAAGTGACTAAGTGCAGATTGGGAATCCAAGTCCAGCACATCTTGGCAAAGGGCTATGTTGTGGTTACTGCACCAATAACCCAGAGGCCAGAGTAATCCAGAAAACAAGAGCTCAGGTCTCTTGCTGGCAGTCAGGCAATTTGAATCCAGTTAAGAAAATCTGGAAGGAGGGGTCCAAGTAACCATGAGCCTGCCATCTGCTCCCACAAGCCTGTTGCCCCATTCAGATCATGGCTGATCCACCCCTTCAAGTTGCCTGATGCCTCATCCCATTTCCCAAACATCTAACAATCTCAGGCTTGGATATACTCATTAGCTGGCAATCCACAGTACTCCAGTGACTTCCAAATAGTCACAAGCTCTGCATTGGAAATTTCGCCCCATCTCAATCTTGAGAGCATGCCTTCAGGTTCTGGACTCTGTCGAGGAAACACATCTGCTCAGCATCCACTGTCAGAATTCTGAGTGGGACCATCTCCAAATGAGATTACCGGTCTTTCTTCCCCACCCCACGATTTTACTCAAGCTCTCCTCATCCCAGGAATTGATTTATTGACTTAAAACCATTCTGATGCCAAAGCAAGTGTGCTCCTATGTAGTTGCACATGGTATTTTAAGTCAGTTCAGAACAAACCACTTCTTGTGTGGCAAACCCCCTCACTCTGCAGTAAAGGCTAACACACTGGGTATAGGAACAGAATGAGGAGGAGGTTAAATGCGTGGTTGAGGGATTGGAGTAAGGAGCAGGGATTCAGTTTTCTGGATCATTGGGGCCTCTTTTGGGGCAGGTATGAGCTGTTCAAAGAGGACAGGCTGCAATTGAATCCCAGAGGGACCAACATACTGGCGGGGAGGTTTGCTAAGGCTACTGGGGAGAGTTTAAACTAGAATTGTTGGGGGGTGGGATCCGTACTGGCGAGACTGGGGAAGAGGTGTTTGGCTATCAAATAGAGGAGGCTGTAAGTACCATAGGCAGGTGATAGAGAAGGGACGTGTTCAGACAGGCTTGAGATGTGTCTATTTTAACGCAAGGAGTGTTGTGAACAAGGCAGATGAGCTTAGAGCTTGGATCGACACTTGGAGCTACGATGTGGTGGCCATTACAGAGACTTGGATGGCTCCAGGGCTGGAATGGTTGATTCAAGTGCCGGGTTTTAGATGTTTCAGGAAGGACAGGGAGGGAGGCAAGAGAGGTGGGGGAGTGGCACTGTTGATCAGAGATAGTGTCACAGCTGCGGAAAAGGTGGACGTTGTGGAGGGATTGTCTATGGAGTCTCTGTGGGTGGAGGTTAGGAACAGGGAGGGGTCGATAACAGTGCTGGGTGTTTTGTTTTATATAGGCTGCCCAATAGTGACAGGGTTATTGAGGAGCAGATAGGGAAGCAGATCCTAGAAAGGTGTGAGAATAACAGAGTTGTTGTGATGGGGGATTTTAATTTCCCAAACATCAATTAGCATCTCCAGACAGTGAGGGGTTTAGATGGGGTGGAGTTTGTTAGGTGTGTTCAGGAAGGGTTCTTGACACAGTATGTAGATAGACCTACAAGAGGAGAGGCTGTGCTTGATTTGATATTGGGTAATGAAGCTGGTCGGGTGTCAGATCTCTCAGTGGGTGAACATTGGCGGGTAGGATTAAGGAAAACTCCAAGGTGTTCTACAAGTATGTGAAGAGTAATAGGATGAAATGCGAAAGGATAGGGCCTATCAAGTGCAGCAGTGGGAAAGTGTGTATGGATCTGGAAGAAATAGCGGAGGTACTTAATGAATACTTTACGTCAGTATTCACTACAGAAAAAGATCTGGGGGACTGTAGTGGGGACATGCAGCAGCCTGAAAAGCTTCAGCATGTAGGTATTAGAAAAGAGGTGGTGCTGAAACTTTTGGAAAGCATCAAGTTAGATAAGTCGCCAGGACTGGATGAGATGTACCCCAGGTTGCTGTGGTAGGCGAGGGAGGAGATTGCGGAGCCTCTGACGATGATCTTTGTGTCGTCCATGGAGACGGGAGAGGTTCTGGAAGATTGTGGAGGGTTGCGGATGTTGTTCCCTTATTCAAGAAGGGGAGTAGGGATAGCCCAGGAAATTATAGACCGGTGAGTCTCACCTCAGTGGTTGGTAAAAGATCCTGAGAGGCAGAAGATTTATGAACATTTGGAGAGGTATAATATGATTAGGAATAGTCAGCATGGCTTTGTTAAGGGCAGGTCCTGCCTTACGAGCCTGATTGAATTTTTTGAGGATGTGACTAAGCACATCGATGAAGGGAGAGCAGTAGATGTAGTGTATATGGATTTCAGCAAGGAGTTTGATAAGGCACCCCATGCGAGGCTTATGGAGAAGGTGAGGAGACATGGGATCCAAGGGGACATCGCAGTGTGGATCCAGAACTGGCTGGCCCACAGAAGGCAAAGAGTGGTTGTTGAGGGGTTGTATTCTGAGGGGAGGTCAGTGACCAGTGGTGTACCTCAGGGATCTGTACTGGGACCCTTACTCTTTGTGATTTTTATAAATGACCTGGATGAGGAAGTGGAGGGATGGGTTAGTAAGTTTGCGGATGACACGAAGGTTGGATGTGTTGTGGATAGTTTGGAGGGCTGTCAGAGGTTACAGAGGGACATAGATAGGATGCAGAGTTGGGCTGAGAAGTGGCAGATGCAGTTCAACCCAGATGAGTGTGAAGTGGTTCATTTTGGTAGGTCAAATATGTTCGCAGAATATAGTATTAATGGTAGGACTCTTGGCAGTGTAGAGGATGAGAGGGATCTTGGGGTCCGAGTCCATAGGACGCTCAAAGCGGCTGCGCAGGTTGACTCTGCAGTTAGGAAGGCATATGGTGTATTGTCCTTCATCAATCGGGGAATTGAATTTAGGAGCCATGAGGTATTGTTGCAGCTATATAGGTCCCTGCTCAGACCCCACTTGGAGTATTGTGCTCAGTTCTGGTCGCCTCACTACAGGAAAGATGTGGAAGCCATAGAGAGGGTGCAGAAGAGATTTACAAGGATGCTGCCTGGAATGCAGAGCATGCCTTATGAAAGCAGGTTGAGGGAACTCGGCCTTCTCTTTGGAGAGACGGAGGATGAGGGGGGACCTGATAGAGGTGTATAAGATGAGAGGTATTGATAGGGTAGATAGTCAAAGGCTTTTCCCCAGGGCTGAATTGGTGGCCACAAGAGGACATAGGTTTAAGGTGCTGGGGAGAAGATATAGAGGAGATGTCAGGGGTAAGTTTTATTTTACTCAAAGAGTGGTGAGTGTGTGGAATAGTCTGCCGGCAACGGTGGTGGATACGATAGGGTCTTTCAAGAGACTGTTAGATAGGTACATGGAGCCGAGTAAAATAAAGGGCTATGGGTAAGCCTAGTCATTTCTAGGGTAGAGACGTGTTTGGCACAGCTTTGTGGGCCGAAGGGCCTGAATTGTGCTGTAATTGTTCTATGTTCTAACTTACTGAGCTTCCCAAATGCAGGTTTCATGTGCTAACACACTCACAACCCTTTGTACATCATTCACAGGTTTCTCATTCTAAGCTATCCTACTTCTTCTACCCAAGTGCAAAACTTATCCCACATTATATTTCACCCACCACCTCCATACTGACTTGCTTAAACCGTACCTCTGCCCTTCTTCACAGATCACCTCTCCCACCGAGCTTTGTATGATTAACAAACCTGGAAAAGTTACATTTGGATTTTTTCATCCATCATTTGCAAGTCATTAATATACTCTGGAATTGGTTGGAGCTTAGTATTCACCTCCCCAGCCAGCCAGTCTGAAAGTGATAGATTTATTGCTATTTATTTTCTATTGTACAACCCACACTTTACCCATGCTAGTTAAATGCCAGTGTTTTTAATGCAATGTTTTGTAGCATCTTTTGAAAATCTGAATAGAGATACATCCACCATACCCATCCCATTTGTCCAGTAACTGACATGGGGATAATTGATCCATGGTCCCATATCCTCTTTCCCTAGTTTCTAGAAAGTTAACTTTATCAGAAGTTTGCTAACATCCCAACCTGCTGCAATGGTTCCAGAGTTAGGGAATTTTGGAAGATCATCACCATGCATTTGCCATCTTTACAGCCACTTCTTTCAGTACTCAGGGATTCAGACTCGGGTGTAAGTGACAGCAGCTTTTGCCACAAGGTTGTCTCAAAGTTCTCATGGCTACACATGATGGGCAAGGTTAGTAACGAAACATTTGGAGACACACCTAGGCAAGGAAGCAGGGGTTACATGAGACTGTTGGAGTTCAGGCTTTCAGGTCACCAAGCTGAAAGATTAGCCATTTCTCTCCACAGATACCAGCTAATCTCTATTACCACTCACTCACACACAGTGCAACAATATGACAAAATGTACTTAATGCAATGGGCTTGGGCACGAGACAGGTACACTCTAACCCCAGTCAACTTCAGCTCCCAACTCACACCAGCCAGAGATGATTTAATGACCAAATGGACACAGTAACAGAGCCACTCGCACCAGTACAACCGCAGCTGTGACACTTCCTGACCAGCCCACCAAGAAGCAACACTCCAAAATGCACCATGAAAAGCGAGTGAGTCTGCGAAGCATGAAACAAATCACAAGGGGAAGCAGCTCCCATTGCAACAAAGACATGTGGAAACAGGACTGAGTAAAGCACTCACATTCACAGTGTTCCTCATTTGGATGACCATGATGAAACCCCCTTCCCATAAACAATTGACACTGAACAGAGCTCCCCATCAATACGAGCCGAAACAGAAAAATTCTCAGGGGCATGACAGGGTAGATGTTAAGATGCTTCCACTAGTGGGAGTCTTGAACAAGGGGATGTAGTTACACGATTAGAAGGTGGTCATTTAAAGCCAAGGTGCAGAGGGGGTGGCATCTCTGGAATTCTCTGCCCCAGAGGGTTGTGGAGGCTAGATCATTGGTAATTGGTTTATTATTGTCACATATACAGAGATAAACTTTGTTTGCATGCCATCCATACAGATCATTCCAAAACACAAGTACATTGAGGTAGTACAAATGAAGTAATAACAGAATGCAGAATATTAGTGTAATAGTTACAGACAAAGCGCCGTGCAGGGCATTTAAAAAGGTAGATAAATTAGTTTGAAAGAACAGGGAACCGAGGGTTATGGGAAACAGGTACAGGAGGAGGAGTGGAGGCCTGGGGCAGATCAGTCACGACCACATTGATTGGTGGGGTAGGCTTGAAGGGCCAAGTGGCTGACTCCTGCTTCTATTATGTTCTGATAGGTGTGATTACTTGTGGATCAAGGGCACCGGCTGTTTAGTCCCATTCACAATGACACAGGCTGATGTGCACTATGTGAAATAGAGCCTGGAGGTTTGGGAAAGGGGTCTGCCTCACCCAAAGGATGAATGCAAGTAAGAACGCCAGGATGCAAGCACCAGCAGTGCAAGCTGAAGCAGGGAGAAGGGCTTAAACCATGCTGTGCAAAAGTAGCAGACTTTACAACTACCTTACAGGGACCTCCAAACCAGCCATCACCTATCCCCCTCACTACAATAGCTCTCGCTCCCTCACACCTCTCACTATGAAACATCCTTCCCGTCGAGTGGTTTGTGGTCTGTTCTAACGGTTGATGAACTCACTTGCTCCAAAGCTGGTTTTGTTCTGCCCGAAGTTGAATCCTCCAGTGGGGTTGGCCGGCGTGGCTCCGAACAGCCCAGTGCCAGCGCTGGAGGTAGCAGTGGATGTACCGAACAGCCCACCCCCACCCCCCAGCGGGGCTTGTGGTCCTTTCCGGCCGGCTGTATAATCCTCCAGCCGTAACTCCTGGGGAGAGCAAAGTGACAGAGAGTGAGTGCCAACACCAGCCGCTGCTGGGGCCAGACTTGCATCATCCAGCACCGAGCGGTGAACACACAGACCGAGTGACTCCAATCCCACACACCACTCGGCTGCACAAAAGCACAAAGTCGGTTGGCCAGGGATGGCCCATAAACGCAACCCTTCTCCTGACCAAAGACAGCACTCCCACTGACACTCACCTCCAGTGACTTGGTCTCATACTCCTTCATGGCTGTGATACACTGATGCTTGGTGCTGATGTTGGTGCTGACGCCAGACTTCACCATTGTGTCTGTACCTGTCGGAGCCTGCAGGCGGACAAAAGGCAAGATGGATTAAATGGCTTATCACCCGAGGTACTGCACATCGCTGCAAGTACACTGTAACTTGTTCAAAATTAATTCTTCTGAAAGAGACTCCACTCTCAATGCATCTCAAGTAAGCTCAAACTGAAAGTATCAGTGGGCTATTTGCCTACAGGAGACCCTCACAGCCAACAGATTCCAGCCTTAACCAGATATCCTCACACCAGCTTTCTGACCTTTGACCAGGTGATAAATCTCACCCTGTTCCTTCTCTGCCTGCCCAACGGGCAGCCCTCCTTCAAACATCTCAGTGCACAGGATCAACCACCCCCTATACCCATGCTGAAACAGCTCACTCAGCAGAGGTTATGGGGTTGAAGGTGGGACCTTCCAGCCCAAGTGTTTTAGTGCCTTGACAGGTGCTTGTATCTACACTGTTCAGGCCCATGTTCTTTTCACTCCAACACCAAGACACACGTGGATAAAAATATACTTCGTCACAGTGATCCAACCCAAAAAGGTGCTAAATATCTTTTAGCTCTTGGTCCATAAAGTCCAAATCATTGAGCATGGAAACAGGCCCTTCAGCCCAACACGTCCATGGCCACCATCAAACACAGCCCACACTGATCCTATTTTATCTTCTCTACGTTTTCAGCAACTCCCACCCCCTCCCCGAACCAAGATTCTACCAGTCACTTTCACAGAACATTACAGCACAGTATAGGCCCTTCAGCCCACGATGTTGTGCCGAAATTTTATCCTGCTCTAAGATCTAAAACTTGCCTCCCACATAGCTCATTTCTCTCATTTTTAAAAAAATTTTATTTACAGCGTGGTAACAGGCCCTTCCAGCCCAACGAGTCCGCGCCACCCATTTTAGACCCCCGAATTGACCTACCCGTACATCTCTGAAACGTGAGAGGAAACCGGAGCACCTGGAGGAAACCCACGCAGACACAGGGAGAACGTACAAACTCCTTACAGACAGCGACGGGAATTGAACCCCAATCGCTGGCGCTGTAACAGCGTCGCACTAACCGCTACACTACCATGCCACCCCATATCATTCACGTGTCTATCTAAGAGTCTCTTAGATGTCCCTAATGTATCTGCTCCCACAACCTCTGCCGCCAGTGCGGTCCACGCACCCACCACTGTAAAAAAAAACGTACCCCTGACATCCCCCTTATACCTTCCTCCAAACACCTTAAAATTATATCCCCTCGTGTTAACCATTGTCGCCCTGGGAAAAAGTCTCTGACTGTCCACTCGATCTATGCCTCCTATCATCTTGTACACCTCTATCCAGTCACCTCTCATCCTCCTTCTCTCCACAGAGAAAAGCCCTAGCTCACTCAACCTATCCTCATAACACATGCTCTCCAATCCAGGCAACATCTTGGTAAATCTCCTCTGCACTCTCTCTAAAGCTTCCACATCCTTTCTATAATGAGGCGACCGGAACTGAACACAATACTCCAAGTGTGGTCTAACCAGAGTTCTATAGAGCTGCAACATGACCTCACGGCTCTTGAACTCAATACCCCGGCTAACAAAGGCCAACACTCCATACGCCTTCTTAACAACCCTATCGACATGCATGGCAACCTTGAGGGATCTATGGACGTGGACCCCAAGATCCCTCTGTTCCTCCATGCTGCTAAGAGTCCTGCCATTAACCTTGTATTCTGCCTTCAAATTCGATCTCCTGAAGTGTATCACTTCACACTTATCTGGGTTGAACTCCATCTGCCACTTCTCAGCCCAGCTCTGCATCCTATCAATATCCTGTTGTAATCTACAGCAACCTTCTACACTATCCACTAGACCACCGACCTTCGTGTCATCAGCAAACTTACTAACCCCACCCTTCCACATCCTCATCCAAGTCATTAATAAAAATTACAAAGAGCAGGGGTCCCAGAACAGATTCTTCAAACTAGGGCTAATTTACAACAGCCAAACTTTAGGATGTGGGAGGAAACGAGAGAGCCCAGGAAGACCCAAGTGGTCACAGGGAGAACATGCAAACTCCAGAGAGAGAGGACTCAAGGCAGGGTCAAACCCAGGTCACTGGAGCTGTGAGGCAGCTGCACCGCTGTGCCAGCCCAATATGGTCCGTGGCCTTGGAAAGGTTACCCACTTACTTCTTACATGTGCCAAGGGTTTGTCTTTACTTTCCATTCAGGTAGAGAATTCAGATCCCCACACACCCTCACGTGAAAAATTACTCCAGTCTCCTCTAATCCTAACAATTCTTTAAACTATTCTCCCTTGTTATAATGATCTCAAGAGGAACAGATCCTTCCCAATTTTTTCACTGCAGTGTCCTGGGACCAGACTGCAAGAAGCACCCACTACTTTAGTGTAAGTGTGGACGAGCATCACACCCCTTGCTTCAGCCTCCCCAAGCCAACAACTCACCACTGGGATTACTCCATTTTTCTAGCAAACCCCTCCCTCAACAGTTGCATACCCACACACTGACACACCATACTCACATTGAATTTGACAGTTGTTCCTGTAGGGGCAGTGGTGCTGAAGGTGGTCCCACCAAACAGGCTCCCTGACGTACCACCAAAGGGATTAGAGGCTGTGCTTGTAGTCCCAAACAGTCCTCCTCCTGTGGTGCTGGTTCCGAAGTCTGAAACAGCAAGAGGGCTCAGTGAGTGGATGGAAACGCATAGACATTCTGCACCATACCAACACTGGCCACTCTACCATCTATCCCACATCAATTCACATCGTGTTATTGCAAAACAAAGGGATGTGCATTGGATTCAAAGCCAGACTGACCCCTTCATCAATCAGTAAATGGAACCTTCAGAGGCATTCAAATTAAAAAAAAACTCATTTCTGCAGTGCCTCTCACCTACTTTGGTCATTCCAAAGCCATTGAGGACATTCTGAAGTGTCACTGTTTGTAACTGAGGGAAAAACTAAGGTATGGCCAGGGCAGATACCACCTCCCCATCTCCCCCACCCCCCACACCACCACCACTCTTCAAAATAATCCTTTAGGATTACTAACATCTAGTTGCCCAGTAAAGATGGGAACAACAGTACTGAAATGCAACGAGCCTCAAACTGAATTTAGTTCCAGTTATCCCTTCACAAACCACACAAGGATGGCCCCACAATTATTTCGCAAAGACTGGTATCTTCATGAGTAATGAAATAAACTGGAGGGCTTCGAATGCCTTGTGGTCCAATAATGCATCCAGTGGTGATGAGGATGGGGATAGAGTCGGTGGAAGCTGTATGGGAGAACTTTAACACCCAACAAACCCTCAACCCAGGAGTCCTCCAAAACCCTGAAAGCAAAATACTGCATTGCTGGAAATACTTAGCAGGTCAGGCAGCATCTGCAGACAGACAAACAGCTCAGATGGAAAATCATCAACCTGAAATACTGAACTCTGACTTTCTTTCTACAGATGCTGCCTGACCTACCAAGTTTTTCCAATGTTCTGCAACGTCTGTCATTCAGTGCCTCAAGGTGCCACCTACACCAGACGCTCTGGCTGAAGTTAAACCCCCTCAGGAAAGTCCGTGCTTACTTCCGAAGCCTCCAGCAGGCTTGCTTTGTGTGAAGGCATTGCTCTGCTGGTTAGAGAAGAGGCCTCCAGTGCTCGTGCCCCCAAAGAGACTGCTGGATGTTGATGTTCCAAAACCAAAGCCCGCATTGGTGGAAGAAGTCGCCGGCTGCCCAAAGCTACTGGACCCAAACAGCCCTCCTGGAAAGAGAACATTGAAGACCATCAGTAAGCCTGGGTGACAATAGCCAGACAGATTTAAACACAAATAAAACTGCTTTACAACAGGAAAACACAGACTTGCAAGGGCTTTACACAGCTTCCTTCACAGACTCAGGATGTGCTTTCACGAAGTGTGAAGATACAATAATATTGACCAGATAATGCTTTGGTAATGTTGAGAGAGTGATAAATATTGATCCAGATCACTAGGAAAAATCCCTGTTCTTCTAAATAAACATCTAACTGAGAGGCGAATGGGTCTGTCTTGGTTTTGCATCTCATCTGATAGACAGCACTCCTGGCAGTGCAGCACTCCTTCAAGCTTTGTACAGAAAGCTCCTGTCTGGAATTTAGTGCTCAGCTCTCCAGAGGGAGACTTGAACCCACAACCTTCCAATGCAGAGTCCTGCCCACTGGGCCATAGCTGACACACTGGCAAACGCACACCCGACTCACTGACTTCCCAGGAAGACCTGTCCAATGTGACTGATTCAAAGTAAACTAATGAAACAGTGATCAACAAATACTTCACTGTCAGAGGCATCACAACCCAAGAATACATCAGAAAGTATTCAAATGGCATTTCTACACACAATCCATGCCAAATATCAGCCTTAACCAATGCAAAAGCAGCAAAATCTGGTCAGCATCTCATTCAATTTGGGGGACCTTATTGTGGACTGATTTAAATGGCTCTAACAGAGTCATATAGCATGTAAATAGGCCATTTGGCCCAATTTGGCAATGCCAACCAAGTTGCCCAACTGAGGTAGCCCCATTTGCCTATGTTTGGCCCATATTGTTCTAAACCTTTCCTATCCATGTACCTGTCCCAAATGTCTTTTAAACATTGTAATTGAACCCACCTCTACCACTTCCTCTGGCAGCTCATTCCATATACCCATCTCTCTCTCTCTCTCTCTCTCTCTGTAAAACTCGCCCCAGGTCCCTTTTAAATCTTTCCCCTCTCACCTTAAACCTATGACCTCTAGTTTTAGACTCCAACCCCCCCCAGCAGGGAATACCGTGAGAATTCACAATATCCATGCCCTGCATGATTTTATAAACATCTGCAAGATCACCCCCAAGCCTCTCCTATAAAAGATGCCTTAGAAATGCAGGTCCCTCCTCCCCACCATAGTTGAGGTGCCACTTGAGCCACAATCACGAGATCAGCAGGAAGAACGGACAGAGCCCAACCTGGTTTATTTTGAGTGCTTCCAAAGAGTCCACCGCCAGAGTTGGTGGCTGTGCCAAAGCCAGCCGCTGCTGTACCAAACCCACCAAATCCAGGAGTAGCAGTGTCTGGAAAACAAGAGACGACAGGTCATTAGGCTGCTGGTGAGGGGCAACCAAGAGGACAACAGGTGATAAAAGCATTGCCTACTGAAGCCCGCTCCACTACTCAAGAAGCCCACGACTGAATCTGTGCACCTGCTTGCATGTCTGGGCTGAAGATTCAACGTCATGCTCTGTACCAACACCAGTGATCTACAGCACGATTATTGCCGAGCCCCACCTAGTTCAGAATACCCTTCAGTGAACAGAACTTGTATCCTTGTCATGTGTGGAGGGCGCAGGAGGCTGGGCCCCACGCCACTGCATTCTCAGGACTGGCTGGCCAATGGGTAACCACTACTCCCCCTCGCCCAATCCTGTGCTGACCTGTAATTGAAGCCAGCATCATCCTCCACCCCCAACTTACTTTGCCCAAACGCTGATGTGGTAAATCCACTCGTGTTGCCGAAGGTGGGAGTGCCAAACTGCGACTTATTGAACATCTTGCCAGATTAGAGAGGCCAGCAACTGTGGAGAGAAACAGATCCAGTTTAGGTTTAATTGGTCACCTGGAACTCGGGAACCACAGAACCTCCAGCACCCATAGTCTCTGGTACTTGCTTAAGAGGGCATATGGATTTAATCCATTGCCACTTGAATTCATGAAAACAGCTACCAGTAAATCATTACACTATCTCACACTTGCACTGTGCCTTAATGAGATTAAGAGTGCCACAGGAGTACAGCTGCAGGGAGGCAGGCTCGATTCTGACTTCAGGTGTTGTCTGGGTGGAGCTTGTACTGCATGGGTTTGTCCCAGGTGCTCCGCTTTCCTCCCACATCCCAAAGGTTGGTCATTTAAATGGCCACTGTAAACTGGGGAGAGGTTCAGAAGCCCAGCCAAGACTGGCTAGAAATGGGCAATGTCACAGGAAGCAAGTCTTTGCAGCAGACAGAATATAGAGTAGGGAGCTCAGGTAGGACATATACTAAAAACGTTCAGCTTCAGACAATAGCCAGGACAGAAGGCAGACATATTTCTGTAGCACCTTTAACCAGTTCAGAACATCCCAAATAATCTCACAACTAGTGGAGCCCCTTTAGGGTGTAGGTGTAGCCAGTCTTGTCGTACAGAAAATGTAATAAATAAAATGTGAACAGATTTTAAAAAAGGGTGAGCTCAAAATACAGAGCACAGGGTACATTCTCACTGCCAAGGTTTTCATTGAGCAAATACTCTACACAAATACACTTCTTCCACATGAAAGAAATCCCAGAAAGACTGATAACCTTAAGCCACACTCCAATCATTTAATGAGGGTGCTGATTTTCATTAGGGAACTCAATTCCCCACTGCCTTCCATTATTGAAAAAGGAATAAAGTTAATTGCAAGAGAGAGACTTACAGCAGGGAAAGAGGCCCTTTGGCCCAACTTGCCCATGCTGACTGTGTAGCCCAGCAAGCTAGCCCCATCTGCGCACAGCCCTCTAAACCTCTCCTAGCTGGCTTTCAAACCCTACTAAGGTGCCTGCCTCAACCACTATTTCTCGCAGCTCATTCCAAATACGCACCACCCTTTGTGTTAAGAAGCTGCTCCTGATGTCCCTTTTAAATCTCTCATCTCTGATCTTAAACCTCTGCCCTCTTGTTTTTAGCACCTTCTCCCTGGGTAAAAGACTATGTGCTTCCACCCTATATTCCTCAGGATTTTATACACCTCTATTAGGTCACTCCTCAATCTCTTCCAATCCAGGGCATGAAGTCCCAGTCTGCGCAACCTCTCCTTGTAACTCAGGCCAAGTCCAGGCAACATCCTGGTAAATCCTTTCTGCACTCTTTCTAGTTAAATAATATCTTTCCCATAACAGGGTGACCAAAACTGTACACAATACTCCAAGTGCGGCCTCACCAGTGTCTTACGTAACTAGAACACAACTTCCCAACTCCTAAACTCAACGCCCTGACTGAAGGCCAATGTGCTAAATGCCTTCTTCATCACCCTATCTACCTGAGACGCCACTTTCAGCAAACTATGCACTTGCACTCCTAGGTGCCTCTGTTCCGTAACGCTCCTCAGAACCCTGCCATTCACAGTACAAGTCCTACCCTGGTTTGAGAGAGACTGGCTATTGTAAATTACCCAAAGTGTGGCAAAATGCCAGAAGAATCAAAGGAGAGCCGGTGATCACAAGAGAACAGTTGCAGTGCTACTGGCTACAGGGAAATAAGGAGGGTGAATGGGACTGCTGGGATTGCTCCCTGCAAGCCAGGATGGACCTGATAGGTGGAATGGCCTCATTGTCATATTATGCAGTGAAAAAAGATGGATAGAAAACCTGGACCAAAATTGATGAGGGATGAACTCTGAACCCAGCTGGTGAAATGGAGTTGTGATGATGTATGTAAATTATACCTGGGTACAGAGGCAAGCTATCAAATAGCACAGTTTGCATTTATCATAGATGCAGGACTAGCAACACAAATCCCAGCCAACCACTCAAAAAGTATGTGCACCACTGCAGATGTGTTTTCAGCCCAGCAGCCCAGTGTAATAGAGGCCAAGAGTGCTGTACACACTGTGGAGGTTGTGTGAAAAGCAGACTTACTGAGAAGACACAAAGACAATCTGCCAAAGCAAGAACCTACAGACAGCAAATGTCTGGCTGTTGGAGAGAAATATTAGTCAAGGCACTGGGGGACTCCTCCCACTTTTCTTTGGAAAAGAACATCTAGCATTAACCTCCATTAGAAGAGGCAACACGCAGGGAATAGTCTAGCCTGCCCAAACTTGACTCATAAGACAACCTACCCATTCCCAGTATTAGCCCAGGAAATCCCTGAACTGCTTCCAAAGCACTAACCTCCTCCCTTACATACTAATACTGTACACAGTACTTGCTATTGGTCACACCAATACCCTATAACGTAAGCATAACCTCCCTACTTCTGTATTCAATTTCTCTCACAATAAGAAAGTTAACTGAATGTAAACACAAAGGACTGCAGACACTGGAATCTGGAGCAACACACAAAGCTGGTGGAAGTCAAAGGGTCAGGCAGCATCTGTGGAGGGAAATGGACAGTTGAGATAGTTTGGGTCTCAACCCAAACTGTCCATTTCCCTCCACCGATGCTGCCTGACCCACTGAGTTCCATATTGTTTCCTCTAGCCAGCCGATCTCCTATCTGCCAATGTTTTCTCCTGCACTACACTGTCATTTTCCATAATAACCTTATCAAATGCCCTCTGAAAATCCAAGACCAGTACATCCAACAAGTCCCCTTTGTCCACATCTCGCATTATGCTCAGAACTCCAAAAAAATTCATCAAAGACAATTTGCCTTTCACAAAACCACGTTCACTATGCCTGGTTATTTTAAATCTACAGCACCAAAAAAGGAAGCCAATCAGCCCTACTGCTGTGTGCTGGTATCGTTTGTTCCATACGAGCCTCCTTTCACTCTTCACCTTCCCACATCCTTCCATTCCTTCTCCTTTGTTTTTCAAGCTTCTTAAATACTTCCCTACCACATTCCTCTACTTCCACATCCTCGCCACCTGCTGGAGGTAACATATTACTCCAGGATTCCCAAGCAGATTTATTAGGGACTATTGGATATTACGGCATTGCACAGTTCTTGGAGGATATAATAAGCACAGTGGATAGAAGGGAACAGGTGGATGTTGTATACTTGGATTTCCAGGCGCCTTTCGATAAGGTGCCGCACAAAAAGACATCCATGGATGCATGGAGTTGGGGGGAAAGAATCAGCATGGACAGAGGATTGGTTAACCAATAGAAGGCAGAGAGTTGGGATAAATGGGCGTTTCTCTGGTTGGCAATCAGTGATGAACAGTGTGCCGCAGGGGTCAGTGCTGGGCCCACAAATGTTCACGATTTGGAAGAGGGGACCGAGTGTAGCGTATCTAAGTTTGCTGATGACACTAAATTGAGTGGAAAAGCAAACTGTGCAGAGGATGCAGAGAGATATATAGATAGATTAAGTGAGTGGGCAAGGGTCTGGCAGATGGAGTACAATGTTGGTAAATGTGAGGTCATCCACTTTGGAAGGAAAAATAGATCAGATTATTATTTAAATGGTAAAAGATTACAGCATGCTGTTGTGCAGAGGGACTTGGAAGTGCTTGTGCATGAATTGAAAAAGGTTGGTTTGCAGGTGCAACAGGTTATCAAGGCGGCAAATGGAATGTTGGCCTTCATTGCCGGAGGGATTGAATTTAAGAGCAGGGAGGTTATGCTGCAACTGTACAGGGTACGGGTGAGACCACACCTGGACTACTGCGTGCAGTTCTGGTCTCCTTACTTGAGGAAGGATATACTGGCTTTGGAGGTGGTGCAGAGGAGGTTCACCAGGCTGATTCCGGAGATGAGGGGGTTAGCTTATGAAGAGAGATTGAGTTGCCTGGGACTATACTCACTGGAATTCAGAAGAATGAGAGGGGATCTTATAGAAACAAAATTATGGAAGGGATAGATAAGAGAGAGAGGCAGATGGCCTATTTCTTATGGTCTCCAGAAACAAACCTACTGGGAAGAGACAGCAAGGACAGACCCAAGGGGAACCGGTGGCACCAGAGCACTGAAACTGAGCTCAAGGCAGACAAACTAACATAATCAGGAGTCTATCCACCATCTAAAAGGCTCAAGTCAGGACTTTGATGGAACACTCTCCATTTGCCTGGATGAGTGCAGCTTCAACAACACTCAAGAAACACCACATTCCTCATCGACAATCTACCTTTCTCTGCCTTAGAAGTATTCAAAGACTCCACTCCCAACTCCCCTTTGAGAACAAAAGTTCCAAATTCTCATGATCTTCAGAAAACCTTTACCATGTCTGCGTTAAGTGGGTGACCCCCTTTATCCTTAAGTGGTGACACACAGTTCTAAATTCTCCACAACAGGAAACCTTACTACATCCAACCTATCCAGATCACTCAAAATCTACAGGAGAGGAGGCGGGGCCAGACCCAAGGGGAACCAGTGATTGTTGTGGAGATTCGAAAAAATCAATGACATCACTGGAAGGTTGGGAACTGATTGGCTGGTGAATAATGTAGCTTTAACCCTATTTTTCTTCCCAGTTAGAACTACTTGTTTAACAACTTACAGCAAGCAGCACATAAAAACAAAGATTAGCTAAACTGAAAATATCAGACAAATAGTAACATTTTAAAACTGGATAGGCAAGGTAAAAAAAAGCTGGAAAAGTAATTTTCTTTAATATATTTATTAAAGGGATGGGAGCTTCGCAGGCTGAGCCAGCATTTAATCACCCATCCTTAGCTGCCCTTGAAGAGTGGGTAGGTTCAGAACAGATGCAAGGGGTACGTTTTTTTACTGAGAGAATAGTGGATGCCTGGAATGCGTTGCCTGATAGAGTGGTGGAGGGAAATTAATTGGGGGCTTTTAAGAGGGGCTTGGATAAGCACATGAATGAGAGGAAAATAGAAAGATATGGGCATTCTGTAGGAGGGAATAGCTTGGTCGGCACATCATTGTGGGCCAAAGGGCCTGTTCGGTGCTGTACGGTACCGTTCTATGTTCTAAACATTGCTCACTTGTGCTAACAAACTAATGAGAGACTGGAACGTGAATAGAAAATGTCTCCATCTGTCTGAACTCAAGCTCAGGGTTTCTGAGATCAAGGGCAGGATGTCACTGCAAACTACTAGGGAGGCAGAGTTTCCTGGATGATGAATTAGAGGTGGTGGCTGTCCCAGAGCCAAGAAAGTTCAGGATAGGAAGTGGGTGGACACCTGGAAAGGTAAGAAGTGTCGTAATCTTCAGAGTACCTGTCACTCAAACGAATTCCCTGCATCAACAAACAAGATGCTAGAGGAACTCGGTAGGTCAGGCAGCATCTGAGAGGGAAGTGGACAGTTGACGTTTCAGGTTGAGACCCTTCATTTGGATCTCTACACTGCGGCTGCACGCACACTCAACTACAATCCAGATTACGGCACCATGAGACCAAGGACTGCACATGGCATGAAGGAACAGCAAGTGCTGTACTACAGGGGATTCCATTGTTAGGGGAGGCAGACAGCTTTTCTGCAAAGTAAATCCTACTTGGCATCTTCATAGTACCAGAGTAAAGGACATCACTGACTGTGTTCTGCAACTTCCAGGAATGAAGTTGAAAACTAGGTCCTTCAAGGCAGTGATCTCTGCATTCCTCCCAATGCCACACAGCAGCCAGAGCGATAATAGAAAAACAAGGCAGGCTCACGCCTAAAGACACAGACACAAGGGTGAGCTTCAGGTTCCCGAGGCATTGGAATCTGTTCTGTGACAGGAGGGACCTACTCAAGTTGGAACGATTGTACGTCAACAGATGGGACAAAAATCTTCACCAGGAGATTCACTGGCATGGTTTGTTAGCCAAGCCAATTAAATGCAGGGAGGAGCAGGGGTAACTCAGTTTAGGGTGAAAATAGCAAACAGAGTGGAGAACAAGAGGAGAATACAATGCAAGTTAATGTAAAAATCTTCTATAGGAATGTGGCTAAAGAAGGTGGAACAAATTAACCAGATTTACCCACGCTTAAAGCTGGAGGGCAGGGCCAGAATACTTCAGCAAGAGAAGGCAGCTAGAATCTCAGTAGAAGAGGCAGTAGAAATAATGAAGATAAAAGTTTATATGGAGGAATATATGGTGCACTTTCCTGTCTTTTCCTCTTATTGAGGCACAAGGTGCTTAGAAGGCTTGGCAGGGTAAATGCTGAGATGTCTCCATTCGTGGGAGAGTCCAGTACCAGAGGGTGACATCCCAGAATAAAGGACACCCTTTGTTCTGAACACCAGAGTTGAATCCTAACCTGTTTAATGTTTCCTCATAAACAACCCCCCCACACCCAGGATCCTAGTGAACCTTCTCTGATCCACCTCTGATGAAATAATGCAGTTCCGTAAATAAGGGGACCAAAATTGTTCACGGTATCCCAGATGTGGTCTCCAGCACATCTGCCCTACTTTTACACTTCACCTCTCCTCCTCCCCCACCCCCCCCGAAATAAGCACTAAATGTTCGATTAGCCTTTCCTACTACCTGCTGCTTTTGTGTGCTAACTTTCTGTACACAAGGACCACCCCCCCCATCTCTCTATTTTGCAGTTCTCTGTAGTGCTTTTTTCCCCCCTCTGTTTAAGTAACACTCTGGTTTTTTGTTCTTCCTTCCAAAATGAACAACTTTCACATTTTCTCACATTGTGTTCCATTTGACAACTCCCCCAACCCATCAACTTGTCTCCATAAACTGTTTTCAATCTCTTCACAACTTGCATTCCCACTTGTTTTTGTGCCATTCATAATTCTGGCTACTACACGTTCACTTCATTCCTCCGAGTCATCACCGTATGTTGTAAACAGTTGCAGTTCCAGCACTGACCAGTGGTATCCACTGGCCACAAGTTGCCAACCTGAAAATGACCCTTTATCAGCTTCCTACCTATTAGCCAATGTTATCTCCAACCCCATATGCTTTTATCTTATGACTTAATTCATGAGGGGAATTGGAGGGTCATATTCTGAGTGGAGGTTGGTGACCAGTGGTGTACCTCAGGGGTCTGTACTGGGGCCCTTACTCTTTGTGATTTTTATAAATGACCTGGATGAGGAAGTGGAGGGGTGGGTTAGTAAGTTTGCGGATGACACGAAGGTCGGGGGTGTTGTGGATAGTTTGGAGGGCTGTCAGAGGTTACAGAGGGACATAGATAGGATGCAGAGTTGGGCTGAGAAGTGGCAGATGCAGTTCAACCCAAGTAAGTGTGAAGTGGTTCATTTTGGTAGGTCAAATATGTTGGCGGAATATAGTATCAATGATAGGACTCTTGGCAGTGTGGAGGATCAGAGGGATCTTGGGGTCCAAGTCCATAGGATGCTCAAAGCGGCTGCGCAGGTTGACTCCGTGGTTAAGAAGGCACATGGTGTATTGTCCTTCATCAATCGGGGAATTGAATTTAGGAGACATGAGGTATTGTTGCAGCTATATAGGTCCCTGCTCAGACCCCACTTGGAGTATTGTGCTCAGTTCTGGTCGCCTCACTACAGAAAAGATGTGGAAGCCATAGAGAGGGTGCAGAAGAGATTTACAAGGATGCTGCCTGGAATGCAGAGCATGCCTTATGAAAGCAGGTTGAGGGAACTCGGCCTTCTCTTTGGAGAGACGGAGGATGAGGGGGGACCTGATAGAGGTGTATAAGATGAGATGTATTGATCGGGTAGATAGTCAGAGGCTTTTCCCCAGGGCTGAATTGGTGGCCACAAGAGGACATAGGTTTAAGGTGCTGGGGAGTAGGTATAGAGGAGAAGTCAGGGATGTTTTTTTTTACTCAGAGTGGTGAGTGCGTGGAATGGGCTGCCGGCAACGGTGGTGGAGGTGGATACAATAGGGTCTTTCAAGAGACTGTTAGATAGGTACATGGAGCTGAGTAAAATAGAGGGCTATGGGTAAGCCTAGTAATTTCTAGGGTAGGGATGTGTTCGGCACAGCTTTGTGGACCAAAGGGCCTGAATTGTGCTGTAATTGTTCTATGTTCTGAGGCACCTTATCAAACACCTTCTTGAAATCCAAATGCAACGATATCTTCTACCCACTCTGATCGAGAAGTCCTCAGAAACTTCTAATAAATTTGTTAGGCATAATTTCTCCCACATGAAGCAATATTGACAATATCCCCAAAATGCTGTTAGACCTTCCTTAATTGTTGATTGCAGCATCTTTCCAACAAGTTGTTTTACATACTGGAGGACTGCAAGTAGTGATCTCCAGCTGTTAGTGCAAAGACTACTGCTTTATTGACAATGTATTTTAATGATGTGTATGTGGAAGTGCTGGATAAAGTTTTGCAGGTGGCACCAAAATTTGAAGTGTGGCAATGTGAGGAGAATAATAATAGACTAGAAGAGGACAGAGACTGGAACTGTTAGAAGATAGAATGGTACAGCACAGGAACAGGCTGCTTGGTCCACAGTATCTGTGCCGACTATGAAACCGGTTTAAAATAATCCCAAATATATCCCTCTATTCTCTGCCCGTCTAAATGCCTCTTAAACATTGCTGTCCTATCTGCTTCCACCACCTCCCCTGGCGGCCCGTTCCAGGCACCCACCACTCGCTGTGTAAGTAAACTTGCCTCATAAATCTCCTTTAAACTTTCCCCCTCACCTTAAACCTCTGCCCTCTAGTATTTGACATTTCCACCCTGGGAAAAAGACTGATTATCTACACTTGTCATTTTAGATACTTCTATTCATGCATTCAATTCTGGTCGTCCCATTACAGGGAGGACGTGGAACTTGAGGGTACAGAATAGGTTTATCAGGATGCTGCCTGCATTAAAGGGCATATGCCTTGAGGAGAGGTTAGACAAACTTGGGCTGTTTTCTGTGGCGAGGTGGAAGCTGAGGGGAGACCCGATAGAAGTTTTAAGATTACAAGAGGCATAGATAACGTAGACAAAATTTTACACAGCTGCAACACGATTTACAAACTTTTATACTCAGTGCCCCGACCAATGAAGGCAAGTAGGCTGTACGCCTTCTTTACCAGCCTATCCATTGTGTTGCTATTTTCAGGGAGCTATGGACTTGCACCCCAAGATCTCTCTGTGCATCAATGCACCCAAGTGTCCTGCCATTTACTGTCTACTTTCCTCTTGCATTTGCCCTCCCAAAGTGCAACACCTCACTCGTCTGGATTAAACTCCATCTGCCACTTCTCTGCCTATATCCTGCTGAATCCTTTGATAACCTTCCTCACCATCCACAACTCTGTCAATTTTTGTGTCACCTGCAAACGTAATCAGCCCAGTCTTGTTTTTGTTCAAGTCATTCACATACATCGCAAACACAGATCCCCATGGAACACCACAGGTCACAGAGCTCCAGTCAGAAAACACCCCTCCACTACTACCCTCTCTCTTCCCCACTCAAACCAATTTTGAATCCAACAACAGCAAATGAAATTCAACACTGATACATTTTGGCAGTAAAAATGCCAAGGATACATAATGTAGGCTTCATGGTACAGTTCCAGAGGATAAGACAGAGGGACGCTGGTGCACAATCTTTGAAAGTGTCAGGGTGTGTTTAGAGATGGGTAGTCTAACAGTGGGATCACAAATAGAGGCATGAAAGACAAAAGTAGGAAGATTACGCTGAATGTTTATAAAACACTATTTAATCCATCACCGAAGTATTCCATTAATGCTGGCCACCACACTTCAGGCAGGACACGAAGGTGCGGAGAGTTCGCGTAGGGCTCCAGGAATTAGAGATTTCAACTGCACTGTTAGACTGGAGCTGTGGAGGTTCAGTCAGAGTGCTGTCTGACCCAGAATATTGTGTGCAGTTCTGGTCACCACACTGTGACAAGGATGTCATTAAGCTAGAGGTACAGAAAGATTCACAAGGTTGTTGCTGGGACTGGAGGGCTTGAGTTATGAGGAGAGACTGGATAGGCTGGGACTGTTTTCTCTGGAGTGAGGGAGTCTGAGATGACCCTATAGAGGTTTATAAAATAATGAAGGACATGGATAAGGTCACAGTTGTTTTCCTCCCCTTCCACCTACCCACCCCCCACCACCAGAGAGTAGGGGAGGCTAAAATTAGAGAACACAGATTTAAGACGAGATGGAAAAGATTTAAAGGGGAACCAAGCAGCAAGTTTTTCCACACAGAGTGGTGGGAATGTGGAATGAGCTGCCAGAGGAATTTGCAGAGGTGGGCAGAATTAAAAGACATTTGGACAGGGTCATGGATAGGTTTAGAGGAATATTGGCATAGTGGGACTACCTCAGGTAGGCAACCGGGTCAGCACGGACAAGATGGGCCGAAGGGCCTGTTCCAGTGCTGAATAACTCTGACTCTAACAAACCGATTCAGGCTATCTACGCTATTCATGCCTATCATAATTTTATACAACTTTATCATGTCACCTCTCAGCCTCCTTTGCTCCAGGCAAAGCAGTGCCTTCCTATCCAATCGCTCCTCATAACTCAGGCCTTCCAATTCAGATAACATCCTTGTGAAGTAAGAAAAAGCTGGGGGAACTCGGATCAGGCAGCAGCTATGGATGGGAATGGACAGTCGATGCTTCAGGTCGCGACCCTTTATCTGGACTGGTGATCATCAGCACAGATGAAGGGGTTCAACCCAAAACGTCGTCTGGCCATTGCCATCCTTAGATGCTGCCTGATCTGAGTTCCCCCAGCTTTGTTTGTGTAGCTTCAGATTCCAGCGTCTGTACTCTTGTGTCTCCAACATCCTCATGAATCTTTTCTGCACCCTATCTCGCTTAATCCCACCATTAGGCGGAAGGATTTGTCTCCATGCTGTAAAACTCTTATGAGTTTAAGACAAGTACATAGTTCACTGAAAGCACGCCACAAGCAGACAGGGAGGCGAAGAAGGCGATTGGCACGCTGGCCGTCAGTCAAGGTAGTGAATGTAGAAGTTGGGAAGTTATGTTGCAGTTGTACACGATGTTGGTGAGACCACACATTATGTACAGTTTAGGTTGCCCTAAGAAACACATCATTAAACTGGAAAGAATGTAAAGAAGATTTACAAGGAAGCTGCCAAGACTTGAGAGGCTGAGTTACAGGGAGAGGTTAGCCAGGCTAGGACTTTCTTCCTTGGAATGTAGAAGAATGAGGGGTGACCTTATAGAGGTACATAAAATCATGGGGGGCATAGATAATGTGAACACCTTCCCCCCACCCAGAGAAGGGGAAGTTAAAACTAGAGGACATAGGTTTAAGGCAAGATGTGAAAGATTTAAAAGGGATCTGAGGGGCAACTTCTTCAGGGGGTGGTGGGGATATGAAAGAAAGTGGAAGCAGCTAAAATACCAACATTTAAAAGACATTTGGATAAATACATGGATAGGAAAGGTTTAGAGGGATATGGGCCAAACGTGGGCAGATGGGACTAGTTTGGTGGGCACCTTGGTCAGCATAGATAGTTGGGTTGAAGGGTCTGTTTCCACAAGGTCTATGGCATTCTGTGACATGAGAGGAGGGGAACCAGCGGAGGGCGCAGGAAAAAGTGCGGCTGAAGAAAAGGATCAGCCGGGAGTTCCTTCAATGGGACAGCAGGCAAGAGGGGCTGAAGGGTCTCCACCTGCATCTATTGCTTGTTATTTCCTGGTAGGGAGGGAGGTTTGGTCTGGGCCAGGGGGAGGGGAGGGGAGGGGAGGGGAGGGGAGGGGGGTCCGGGCCGGGGAAGGGGCAGTTCCAAGGGGCGGGGATGGGCATCGCCTTCCCGGGAGAGCGAGGCCTCCCGCACGGGGGTCGCCTAGGAAATAACAAGCGGGGAGCCAGCACGGACGCGACGGGCCGAACAGTCTCCCACGCCGTCACCACGCCGTCTGCTCCAGGCCTCGGGGCCCAGCCCGGCCCGGCCCCGCTCCCACTCCGCGCCGGCATCGGCCGAGGCCCCGGCCTGGAAGCCGCGGCACAGCCGGAGCGGAGGCGCCGCTTAGGCCCGGACAACCTACGCGCGGTCCAGCGCCTCAGGCCCGGGCCTGGGCGTCACCTACCTGCCGCTCTCCCCGCCGCCACCGCCGGTCACGGCCTCCGGGTGCCCGAGCCCCGGCTCTCGAGTAGTTTCTCCGCCCGCTCCGTTCGCCACGCACTTTCTCGTCGTCCGCGCTCCGCTCGCCTGGGCCTCAAACACAAGCCCCGCCCAGAACCGCCCACATAACCGCCACCAGACCCGTAGCGGGAACCCGATTGGTTAGTTCCCGCTTCACCGAACAACAATACTGCCACTCCATTGGTGCATTGTCAATGTCAATTATATACGCGGTAGTACGACCCAGAAGAAAGTAAGAATCCCATTGGAGGATATTTTGTCAGTCAAATTACTCCGTGTCTGATTCGCTTAAATAACCGTCAGTTATAGAAAAAGGTTCGTTCTTCAATTATCATTGGTTGCATAAGACGCCAGTCAATAGGAAATCCCGCCCCGACCTTGGTCACGCATTGGATAAACCCATTAGTCATTTACCACGTCAATCAAATTGGCCCGTCTCGGTAAGACGGGGTTCAGAGTCAGCCTTAACACTTGATTGGTCCATATTGGTGTCAATCAATGGGAAAGCAGCAAATACGAACGGCCATAGCATTTCCCGCGCTCTGTGGCGCTTTGGCATCGGTCTGGTTTCCGCTGCCTTCAGTTACGCAACGCCCCGCCGTGTTGATAACCTACGTCAATCAAACGTATCCTTTAACCCTATTGGTTAAAACATAAAGTCGTGGCTGCTGATTGCTCAATTCAAACAATCCCGCCTATTACCGTCACCAAATGCCAATCATGGTGACATCACGCCTTATGGTCTCGCCTCTTAAACGGGCAATTCCTCCAACCGGTTCTGGAAAGGAGCCCAAGGCCATTCAGCCCCTCTAGTTGATTCCATAGTTCAATGATACCATTGGCTGCCTTGTTTATTTGCTCCATCCTGCTATAACCAATTTATTCTCCAAATTTCACTTATTCCAGCATATTCCGGTCTGCTCCCATTCACTCATTGTTCAGATAACCTTGTTTGCAGCTTATCCCCATGGTCACCCCCCTCAGAGACATCCCCCTTTCCAGCTCCACCCTCCCTACAATTTAATGAGCTTCTTTAATCTCCTTCCCAGTTCTGACAAAAGGTCTTTGACCAGAAACAATAACTACGTTTCTCTCTCCACAGATGCTACCTGACCTGCTGAGTGTTTCCAGGATTTCCTGGTTTTATTTCAGATTTGCAGCCTCTGCAGGTTTTGTTTTATTTTCCTGACTGGTCTATATTTTCTCTGAATCCCATCCCATTCATCCAACGTCCCTGAGCCCACTGATCCAAAGTGGGTCCCTGGCTCCAATCCTCATCCATTTTGTAATTTCCTTTGGATTTAATTACCTTACCGATGCTGTCTGTGCCCTCAGCTGCCTGTGTGCAGAGTTCTGAAATTCCCTCCCTGAACTTCTTTACCCGGTCTCTTCAGTGCGTCATCACTGCAGCACCCAGTGCTTCATTGCCATGTAGGATTCTAATTCTGCAAACCAAGCTCCCACAATTAGCAATGTGATAATAATTGGATGACCAGTACAAGTAGTGTTGATTGAGGGATGAATTTTGAACCTAGAACACCCGATATCTGTGGAGGTATCCTTGGGATCAATGAGCAAGCACATAGATCCTCAGTTTATTGTTTAACCTGACAGACAGTACTCCTGACAATGCCGAACTCTCTCAGCACAGCAGTGAAGTGTCCACCCAGATCTCAGTGCTCTGGTCCTTGGTGTTAGTTTTGATACAAAGTCAAGAGTGCAACTGACTGATAAGATAAGACAAGATTTCTTTATTAGTCAAACGTACATCGAAACACACAATGAAATGCATCTTTTTGCGTAGATTGTTCTGGGGCAGCCCACAAGTGTTGTCACACTGCCGGCACCAACACAGCATGCCCACAATTTCCTAACCTGTACGTCTTTGGAATGTGGGAGGAAACCGGAGCACCCAGAGGAAACCCACACAGACACGGGGAGAATGGCCGAACTTCTTACAGAGAGCAGCTGGAATTGAACCCAGGTCGCTGGCGCTGTAAAGTGTTAGCTAACCGCTACACTACCGTGCCTGCCCTCTAAGACTAAATAGGAATAAAACTGCAGATGCTGGAAATAGACATAGAACAGTACAGCACAGGAACAGGCCCTTCGGCCCACTATGTCTGTGCTGACCAGATGCCAACCTAACTGATCCCATCTGTCTATATGTGGTCCATATCCCTCCGTCCCCTACTGGTCATGTGTCTAAATTCCTCTTATACATTGCTAACGTATCTGCTTCCACCACTTTCCCTGACAGTGCGTTCCAGGCACCCACCACTCTCTGTAAAAAAAAACTTGCCTTGTAAATCTCCTTTGAACTTTCCCCCTCTCACCTTAAACCTATGCCCTCTAGTATTTGACATTTCCACCCTGGGAAAAATGACTATGTACCCTATTTCTCAGAATTTTATATATTTCTAACAAGTCACCCCTCAGCCTCTGACACTCCAGAGAAAACAATCCAACTTTGTCCAACCTCTCCTTACAGCTAATACTCTCTAATCCAGGCAACATCCTGGTAAACCTCTTCTGCACGCTCTCCAAAGCCTCCATATCTTTCCTACAGTGGGGTGACCAGATCCGCACACAATACTCCAAATGGGGCCTAACTTAAGTTTATCTGATATAAATAATCTGAAATAAAAGCAGGAGGTGCTGGAAAAAACTAAGCAGGTCAGGCAATTAATGTTTCAAGTTGAAGATCCTTCATCACAATTGAGAAAAAGAAAAAGCAAGTTAGTCCAAGTTGAGCGAAGACTGATATGGTGCGTACTTAAACCACAATGCAATGAGTGATTTCTGTGAACCCAGTCCCACATGTTCAAGAAAATCAAATGTGCAGATGCTGGAAATCTGAAGTAATAAAATGTTGGAGAAACTCAGCAGGTCAGGCAGCATCTGTGGAAAGAGAAACGGTTAATGTTTTGGGTTGAAGAACAGTTCTGATGAAGGGTCTTTGACCTGAAGCATTAACTGCTTCTTTCTCTACACAGGCACCGCCTGACATGCTGAGTTTTCCAGCATTCCCTGTTTGTATCTCATATGTTCAAGTGCAAGCAGCTCATTTCCAATAATTCTATAACTCCCTACACCATGAGTTGGAACATTCTCTCCCCAGTAGAGGTGTTGTAGATGAGCGTGACAGGTTTACATAGGAATATAAAATGGTAGCACAGAGAAATAACAGAGCACCAATTAACCTGTCATCATAATCCCAATCCTTGAGAATTGCACTTTGTCCTGACACGAAGTTATGGCCAACCCACTACTAATGTTTATTACTAAAGGAGCAAAGAAATAGATATGAAGACACATGAGATGCTAAAACCTGCAGCAAGAATGAACTTGGTGGGTCAAGCAACATTTGTGGAGGCAAAGGGATGTTTAGGGCGGAGACCCTGCATCAGGGCTCGGAGTGTAGAGGGGTGAGAGCCAGTAATAAGAGGTGAGAGGGAGGAGTCGGTAGGTGATAGATGGAATCAGGTGAAGTCATAGAATCATACAGAACGGAAACAGGCCCTTCGGCCCAACCAGTCCATGTTGGCCAAGACGTCCATCTGAGCTAGTCTCATTTGCCCTCATTTGGCCCATATCCCTCTAAACCTTTCCTATCCATGTACATGTCCAAGTGTCTTTGAAATGTTAATGTACCCACCTCAACCACTTCCTCTGGCAGCTCGTTCCGTGTAATGATTGCCCTCTGGGTGAAAAAGTTGCCCTCAGGTTGCTATTAAATCTCTCCCCTCTCACCCTAAACCTATGTCCTCTAATTCTTGATTCCCCAACCCTGGGAAAGAGACTGTGTGCATTCACCCTATCAATGCCCCTCATGATTTTATAAACCTCTATAAGATCATCCCTCATTCTCCTATGCTCCAAGGAATGAAGTCCGAGCCTGCTCAACCTTTCCCCGTAACTCAGTCCCTCCACTGGGGGATGGTGGGCAGATGGAGCCCAAATGGGAAATGTGACTCTATCCCCTGACCCTGACACTATCAAAGGGCCCGTCCCAACCTTCATCACCCTAGTCCCCAGGCCAGGCCAGGCCAGGGTTATGTCCCCCATCCCAACCTTCATCACCCCAGGCTTCTCCTCAACTGCCCGCGCACACAACTCACCTCTTTGTTCTAGATACCACCCCTGTCCCCAGGCCCAGGTCCCCCGTCCCACCGCTGTCCCTGGGTCCAGGCCCCTGGGCCACCCCTGTCCCCGCAACCCCCGTCCCACCCCTATCCCCAGGCCCAGGTCCCCTGTCCCTGGGTCCAGGCCCCCCGTTCCAGGGTCCAGGTCCCTGTGCCACCCCTGTCCCCACGACCCCCGTCCCTGGGTCCAGGTCCCCAGTCCCACCCCTGTCCCCAGGCCCAGGTCCCCCGTCCCACCCCTGTCCCTGGGTCCAGGTCCCCCGTCCCAGGGTCCAGGTCCCTGTGCCACCCCTGCCCCGCGACCCCCATCCCACTCCTGTTCCCAGGCCCAGGCCCAGATCCAGGTCCCCTTTGCCACCCCTGTCCCAGGGCCCAGGTCCCCCGTCCCCTCCCTGTCCCCTCCCTGTCCCCGGGCCCAGGTCCCCCGTCCCCTCCCTGTCCCCGGGCCCAGGTCCCTCGTCCCACCCCTGTCCCCGGGCCCAGGTCCCCCGTCCCCTCCCTGTCCCCGGGCCCAGGTCCCCTGTCCCCTCCCTGTCCCCCTGTCCCAGGTCCCCCGTCCCCTCCCTGTCCCAGGTCCCCCGTCCCCTCCCTGTCCCCGGGCCCAGGTCCAGGTCCCCTTTGCCACCCCGTCCCAGGGCCCAGGTCCCCCCGTCCCCTCCCTGTCCCCGGGCCCAGGTCCAGGACCCCTTTGCCCCCCCGTCCCAGGGCCCAGGTCCCCCCGTCCCCTCCCTGTCCCCGGGCCCAGGTCCAGGTCCCCTTTGCCACCCCGTCCCAGGGCCCAGGGCCCAGGTCCCCAGGTCCAGGTCCCCTTTGCCACCCCGTCCCCTCCCTGTCCCCGGGCCCAGGTCCCCCGTCCCCTCCCTGTCCCCGGGCCCAGGTCCCCCGTCCCCTCCCTGTCCCCGGGCCCAGGTCCCCCGTCCCCTCCCTGTCCCCGGGCCCAGGTCCCCTTTGCCACCCCGTCCCCTCCCTGTCCCCGGGCCCAGGACCCCGTCCCCTCCCTGTCCCCGGGCCCAGGTACCCCGTCCCCTCCCTGTCCCCGGGCCCAGGTACCCCGTCCCCTCCCTGTCCCCGGGCCCAGGTCCCCCGTCCCCTCCCTGTCCCCGGGCCCAGGTCCCCCGTCCCCTCCCTGTCCCCGGGCCCAGGCCCCCCATCCCCAGGCCTCGCCCTGAACCTCTCCCCTAACCGAGGCCCCACACCTGTTGCCAGGCCCCACCCTGGTCCCCTCCCCCGGTCCCGCCCCCGTGCCTGAGGCTGGGCCTGTGCCTCACCTGTACCCGAGGCCCCGCCCTGCTCCGGTGCCGCCCCCCCCATCGCAGGCCCCGCCCCTGGCCCAGGCCCAGGCTCAGGCCCCGCCCGCTCCCCGCCCCTGGGGCCGGGGCCTCGGCGGCCGCTCGCCGTTCCGCTTCTCTCGCCGCCGCTTTCACGGAAGTCGCGCCGCTGCCCTGAGTGCCGGAGCGGGGGGGGAGCGGCACTCCGTGAGGGCGCAGGCTTCGGCGGGGCCTCCGGGCCAGGTTGTAATCGGGCGCTGCTTCCCAGGCCTGCGATGGGGGAGAGGTAGGTGTCTGCTGAGGTGCATTAATGAGGCGCCGGGCCCGGCCCGGGGCTGCAGGAGCCGGGGTGTGTGTGTGTGTGCGCACAGAAAGATCCCACGGGTTGTATTGATATGGCTCAAGGCATCAGGTTTGGCCTCAGGACCTCATCGGGGGGGGGTGGTGGATCTTGTCTGTGGTTGGGGAGTCACTAGGAGTGTGGGTCAGGAACAGGGGAAGGTTGGGGCAATTACTGGGGCGGGTGAGGGCTGGGAGGGTGTGGGGTGGGGTGGGTGGTGAGTGCGGGACGTTTGGGTTGGGTCGGGTCTGCCTGTGGGTTGGGGGATGGGTGGGGGTCTTTGGGGAGTTGGGGTCGGTGGGGTTTGGTTGTAGTATTTGGGAGGGGGTTGGAGCACTGGGGGGAGTTGGGGACTGGGGGTGGTTGAGTTTGGGTTGAGGGAATAGTTGGGAGTATTTGAGATGAGGTTGGACTAGCAGTGGGGGGTTAAGGAATGGCTGGGGTTTGGGTGGGAGTTACCAGGTCAGGGCTGTTGGATGGGGGTGGGTGAGGAACCTGGACAGGTGTTGAAACCTCTTGGATCCTTGATCCCTGGAGCTGCCCCCACAATGTTCACAGAATCACGGGTTCACTCCAGGACGGAGACCACCGGGTACGAGGACGGAAGGGGTTGGTTTGGAAACAAAGTTGAGGTATTGTTTAATCTGGAGATGGGATGGTGATTGTAGGAGTGCCAGGAACTGGAGTTAGGTGAGCTCGTGTTTCCCTGGGGTCTGGCCTTCTACCTTCAGGGTGATCTGGACACCCGTTGGTGGTCTCTGAGCAATAGGGGGGTTGCTGACTGTGTGAAGTGCCACCCTGAGATTCTTCCTCATGAGTGTTGCTGCTTAAATATGTTGGCATCTATTCTCCATCTATCAGAACTGTTTCCTTGTCTCATCGTCAGATTTTGGTGGGGCGGGTAGTGCTGCTACCTCATGTTCAATCCCAACCGCTGGCTCTGTCTGTGTGGAGTTTGCACGCTCTCCCTGTGACCCCGTGGGTTTCCCCTGGGCGCTCTGGTTCCCTCCCACATCCCAATGACATGCAGCTCAGTGGGATAATCAGCTGCTGTAAATTGTCCCCCGGGGGTGGAATCTGGGAGGGGGAGGGATGTTGGGAGAAGGAAATGGGGTCAGTTTAAGTGGGTGGGTGATGGTAAGCACTGACCTGGTGGGCCAAAGGGCCTGTTTCTGTGCTGAATGACTGAAAATCACCCCCACAGTGTGGGGGCTTCCTCAGAATGACTCTGTGGGGTCCGGAACTGGGATTGTGGGCTGGGTGGGGCAATCGGTGGTCCCTGTATGAGGCCCCCCCCACCCCCGGTTGCTGTTCCCATGATGCCAGCCTTGCCCCCAGCCTCACCTGCTTTGTGTTGGGTTTACAGGCTGCTGCCCACGTTCCTCCCCGTGGACAAGGACCCCGGCCTACTGCGGCTCCGCTTCACCACCCTGGCCGTCGCCACGGTGCTCTGCCCCCTCTTCGGCTTCCTGTTCTGCATCGTTTGGTCTCTGCTGTTTAACTTCGAGGAGACAACGGCGACCCACTGCAGGGTGAGGGCGGCATCAACCATCGGTGTGAACCAACCTCCCGGGAAGAAACCCAGGCCAAACTCTGTGCATTTGGCCCATCAGGTTCCTGCTAGCCCCTGAGTCCATGTCTTCCTTTGTTACCTGGCTGGAAGGAAGGATGGATTCACAGGAATGTTGTTAGGACTGGTGGGCTTCAGTCATCAGGAGAGATTGGATGGGCTGGGACTGTTTTTCCCCCAGCGAAGGAGGCTGAGGGGTGACCTGATGGAGGTTTATAAAATCATGAGGGGTGTAAATAAAGTGGATGGTCACTCTTTTTCCCAGGTTAGGAGAGTCTAGATCTATGGACACAGGTTTAAGGTGAGAGGGGAAAGATTTAAAGGGGATCTGAGGGGCAAGTTTTCCACACAGAGGGTGGGTGTGTGGAATGAGCTGCCAGAGGAAGTGGTAGAGGTGGGTACGATTATAGTGTTTAAAAGACATTTGGACAGGTGCATGGATAGGAAAGGTTTAGAGAAAGGGGGGCCAAATGCAGGCAAATGGGACTGGCTCAGCTAGGCAGCTTGGTCAGCACTGACGAGTTGGGCCGAAGGGCCTATTTCCATGCTGTATAATGTTCTGTGTTCACTTCCCCATTGCCAGTGTCCAGTGATCATCCATTAATCTCGAATATTCTCAGTGAGTGGGAACCAACTATGATGGGGGGAAGAAATGCAAAGGTTCAGAGCCATCGGACTGAAGAGATTCCTTCTCATACCTGACTGAAGCAGTCGACCCCGGGGTTGCAGACTCCCCACCCTCGGGAAGCAGGACCTCAGGTGCTCCCTCCTTCCCTCTCAGAAACTGCCTCATTTGATGGAGATCACCAGAGGGCAAAGTGTGACCCGAGATATTGAAGTTACACCTTGTAATGTGACCTAAAGGCAAAAACCTGCAGATTCTGGAAATCAGAAATAAAAAGCGGGGAATTCTGGAGATACTCAGCAGGTCAGGCAGCGTCTGGGGAGAGGGGAACAGAGTCCCTGGAAGACAACTGGCAGTGAAGGGTGTAGTGCAGGTCTGGAGACACCAGACACTGCAGATGCTGGGATCTGGAGCAACGCACAATCTGCTGGAGGAACAATGTTTGAAAGTCTTCCTGCTTCAACCGGCTGAGTTCCTCCAGCAGATCGTTTGTTACTGGAGTGCAGGTCCACCCCAGGGTATGAGTGCCCGACCTGTGTACAGTCCACATATATGGCCAAGGTTTGGGAGAACGATGGGATAGGCTTGTCAGCTGCTGTGGAGCTGCAGACATCTTCTGCCGAGGGAACTCCATTCGTGGCAACATCTGAATGGTTGAGTTAGCCACCCTGGTATAACTACACATTGCCCTCGGTGGGCTTGTGTTTTTATTTAAACACATTGCCGGGTGCTGTATTTCCAACTTGCGAACTGTTCGACAGAACCCTGTCGTGACCTGCAGAGCCCCTGTATTGTGTACAGGTTTGGTCTCCTTACCTGAGAGAGGTTCACCTGACTGATTCCTCGGATGGGACTGCAGTGTGAGGGGAGGTTGGGTCGACTGCCCATCACCCACACGTTCGCCCTGCCGGTTCCCCTCCCAGCTCCCTCCCTTTATCCCAGGCTCCACCTTCCCCTCCTATCAGATTCCATCATCTTCAGCCCTTTGTCACCTCTACCTGTCACCTCCCAGCTTCCTGCATCATCCCCACTCTCCCCCCACACCCCGCATCTGCCCATCACCCCTCCTCACCTGGATCCACACATCACCACCCCTTCCCCTCACCTCCCCTCCCCTCTATCTCTCAGTCCAGCTGAAGGGTCTCGACCCTAAACGTCCACTGTCCGCTCCCCCCCACGGATGCTGCCTCCAGCACTTTGTGTGTTGCTCCAGGTTCCAGCGTCTGTTGTGTCTCTGTGTCCCCAGTGTGCTCTCTGGAGTTTGGAAGGGATCTAATGGATACAAGGAAATTCTGACAGAGTGGGGCAGTCTGGATGTGGGGAGGGTGTTTCACCTCACCGGGGGGTTGAGAACCAGGGAGCACAGGCTGAGAGATTGAGGACCGAGATGGGGAGAAATTTCTTCTCACGAGAGAAGGTGTGGACCAAGTCCCTGAAAATAAGTTGGGGGGGGGGGGGTGGAGATCAATTTCTAGGTGTGGGAGGGGAGGGTGGGAGTGTGGAATTGAGGTAAATGATCAGCGATAGTCATACAGCACAAAAAACAGGCCCTTCAGCCCATTAAGTCTGTGCCGACCATCAACCATTCATTTAAACTGATTGGTGTTGGTTTATTATTGTCACTTGTACTGAGGTACAGTGAAAAACTTGTTTTGCAAACTGATCATACAGGTCAATTCATTACACAGTGCAGTTACACTGAGTCAGTACAGAGTGCACTGATGAAGTACAGGTAAAAACAATAACAGTACAGAGTAAAGTGTCACAGCTACAGAGAAAATGCAGTGCAATAAGGTGCAAGGTCACATCAAGGTAGATCGTGAGGTCATAGTACATCTCATTGAATAAGGGAACCGTTCGATAGTGTTATCACAGTGGGATAGGAGCTGTCCTTGAGCCTGGTGGTACGTGCCCTCAGGCTCCTGTATCTACCCGATGGGAGAAGAGAGAATGACTCGGGTTGGTGGGGTCTTTGATTATGCTGACTGCTTCACCAAGACAGCGAGAGGTAAAGACAGAGTCTACGGAGGGGAGGCTGGTGTCCGTGATGCGCTGGGCTGTGTCCACAACTCTCTGCAGTTTCTTGCAGTCCTGGGCAGAGCAGTTGCCATCCCAAGCCGTGATACATCCAGATAGGATGCTTTCTACGGTGCATCAGTAAAAGTTGGTGAGAGTCAAAGGGGACAAACCAAATTTCTTTAGCCTCCTGAGGAAGTAGAGACGCTGGTGAGCTTTCTTGGCCATGGCTTCTACGTGTTTGGACCAGGACAGGCTGTTGGTGATGTTCACTCCAAAGAACTTGAAGCTCTCAACCCTCTCGACCTCAGCACCATTGATGTAGACAGGAGCATGTACACTGCCCCCTTTCCTAAAGTCAATGACCATCTCTTTTGTTTTGTTGACATTGAGGGAAAGGTTGTTGTCATGACACCATTCCACTAAGCTCTCTATCTCCTTCCTGTACTCCGACTCATCGCTGTTTGAGATACAGCCTACAACGGTGGTATCATCTGCAAACTTGTAGATGGAGTTAGAGCAGAATCTGGCCACACAGTCATCAACTCCCCTCAGATTCTACCCCTCACCCACACACTGGGGGCAATTTACTGCAGCCGATTGCCCCACTGACCCAACGTGAACAGGCAGGGGATGGAGGGGCATGGATCCTGTGCAGGCAGAAGGGATGTAGTTTAATTTGGCATCATGGTCGGCACAGACACAGTGGGCTGAAGGGCCTGTTCCCGTGCTGTACTGTTCTGCGTTCTAAACTGGAGCACCCGGGGAAACCCACAGGGTCGCAGAGTGAATGTGCACCGGGGGTCGAGATTAAACCTAGGTCTCTGGTGTTGTGTGGCAGCAGCTCAACCCACTGCGCCAGTGTACAAAGTCAAAGTTCAAAGTCGAGTTTATTGTCACATGCACAAGTCCGTGTGCACAGGTGCAATGCTAAACTTACCTGCTGCAGCATCACAGGCACAGAGCATCAGATAAGCAACATTCACGAGAACAACATAAATTAAACAAGAAAGAACGCAATTAGAACAAAAGAAAAACAAAGTCTATTTTAGTGCAAAGTGATCAAAGTGGTCCCAGTGTTGCTGTACTGAGGTAATGATTAGGGTTGTGCCGGTTGGTTCAAGAACAGAATGGTTGAAGGGAAGTAGCTGTTCCTGAACCTGGTGGTGTGGGACTTCAGGCTTCTGTACCTCCTGCCCAATGGGAGCTGTTGGAAGATGGCACGGCCCAGATGGTGGGGATCTTTGATGACGGACATTGCCGTCTTGAGGCAGCACCTCCTGTAGCTACCATTGGTGGGGAGGGATGTTCCTGTGATGTATTGGGCTGGGTCCTGGGACAGTATTGAGTGGCCTTGAGGGGCTGAATGGCCTGCTCCTGTTGTGAGTTTTGAACAAGCATCTCCAGCGGAGACGAGGCAGCGATCAAGTGACGGTGGCCACCTCTCCCTGACCCTCACCCCTCTCCCTTCTGCAGGTCCCCAACTACCTGCCATCGATCAGCGCCGCCATCGGCGGGGAGGCGCCCCAGCGCTACGTCTGGAGGTTCTGCATCGGCCTGCACTCGGCTCCCCGGCTGCTGGTGGCCGTCACCTACTGGAGCCACTACTGCCGGATCTCCTCACCCGCAACCTGGTACAGCTCGCTCTGCCTCATCAACCTCGCCTCCAACCTCCTGGAGAACATGGCACTGCTGCTGCTGACGTACGTCTCGTCCAGCGAGAACCACTGTGAGTACCCTCACCCACCCACTCCCCACATCCTGGTCCCGGGAATCCTTGCCCCCGCCGGCTCTGAGGAGTTGGGGGTGGGGGTTCCTTCCACTGCCGCAGTGTTACTGCACCAATGCTCAATACAAGGGGCATGGCTTTAAAGTAATGGGTGGGAAGTTCAAGGGAGATATCAGAGGAAGGTTTTTTACCCAGAGAGTGGTTGGGGCATGGAATGTGCTGCCTGGGGCAGTGGTGAAGGCAGGTACATTGGTCAAATTCAAGAGATTGCTAGATAAGCATATGGAGGAATTTAAAATAGAGGGATATGTGGGAGGAAGGGGTTAGATAGTCTTAGGTGAGGTTTAAAGGTCAGCACAACATTGTGGGCTGAAGGGCCTGTATTGTGCTGTACTGTTCTATGTTACCCGGAGAAGGTCAAGGGCTGGGCAGCAGTCTGACACAACGTGAATTACTTGTGTTGGAGACACAGGCGTCCGCAGACGCTGGAGTCTGGAGCAACACACACCCTGCTGGGGGAGCTCAGCGGGTCGAGCAGCGTCTGTGGGAGGAGGAGGGAAGGAATTGTCAACGTTTCGGTCGAAGCCCTGCACTAGAGGGGAGATAGGGGGAGGTGGGGTGGGACGGGCTGGTGGGGGATAGGTGGACCAAGGAGGGGTGAATGGTGACGGACAGATGGAGTTGGGGTGGGGAAACGGAGGGAGGTGGGGGATAGGTGGAGGCAGACAAGGGGATAAAAGGGCAGGGGGGCAGACGGAGCCGTGTGGGGGGGGGAGGGTGAAGGTGGAGACGGCTGGGAGGGTGACAAGTGGGGACACAATGTGGGGACCGAGAGGGGAAGGACAGATGGAACCACTTGGGGGTGGGAATCCAGTTGGTGAAGTGTGTGGGTGGAGGGGGGTGGGTGTTGTGGGGGAGGGGGGTGGGTGTTGTGGGGGAAGGGGGTGTGGGTAAGTGGTGGGGGGCTGGAGGGGGGGGGGGTGGGACAGGGAACAAAAATGGACCAGGCGACAGATTGGAAGGAGGGTCTCCTTCCAGATTGGTTGCTCCAGATTCCCAGCATCCGTAGTCTCTTGTCAAGAGGAGCGATTCCCTGGCATTGGTCAAGGAGGACCTATGATTCCCAGGATTAATGGGGGAGAGCTCCAATTCCCGGGATTAGTGAGGAGAGCTCTGATTCCCAGGATTAGTGAGGAGAGCTCTGATTCCCGGGATTAGTAGGGGAGAGCTCTGATTCCTGGGATTAGTGAGGAGAGCTCTGATCCCGGGATTAGTGAGGAGAGCTCTGATTCCCAGGATTCCCAGGATTAGTGGGGGAGAGCTCTGATTCCCGGGATTAGTGAGGAGAGCTCTGATTCCTGGGATTAGTGAGGAGAGCTCTGATCCCGGGATTAGTGAGGAGAGCTCTGATTCCCAGGATTCCCAGGATTAGTGGGGGAGAGCTCTGATTCCCGGGATTAGTGAGGAGAGCTCTGATTCCTGGGATTAGTGAGGAGAGCTCTGATTCCCGGGATTAGTGGGGGAGAGCTCTGATTCTTGGGATTAATGGGTAAAATCTCCCCCTCCAGGGTTTACTTTTGAAGAATCGTCAGTGTGTCCCGGAGATCAGTCCCAGCTACTCCACTTTGTCTCGTTGCAGGGGTCCACGAGAAAGCCTTTATCACCTTCATGGCATCGTCCATGCTTCACATGTTCCTAACCTGCGTCATCTGGCACTGGAGGCAGAAAAACACAGTAAGTCCCGAGGTAATGCCCACCTTTCCTCCACATTGGTTCTGCACGCCCGGCAGAGAGGGCGGTCACACTTGGGTGGTTCTCTCTGGAGCGGCGGAGGCTGAGGGGAGACCTGATGGAGGTTTAAGAGATTACGAGAGGCACAGATAGAATAGACGGAGTCTCTCTCCCAGGTTAGAAATGTCAAATACTAAGTGCTTGGGTTTAAGGTGAGAGGGGGAAGTTTAACGGAGATGTGTGGGGCAAGATTTTACACGGAGAGTGGTGGGTGCCTGGCACAGGCTGTCGGGGGTGGGGGTGGAGGCAGATACGATAGCAACATTTAAGAGATATTTAGTTAGACGGGGAATGGAGGGATACAGATCATGTGCAGGCAGAAGGGGTTAGCCAGATTGGCATCGTGTTCAGCAGAGATGTTGTGGGCCGCAGGGCCTGGTCCTGTGCTGTACTGTTCCGTGTAATGGATCCCTGTCCACCACTGGGAGCAGTGGTCTCCTTCACCCTCACTCACACCCACCCCTTGTCTCCTGCCCCCTCTACCCCGCCCTCCTGATTTCCCCCCCCCCCCCGACACCCACCTGGCGTCCCCGACACTCCCAGACCCTTTGTAAATCTGCGTCCCATCAGTGATGGTCCCCTTGCTGCAGTGGGGAGTGAGCCGGTGTGGGGATGGTGTGAGGGGGGGTGGGGAGCCACAGGCACCTGTTCAGCAGCTGCCATTTGGCCCGCGCTGTATTGTGCTGGCAAACCGAGTCTGCGCCTTCGAACTTCCTTCTGACATAGAACACAGAACGGTACAGCACAGGAACAGGCCCTTCAGCCCATTGTGTCTGTGCTGACCATGATGCCGAATTGAACTAATCCCATCTGCCTGCACACGTTCTAGATCCCTCCATTCCCTGCCTGTTCAGGTTCCTGTCTAACAGCCTCTTAAACCCCTCTATCGTATCTGCCTCCACCCCCACCCCTGGTGGCCCGTTCCAGGCACCCACTGCTCTCTGTGTACAAAAAAAAACTTGCCCCGCACATTTCCTTTAAACTTGCCCCCTCTCACCTGGGCAGGCACGGTAGTGTAGCGGTTAGCGTAACGCTATTACAGCGCCAGTGACCCGGGTTCAATTCCGGCCGCTGTCTGTAAGGAGTTTGTATGTTCTCCCCATGACTGTGTGGGTTTCCTCCGGGTGCTCCGGTTTCCTCCCACATTCCAAAGACATACAGGTTAGGAGTTGTGGGCATGCTATGTTGGTGCCGGAAGCGTGGTGACACTTGCGGGCTGCCCCCAGAACACTCTATGCAAAAGATGCATTTCACTGTGTGTTTCAATGTACATGTGACTAATAAAGATCTTATAAACCTATGTCCGCTAGTATTTGACATTTCTACCCTGGAAGGAAGACTCTGATTGTCTACCCTATCGATGCCTCTCATAACTTTATAAACCTCCATCAGGTCTCCCCTCAGCCTCCGACGCTCCAGAGAAAACAACCCAAGTTCGACCAACCTCTCCTCATAGTTAATACTCTGTAATCCAGGCAGCATCCTGGGTGAGCGTCTCCTGCGCCCTCCATTGTCACCGAGCTGGCTGCAACATAAAGAAATCAATACGGAAATTGCTGGAAACACTCAGTGGGTCAGGCAGCATCTGTGGGGAGGGAAAGAGGGTTAATGTTCCAGGTCTGAGCCCCTTCGTCACAACTGGGAATGAGAACGAGTTAGTCTGGGTAACAGAGAAGTTGTGGGAGGGTGATGGGTGGAGAAGGGGACTGTCTCTGATGGGTGGAGATGGTTAAGGAGCAGTTAAAATCTTTGCCTGTGTCCCGTGATATCAGTGATGAGTCTGTGGGACGTGTCCAACAGGGCAGACCATATAACAAAAGGATTAAAATAAATGATGGCAGGCAAAAGTCCCCGGTTCTGGTGTAAAGAAACAGAAGTCCAAATTCTTTTCATCTCCTTATTACTTCTGTTGCTTTCTCCACAGATGCTGCCTCACTCACTGAGTATCTCCAGCATTCTGTTCTTGTTTCAGATTTCCAACGTCTGCAGAATTTTTGTTTTCAGTTTGGGGAGAAGTTTTTCTGCAGGGGGCGGCCCCGAGGGACCCCCGCCCCTGCCGGGGGCGGCCCCGAGGGACAGAGATTGCTGACCTTTAAGAGAAGTTAGAGGCATCCGAAGCAATCGGATATGACTTGGGAGCAGGAGAGGCCACTCAGCCCATCGAGCCTGCCTTAGGGTTAGGATTCCTTAAGATTGTGGTGACCTCGTCTGCATTCCCACCAATCCCAGTGACCTCTCACTCCCTCGCATCACAATTCCGTCTCCCTCTGCCTTAAAAATGTCCACGGACTCTCTGAGGAAGAGAGCTCTGAAGACTCTCAGCCCCCTGAAGGAAACAAATCACCGTCTGTTTTAGAAGGTTACTCTATTTTTAAGCACTGACCCTCCGTTCCAGCTTCTATATGGGGCCAAACGCAGGAACGTGGGAATAGTTCAGGATGGCAGCTTGGTCAGCATGGATGAGTTGGGCCGAAGGGCCTGTTTCCATGCTGTATAACTCCAAATTCTCCCCCAAGAGGACACATCCTCTCCTCACCCACCCGGTCAGGACCCCGGGACTTCGTATGTTTCAGTCAAGTCCCCTCTCCTCTAACCTTCAGCAGATACCAGCCCAGCCTGTCCAACCCTTCCTCACTCGACAACCCACCCACTGTAGCAATCAGTCCAGTACACCTTCTCTGAACTGCTTCCAATGCACTGACATCCTTAAATAAGGTGACCAATACTATACAGTGATCTCACCAACGCCCCATTTAACTGAAGCACAACCTCCCTACTTCAGTCAGCTGCCTGAGCATTAAACAATAGCATTCTGTGAACTTTCAGTACATGGTTACCTGAAAGTGGTGTCACAGGTAGACAGGGTGGTGAAGAAGGTGTTTGGCACACTGGCCTTCATCAGTCAGGGCATCGAGTACAGGAGTTAGGATGTTATGTTGGAATTGTACAGGATGCTGGTGAGGCCACATTCAGAATATTGTGTTCAGTTTTGGTCACCCTGCTGTGGGAAAGATGCCATTAAGCTGGAAAGAGTGCAGAGGAAATTTGAGGATGTTGTCAGGACTTGAGGGCCTGGGTTACAGGGAGAGTTTGGGCAGGCTGGGACTACTCATGGAGAGTATGGGACTGAGGGGTGATCTTATAGAGGTGTATGAAATCATGAGGGGCATCGATTGGGTGAATGCACAGTGTTTTCCCAGGGTTGGGGAATCAAAAACTAGAGGGCATGGGTGAGAGGGGAGAGATTTAATAGGAACTTGAGGGGCAACTTCTTCACCCAGAGGGTGGTCCGTATGTGGAACGAGCTGCCAGAGGAAGTGGTTGAGGCAGGTACATTGACAACATTTAAAAGAGATTTGGACAGGTCCGTGGACGGGAAAGGTTTAGATGGATATGCGCCAAATATGGACAAATAGGACTGGTTTAGATGAGCATCTTGGTTGGTGTGACTCGGACTCTTTCCTAATTACTCGCTGTACCTGCCGCTGACCCTTCTGTGAACTGTGCACCAGAACACCCAGGTCCCTCTGTGTCACTGAGCCCTGCACCCCCTCACCATTTAGATCTGACACTTGTCTTAATTCTTCCTGCTGAGTGGATGGTTTCACATGTTCCCCACAATGCACTCCATTTGGTAGATCCTTGTCCACTTTATCAGCCGGTCCATATCCCTGTGTAGCGTCCTGTCTCCTCTTTATAATTTATTTGGGGCTCTGGGGAGAGCTTGGGGCTGTGGGGTTTGAGGATCACTTCCATAGAAGTCCATGTGCTTTGTTCCTCTGGCAGTGAGGCACTCCCATGGTTCTGTCAGCCACGCCAGGGTTCTCAGCCTTGCTCGTGTGTGTCTGTGAGACTGACTGTTTGGGGGGTGTCAAAGTCGAGTTTATTGCCACACGCACAGGCACGTGTGTGCACAGGTGCAATGAAAAACTTACTTGCAGCAGCATCACAGGCACAGAGCATCAGATACACAACATTCACAAGAAAAACGTAACTTAAACACAATTTTTACGAGAAAGAACACAATCAGAACAAAAAAAAAGTATTTTAGTGCAAAGTGGCCACAGTGTTGCTGTACTGAGGTAGTGATTAGGGTTGTGCAGGTTGGTTCAAGAACCAAATGGTTGAAGGGAGGTAGCTGTTCTTGAACCCGGTGGTGTGGGACTTCAGGCCTGATGGGAGCTGCGAGAAGACGGCGTGGCCCGGATGGTGGGGATCTTTGATGACTGATGTTGCCTTCTCGAGGCAGCGCCTGCTGTAGGTACTCCCGATGGTGTGTGAGGGAGGGTTAGAGTATGTGGAGCGGTCCTTCACCACTCTGCATACCTTTAGACTTGATATTGTGAGTGACTTACAGCCAACAGCTCATGGTAGGTGGGTCTGAGGTCCAACCCATCAGTTCATCCGCTGTTTCTCATTATACTGCAGTTCCTACTGCTGTCAGCAGATGGCGGCATCGAGCCACTGTGGAGGGAGGGGACGTGTTGGGGGAGAATTCGCCCCTCTGCTGTCCTGGGGAAGGTGTGTCCCCACGGGCAGAGACGGATAGTTCTCCTTGTAGCTCCACTTCTCCAGCCCCGAGGCAGATGGATGAGTCCTCTGCCTCTTCCAGCCCAAGGTTTGGGGTTTGGGGTTGGGGGGGGGGGGGGGTAGAGTGGGAGTGAGTCTATTTACACAAGAGTCGGTGATTGGACCCGTGGGTCTGCTCTGAAATTCCACTTGGCATGGACTTGATGGGCCGAAGAGCCTCTTTCTGCCTGTGTCATCTGATCTTCACCTCTGCTCCCCTCTCCGGCCTCCTCCCCGTGGACCAGAACATGGCCTTGTGTTCTCCCCATGGCTCTCTGGCACAGATTCACAATTTGACAAATTCCTCCTCATCTTTGTTTTTAAACAGGTGATCCCTGATTCCGAAACTCGGCCCCAGACCTCTCCACATTCTTGCATCTCCCACATTATACCCCATCGGTCCACTCGACTACCCCATTGCACTCTGTCTCCACAAGACGTTGGTGAGGCCACACCTGGAGTACGGAGTGCAGTTCTGGTCACCCAGCTATGGGAAGGGCATCATTAAAGCTGGAGAGGGTGCAGGAAAGATTCACGAGGACATTACCAGGACAGGAGGGCTTGAGCTCTAAGGAGAGATTGGATGGGCTGGGACTGTTTTTCCCCCAGCGAAGGAGGCTGAGGGGTGACCTGATGGAGGTTTATAAAATCATGAGGGTTGTGGATAAAGTGGACGGTCACAGTGTTTTCCCCAGGGTAGGGAAGTCTAAAACAGGTTTAAGGTGAGAGAGGAGAGGTTTAAAGGGGACCTGAGGGGCAAGTTTTTCACACACAGGGTGGTGGGTGTGTGGAACGAGCTGCCAGAGGAAGTGGTAGAGGTGGGGACAGTTACAGCGTTTAAAAGACATTTGGACAGGTTCGTGGATCGGAAAGGTTTAGAGCGATACGGGCCAAGTGCAGGCAAATGGGACTGGCTCAGGTAGGAATCTTGGCCGGCACGGACCAGTTGGGCCGAAGGGCCTGTTTCCGTGCTGTGTGTGACTCCCACGTAACCCTCATCCTCAGCCCCGGGTTCAGTGGGGAAATCCCCCACCCATCCATCCCCCTGTGCAGGTCCACCTGAATTCTCCGAGGGGCGTGCGAGTGTGGCTGAGGGACCTTGGGCCTTCACAGTGACCGTTCCCTGGGTGTGGCGGGGAGAGGGAGGCTCCGTCCCACCTCAACATCTGTACTCAGGCACAGCACAGCTGGACAGAGATGGGTGGGAGGGACCCCTCATTCCAAGCCCACCCCTCCCTCCTTCCTTGGCACTTGCTCCCCTCCCACCCTCCCTTCGCCCCTTCCCTTCCCTCTCCTCTGTTCCCCTCCCAGCCCACCTCCCCCACCCTTTCCTCCCCTTCCCCCACCATCCTTCCGTTCCCACCTCCGTCCTCCCCCTCTGTCGTCCCTCCTCTCCTCCCCTCCCTCCCTCCTCCCCCTCGATCCTCCCCTTTGCCCCCTTCCCTCCTCGTTCCCCTCTCCTTTCCCCTTCCCCTCCTCCACTCCCCCCGCCCCGTCCCCTTCACTCCCCCCCCCCTTCCCCCCTGCCCCTCTCCACCCCCTCCAGCCGTCTGTGAGGCGTGGGGGGTTTCTGCCGATGACCGTTTGCATCTATTTAAAGCCCCTGCCCGTGAGCGGCAGCGTTGCAGCGGCGGCGTTGCAGCGGCGGCGAGCGCCTGCGGTTGTGCAGCGGGGCTGCGAAGGGGGAAGGAGCCGTGCTGTTTGCTGCGTGCGGTGGAGCTGCAGGAAGTCGGCTCCCAGTCACTGCACGGCGAGGCAGACTCAGCAGTCCCTCCCCCGCCCTCGATTCCCCCCTCCCCCCTCCCCGAGTGTGTGGGGAGGGGGATTCGCAGTCGGGTTTCGGGGCTGGGTCGGGAGGGTGAGGTGGGGCTGTGAGTTCACCGACTGCATGGACCTCAGCGGCTCTGCGTCTGTCTTACGCGCTGCAGCCTCGGGGGCTTGTGTGAACGTGGCTCGGCCGCCCGTCTGTGAGAGGTGGGGGGTGCTCACACCGGGGTGGTCTGCACTCTGCAGATGGCAAACCTGCCCCGAGTAGCGCTTTGCGTGTGACAAGCCTGTCGTCTCGGGGTGACGGTGCAGTCCCGAGTTCTGCGCCGACTTCCGTTTATACTCCCCTCCCAACACGGCTGTGATGCTCCCTAAATAAACACACACTTCTGCCGCCCCTCACCGACCACAGCGCTTCACACCCGGGACCTGTCGTAGTGTGGTCGATGTGGTAACGTAGGAAGTAGTGCTGCCGATTTGTGTGTAGTCGGCTCTCTCTCACACACTCTGACACACTCACACTTTTAACACTCACATCCCGACACACTCGCGCGCGCGCGCGCGCGCACACACACCCCAACACTCACTCGCGCGCGCACACACACCAACACTCACTCGCGCGCGCACACACACACCCCAACACCCCAACACTCGCGCACGCACACACACACCCCAACACTCGCGCGCGCGTGCGCACACACACACCCCAACACTCACTCGCGCGTGCGCGCACACACACACCCCAACACTCGCGCGCGCGCACACACCCCAACACCCCAACACTCGCGCACGCGCACACACACACCCCAACACTCGCGCACGCACACACACACCCCAACACTCGCGCACGCACACACACACCCCAACACTCGCGCGCGTGCGCGCACACACACCCCAACACTCACTCGCGCGCGCGCGCACACACACCCCAACACTCGCGCGCGCACACACACCCCAACACTCACTCGCGCGCGCGCACACACACACCCCAACACTCGCGCGCGCACACACACACCCCAACACTCACTCGCGTGTGCGCGCGCGCACACACACCCCAACACTCGCGCGCGCACACACACCCCAACACCCCAACACTCGCGCACGCACACACACACCCCAACGCGCACGTGCGCACACACACACCCCCAACACTCACTCGCGCGTGCGCACACACACACACCCCAACACTCGCGCGCGCACACACACCCCAACACCCCAACACTCGCGCACGCACACACACACCCCAACACTCGCGCGCGCGCACACACACACCCCAACACTCGCGCACGCACACACACACCCCAACACTCGCGCGTGCGCACGCACACACACACACACCCCCAGCGCGTGCGCGCGCGCACACACACCCCAACACTCGCGCGCGCACACACACACACCCCAACACCCCAACACTCGCGCACGCACACACACACCCCAACACTCGCGCGCGCGCACACACACCCCAACACTCGCGCACGCACACACACACCCCAACACTCGCGCGTGCGCACGCACACACACACACCCCCAGCGCGTGCGCGCGCACACACACACCCCAACACTCGCGCGCGCACACACACACCCCAACACTCACTCGCGTGTGCGCGCGCGCACACACACCCCAACACCCCAACACTCGCGCACGCACACACACACCCCAACGCGCACGTGCGCACACACACACCCCCAACACTCACTCGCGCGTGCGCACACACACACACCCCAACACCCCAACACTCGCGCACGCACACACACACCCCAACACTCGCGCGCGCGCACACACACACCCCAACACTCGCGCACACACACACACACCCCAACACTCGCGCGTGCGCACGCACACACACACACCCCCAGCGCGGGCGCGCGCACACACACACCCCAACACCCCAACACTCGCGCACGCACACACACACCCCAACACCCCAACACTCGCGCACGCACACACACACCCCAACACTCGCGCGCGCGCACGCACACACACACACCCCCAGCGCGTGCGCGCGCACACACACACCCCAACACTCGCGCGCGCGCACACACACACCCCAACACCCCAACACTCGCGCACGCACACACACACCCCAACACTCGCGCACGCGCACACACACACCCCAACACTCGCGCACACACACACACCCCAACACTCGCGCGCGCGCACACACACCCCAACACTCGCGCACGCGCACACACACCCCAACACTCGCGCACGCACACACACACCCCAGCACTCGCGCGCGCGTGCGCACGCACACACACACACACCCCCAGCGCGCGCGCGCACACACACACACACACACACAGAGCGATGGGACAATAACCAGGAAACCTGTGGCAGCTGCTGGCTGTGGGCAGTGGGAGAGAGATCGCACCCACCTCTGAAAACGGGGAGAGCAGGTGCCGGAATCTGGAGCCACAAACAATCTGCAGAGGAACTCAGCAGGTCGAGCAGCATCTGTGGGAGGGGGAGAGGAATTGTCGACATTTCCCGACCCTGCATCGGGACTGAAACTTCCTCCCCCCCTCCCCCACAGATGCTGCTTGACCCGCTGAGACCCTCCAGCAGATTCTTTGTCACCTCATGGTTTGTGTGTCTTGTACCTGAAGTCCCCGCACCACCAGGTTCAGGAACAGCAATTTCCCTTCAACCATTCGGTTCTAGAACCTACCGGCACAACCCTGATCACTGCAGTTCAGCATCACTGCATGAAAATGGACTTTTTTTGTTCTAATTATGTTTTTTTTCTTGTAAAGATTGTGCATAATTTATGTTTAATTTGTGTTTTTCTTGTGAATGCTGCTTACCTGCTGCTGTGTGCCTGTGATGCTGCTGCAGGGAAGTTTTTCATTGAACCTGTGCCTGTGGCAATAAACTCAACTTTGACTTTGTATGAAGACTGAACACCGATCATGCGGCACTCCCTCAGTGCTGCCCCTCCCTCTGGGACGTTGGAGGGGTGGATGACAGTGAACCACAGTTGGGAATCCCCCCCCTCCCCCATGCACTGAGTCCCCAGGGTGGGTGTCTGGCTGTCAGGGTGTCTGCATTACTGTGACATGGAGCCATGGTCCCATAGCATAGGAACAGGCCCTTCAGCCCGCATGTCCATGCTGACCACTGGGTACCCACTACCCAAAACCTCGACTGTCCATTCCCCCCATGGATGCCGCCCGACCCGCTGATTATATCTCTCCAGATTCCAGCACCTGCTCCGTGTCCCGGTGGTCGTCCGTACACCGTCGTGCCTCGGTGCCCAGCTGGATACAGTGTCTCCCTCAGCTGCCCCCTTGGGCAGTGTGTTCCAGATTCGGGCCACCGTCTGAGGGAAGCGGTTCTTCCTCAGGTCCCCCTCCAACCACTTGCTGACAGATGGCCAGGGATGATGCAATCAGACTCTCAGTTCCCCCTCGCAACAGGATCCGTGGTTTCCTCATCCCCAACGAGGTGCTGGCAGGGAGCCGAGGGTGGAGACGGGGCCCGGGTGCAGCCGGGACCTGTCCGTCCGGGTAACGCCGTCCCGGTGCCAGCAGCAACCTCGCTGGTGCTGCTGAATCCCTCCGCTCACTGAGGGAGCTTCACTTCCAGCTAACACCTGTTGTTTCTTCAGCCCCTGAGTTTTAAAATCACCTCATTACTGGGTCCAGGACACACTCCTGCCCTGGAGCCCACCAGTCCCAGAAGGCCTCCAGAGAGTCGGTGGACATCGCATACCCCAGGGATATCGGGACACGGACATACCCTCAGAAAGAGGACAGGCAGATCGGCTCGGGCTGAACCCCTGAAGTCTCACTGCCTGGAGCTGTGTTAGGTATCTGGCCAGGCCCAGCAACAGAGCAATGAGCTGGTCCCCCAACCGGAACATCCCCCCCCCACATCAGGTGTCCCAAGGTCAGAGGAGTGGGGCTGAAGTGCAGCCAGAATGTGGGAGTGTGTGATGGGACAGTGCAGAGGGAGCTTCACTTGGTGTCTGACCCCGGGAGTGTGTGATGGGATGGTGCAGAGGGAGCTTTAGGTGTGGGGAGCCTGGACGATGCAGATGTTCACAGACTCCTTGTGCATTGGGCTGAGAGCCGTCCCCATTCACTCAGTCTGAATATCTCCCTTCCTTCACTCTCCCCCAGTTCTGAGGAATGGAGAGTGTTAACCGGTTTGACCTGGTGTACAGTGTGTGTCACTGTCTAATGTGTGTACTTGATATTTCTACCCTGGGGACAAAGGTTCTGACTGTCTACCCTATCTGTCCCTCTCATAATTTTATAAACCTCTATCAGGTCTCCCCTCAGCCCCCAACACTCCAGAGAAAACAACCCAAGTTTGTCCAATGCTCCCTATAGCTAACACTCACTAATCCAGGCAACATCCTGGTAAACCCCTTCTGCAACCTCTCCAAAGTCTCCACATCCTTCCTGTAAGCAGCAACCAGAACTGCACACACACGACATATGTGGCCTAACCAAAGTTTTATACAACTGCAACATGACTTCCTGACTTTTATACTCAACACCCTGACTGATTAAGGCGTGCCGTACGCCTTCTTTACCACCCTATCTACTTGCATTGCCACTTTCAGGGAGCTATGGACTTGGACCCCAAGACCCCAACATCAATGTTGAGGGTCCTGCCATTAACTGTAACTTTCCCCTTACATTTGACTTCCTAAAGTGCAACACCTCTCACTTGCCCAGATTAAACCACATCTGCCACTTCTCCGCCCATATCTGTAACTGATCTGTATTCTACTGTATCCTTTGACAGCCCTCTACACTGTCCACAAATCTTTGTGTTGTCTGCAGACATATCAAACCACTCATTTACATTTTTATACATTTATTTATCACACAAACAGCAGAGGTCCCGGTCCGGATCCCTGCGGAACACCACCGGCCACAGACTTGCAGCGAGGATAAGTCCCATCGACCACTATCCTCTGTCTTCTACGGACAAGGCAGTTCTGAATCCAAACGGCCAATTCACCGTGGATCCCGTGCATCTTAATCTTCTGGATGAGCCTCCCATGAGGGACCTTGTCAAACTCCTCACTAAAGCCCATGGATTGAGCTCCATCTGCTGTTTGCCGTATGTCGTATATTTTGTTGGGATGATTTTTGAAATGAAAGAACCTTGACTTTCTCCTCCTCCCGCCCTCCTTTCCTTTGCCCTCCTTCCTGCACCTTTGACTCCTGCCCGCCCTTTGATCCCCCCAGGAGCGGACATCCTACCGGTGGAAGATCAGGCTCTTCGTGTTCAATCTGACCTGCTTCCTCCTGGCGGCCGGCTGCTACCTGCGACACAATGTTTACTGTGAGCATGGAGGTGAGTGTGATCCCGGAGCACGCTGCCCCATTCCCCCCCTCCCCGAAATCCAGTGCTCGTTCCCCACCCATCCCCATAACTCAAGGGGGACACACCAGTGCACCCCTGACCCACTCACTGCCCAGGACCTGTGACCACAGGGGTGACACCACACCTGGAGTTGAACGCTTCTCCTTCTGTGCCAGTGAACCTGGTCTGGAGCCCCAGCTGAGCTCGCCTTGACCTCTACCCTCTGGCCTGTGTGCGCTTACCCTAGGCAGTGCCCATTGGTGTGTGCCTTACCCTGACCTGTGCCTTGATCTTTACCCTGATCTGTGCCCCCTGAACTGTGCCCTTACCCTGACCTATGTCCCCGACCTCTGCCCTTGCCCTGACCTATGTCCCCTGACCTGTGCCCTTGCCCTGAGCTGTGCCCCATGACCTGTGCCCTTGCCCTGACCTGTGCACTTGCTGCCTCTTGCAGTTTACACTGTCTTCTCCTTCCTGGAGTACCTCGTGGTTCTATCCAACATGGCCTTCCACATGACGGCTTACTGGGACTTTGGCAACAAGGAGCTGCTGATTGGGACCCTCCCTGCGGAGAAGAGAGTCTGATCGAGGCCCAGGAGCCCTGCTGGGGGCTGGGAACATGGGGACAATTGGAGCCTGTCCAAGGCACGATGCAGTCGGTGTCTCAATGTGTCGGGGGGGGGGGGGGGGCTGTTGGTGGTGGGGCGAGAGGGGAGGGGAGGGCGACAGTGTGGTTCTGTCACTCCTGCCTCTCCCACAGTATCTGAGGGTGAAAGGACACCAGTGTGTGAGCGCAGCCTGTGTACTGCTGGCTGCTCCCCTCCATCCCCAAACAACCCAAGTGTGGTCGGCTGTCTCAGTCCGCCTGCCATGTGGCATCTGCGTTTTGTGTCAACACTACGGTGAATCAATGTTTTGTACGTTGTGTCTCTGTCAATGGCTCCCAGTGACCCAACTGTCAAGGACACTGGGGAATTTTGTGGTGGAAGTTTTTAGGGTGTTAAACAAACTTCAGTAATTGGGGAAATGCTGGATCTTGTAATAAAGGATATGATGTCAAGACACTTAGCGATAAAGGTGTGATTGAGTGGAATCGATGTGGGTTTATAGCAGGAAAACCGTGTTTGATTAATCTATTAATGGTTCCAGAGGTTTAGAAAAGGGGATTTGGATTTTGAGAAGACTTTTGATAAGATGCCACACTGGAGGTTGGTGAACAAGGTTAGAACCCATGGGGCTGGGTAATTTACTGCCCTGGGTTCAGAACAGGTCAATGGACAAGGCACATAGTGGGAATAAACTGGTTGACAGTGGGGCTGAGGGAGCCACAGAGCATATCCAGGTCCACTGATGACATAAAACTAAGTGCTAATTGGGATGCACAGAGGCTTCAAAGGATGGAGCTGTGGGTGGGAGATGGATATAACATGGAAAGACAGGAGCTCGTTCAATTTGCGACCAAAATTTTGCCAGAGGAAGTGGTTGAGGCAGGTACATTAACAACATTTAACAGTTACGTGAATAGGAAAGGCCCAGAGGGATACGGACCAAACACCGGCAAATGGGACCGGCTTAGATGGGCATCTTGGTCGGCATGGACTGGTTGGGCCGAAGGGCCTGTTTCTGTGCTGTGTTACTCTATGACTCTATTGTGAGACATCGGATAGTACTGATGTTCGAAGGGATCCAGATGTCCTTGTGTGCAAGTTTCAGGCACAGCGAGTGATTAGGAAGCAAGAGGAGTGTTGGTCTTTTATTTAAGATGAGTTATGTGCAAGAGGTGTTTCACTACAATTACACGGGGCCTTAGTGAGACCACATCTGAAGTCCTGTGTACAATTGCTCTCCCAGGGAAGGTAGAAGGAATGGGGGAGTGCAGGGAACGTTCACCGGACCTGGTTTGAAGAGATGGCTCGTCCTCTATTCTTTGGAGTTCAGAAGAACGAGAGCTGACTCCATCAGAATTCTTAAAGGGCTGAGTGAGGTCAGTGTGGGGAGATGGCTCTCTTGACTAGAGAGTCCAGGACCAGGGCTCACATCTGGAACACCTGCTGATCAGTGGGGCAGGTTTACGGGGCTGATTGGCTTCTCCCTATTTCCTGGGCTCTATGGAAACAGCTGAGGGGTAAAGTCAGCAGAACAATGCGAGGACAGAAAGGGTTAAACCGCAAGCACAGGTTGGGGACATTGGGCGAGTGTTCTCTCAGGTGTAGAAGCTCATGCTTGAGTACCTATGGGCAAAGGTAAATTGTATTAACGGTCCGGGGGGGGTCTGGAGATGGGGCTGTCCACAGTGGCTGGGTGTGGTGGGAGTTTTACTAGACATGAGGTGAATTAAGTGTGATGGGCAACTGGGGCCAGGTGGTCTTGTACCTGGATGTTGGGACTGGGGGAGGACAGGACAACTCCGGATGGTGGAGACAGCTCCGTCTCCCGTTAAACCCCCAGCAGACCACTGGTGGAGGCAAGTGAATGTCTCAAAATGGCTTTAAGGGAACCTGTGCAACAATCTGCCCCAAATCCGTCCCAAATCTCATCCTCACCAGGAATCCATGCTCTCTGGTCCTTATGTGGCTTTGAAACTGTTCCTCTCTTTAATATTATGGAAAATCTCTCCTTAACTTCTTGTTGCAGCTCTACAAAACTCTGGTTAGACCACACTTAGAGTACTGTGTCCAGTTCTGGTCGCCTCATTTTAGGAAGGATGTGGAAGCGTTGGAAAGTGTACAGAGGAGATTTACCAGGATGCTGCCTGGATTGGAGAGTATGCATTTTGAGGAGAGACTAAGGGAGCTGGGGCTTTACTCTTTGGAGAGAAGGAGGATGAGGGGAGACATGATAGAGGTGTACAAGATATTAGGAGGAATAGATAGAGTGGACAGCCAGCGCCTCTTTCCCAGGGCACCAATGTTCAATACAAGAGGGCATGGCTTTAAAGTAATGGGTGGTCAGTTCAAGGGAGATGTCAGAGGGAGGTTTTTTCACCCAGAGAGTGGTTGGGGCACGGAATGCGCTGCCTGGGGCGGTGGTGGAGGCAGGTACATCGGTCAAATTCAAAAGATTGTTAGATAAGCATATGGAGGAATTTGAAATAGAGGGATATTTGGGAGGAAGGGGTTAGATTGTCTTAGGCAAGGTTTAAAGGTTGACACAACATTGTGGGCCGAAGGGCCTGTATTGTGCTGGACTTTCTATGATTCCATGATTAACCTTTCCTATCGCCCACAGCTTCCATAAACTTCAGTCAGCTGTGACCCATGGCTCAGACTCTGGATCTGGAGATTAGCGTTGTGGCTCAATTATACAGTCATACCACTCAGAGATAGGCCCTTCGGCCCACTGTATTTGTACTGACCATTGAGTCCATGCACTAATCCCATTCAGCAGCACTTGGTCCGTAGCCTTGTCCAGATAGGTAAACATTGTGAGGTTCTGCCCCCCTACGCCCCCTCACACTGCCCCTGGGGTGAGTGCCTCCCTGTGTCCCAACTTCCACAACCCAAGCCGTCACCTTCACTCACTTCCCCCAGACCTGATGGCACCAGTGACCCCAGCCCCCAACCCCTCCCACCCACCGGATCCCTGCGGTCGCCCCGAGCCTCTGGTTGGCAAGCGGTAACGGGTGGTGTGCCTCGGGGACAGGCTAGAGGAGATGGGGAGGAAAGGGAGTGTCCGGTGGAGTGAGGAGGCTGCAGAGGGTTCTGTGGAGTGGACTGTAAGGTGGGACAGTGGGAACGTGTTCCGTTTGGCAGGGTAATGAAACAATTCTGATCTAAATGGTGCTGGATTGTGGACTCTGGCAATTCTGCTGCACGGTTTGCAGGAGGCTAGTCTGCAGGTACAGAGTCATACAACACAGGAACAGGCCCTTCAGCCCAACTGGTCCATGCTGACCAAGATGCCCATCCAAGCCAGTCCCATTTGTCAGTGTTTGACCCATAACCTTCTAAACCTTTCCCATCCATAGACCTGTCCAAGTGTCTTTTAAAAGTTGTTATTGCACCTGCCTCACCCACTTCCTCCGGCAGCTCGTTCCACATAGATACCTCCCTTTGTGTAAAAACAAAGTTGCCCCTCAATTTTCTCTTAAATCTCTCCGCTCTCACCTTAAACCTATGCCCTCTAGTTCTTGATTCCCCAATTCTGGGGAAAAAGACTGAGTGCATTCACCCTATCTATGCCCCTCATGATTTTATACACCTCCATAAGGTCACTCCTACACTCTAAGGAGTAGCGTCCTCGCCTGTCCAACCTCTCCCTATAACTCAGTCCCTCAAGTCCTGGCAACAGCCTTGTAAATCCTTTCTGCACCCTTTCCAGTTTAATGACATCTTTCCTGTAACAGGGCGACCAGAACTGAACACAATACTCTAAGTGCGGCCTCACCAGCACCCTGTACAACTGCACCGTGACCTCCCAACTTCTGTACTCACTGCCCTGACTGATGAAGGCCAGCCTGCCAGATGTGTTCTTCACCACCCTGTCTACCTGCAACTCCACTTTCAGGGAACCGTGTACCTATATTCCAAGGTCCTTCTGTTCTACAACACTCCCCAGGGACCTACTGTTCACTGTGAAAGTCCTACCTGGATTTGACTTTCCGAAAGGAAGTCCTTAAGACCATAAGATATAGGAGCAGAATTAGGCCATTCGGCCCATCGAGTCCGCTCCGCCATTCAATCACGGCTGGTTTCCTTTCCAACCCCACTCTCCCGCCTTCTCCCCATAACCCTTAACCCCCTCACCAATCAAAAACTTATCAATCTCTGCCTTAAATGTACCCAATGACTTGGCCTCCACAGCCGTCTGTGGCAACGAATTCCACAGATTCACCACCCTCTGGCTAAAGAAGTTCCTCCACATCTCAGTTCTAAAGGGACATCCCTTTATTCTGAGGCTGTGCCCTTGGATCCCAGACTCTCCCACTGATGGAAACAGCCTCTCCATGTCCACTCTATCCAGGCCTTTCATTATCTGGTAGGTTTCAATGAGATTCCTTCTCATCCTTCTGAACCCCATCGAGTACAGGCCCAGAGACATCAAACGCTCCTCATACGTTAACCCTTTCAATCCTGGGATCGTTCTTGTGAACCTCCTCTGTCGGCCAATTTCAATCTGCACTGTGAACTCATTTACAATGTACTGTGTGCATTCAAGGATAAAACCCTCAGTCCTTTATTCACTGTCTCCCTGCTTGAAGTTGACCTCATGTTGCATGAAGTTATATTCCTAACCTTTTCTAAACTCTGTCCTTTTTATTCTAGAGACTTCAGTAACCTCTTCTGCGCTCTGCCTGCCTTTAACCTTTTCCACAATTTTCCATGCTGTTGAACCCCAGTGTTAAGTTTAAAGCCCTATCTACAGCCCTAATTATGTGATTTGCCAGGACCCTGGTCCCAGCGTGGTTCAGGTGGAGCCCGTCCCATCGGAACAGCCCCCTCCTTCCCCAATACTGGTGCCAACGTCCCACGAATTCAAACCCACTTCTCCCACACCAATCTCTGAGCCACGCGTTTACCTCTTTAACCTTCTTGACTCTCTGCCAATTGGCGTGTGGCTCAGGTAACAATCCAGAAATGATTACCTTTTTGGTTCTGCTTTCTAATTTAGTCCCTAGCTGTTAGAAGTTGGCGAGTTAACTAACTAAGTCATTAGAAAAACTAAAGACTTCATCGAGAGGGGAACTGAGGCACATCTGACATTCGGGGTACAGTATCTGTCTGCCTGTGTGAGGATGTGAACACTTTTGGAGGGTTACCAGACTGATACCTGGAATGGGAAGAGTTGTAGGGCCTCATACTTTTATACACTCCATCAGGTCTCCCCTCGGCCTGCTTCGCTCCAGGGAACCCAGACCCAGCCTCTCCAGTGTCTCCTTATAGATGAACCACTCCATCCAGGCACCATCCTGGGGTGCCCCCTCCACACCCCCTCCAGTGCAGTCACGTCCTTCCTGCAGTGTGGGACCAGAACTGTACTCAGTGCTCCAGCTGTGGGTTGACCAGTTTCATAAAGTTGTAACATAACATTCCAGCTCTGTACTGTGCTGTGGTTAATGAAGACAAGCATCCCATACCCCACCTTCATCATCTTGCCCGTCTGTACTGCCACTTTCAGGGATCTTTGGACTTGTACCTGAATGTCCCTCTGTTCACCAGCACTCCCTAGGGCCCGACCATCTGCTCTGTATGTCCTACCCTTGTTCATCTTTCCAACATACATCACCTCGCACTTGTCAGGATTAAACTCCATCTGCCAACGCTCCCTACAACTTTCCAACTGATCTACATCCTCCTGTGGCTTTAGAAAACCTTCCTTGCTGTGCACAACACCACCGGTGCTGGAGGTTGCCTAGTGAGGAAGGGTTTCAGCGTCTGTACCTGCTGCATGTTGGGAGGGTGGGAGGGTGGGAGGGGACGATGAAACAGGAGCTCTGGAAGGACCTTAGAATGGATATGGAGAGGTTGTCTCCTCTGGGAGAATCTAAGTGACCATCCTTCAGCTCTCCTCCCAGCTCAGGAGCAGAGTCACAGTCAGACACTCACCATTGCACAGGATAAATGCCCCACAGCTCCAGAGACCCGGGTTCAATCCCGACCTCCAATCCTGTCTGTGTGGAGTTTGTACGTTCCCCGTGGGTTTCCCCCGGGGGCTCTGGTTTCCTCCTACATCCCAACAATGTGTGGGTCGGTGGGTTAATTGGCCGCTATAAGTTGTGTAGGTAGAAGGATACAAAGTCGGTTGATGGGGTGGGGTGAGAGAGTGAGTTGGAGGGTTACAGGGAAATGAGAGAGGGGGTGGGTGTGATGGGGCTGGCATGGAGCTAATAAGCTGAGTGGTCACCCATGGGTTGTGGCGGCGGGCGGCCAAGGGTTCTGGCCGGTCCACCTGCCTGCCCGTCTTCCGGGCTCATGTCCGCGTGCGGGTGTCCTTGGAGAGGGAGCACGCGGTAATCATGGGCACCCTGGGAGAATTCTGCGATCGGTGGGCCCCTTGGGATCGCGTGTGTCGCGGACGGTGAGAATGCAATTCTCTGATGTGTTGTGTGGTGCGTTTAGTGGGCGTTTAGTTAGCGTTGTTTTGCTGTAGTTCTGTAGATGCTTAGTTTGTTTTCTCTTTCTGTATTAGTTGTAGTGTAGTGACACTGGGTGTCCTTGTTGTAGTGCTTTTAATTAATAAATGTTTATATAATTAAAAAAAGGGGTGGTGCTGAGGGAGGGTCACACTGTCGGGGGGGCTACTGAGGGAGGGTCACACTGTTGGGGGGGTACTGAGGGAGGGTCACACTGTCGGGGGGGCTACTGAGGGAGGGTCACACTGTCGGGGGGGCTACTGAGGGAGGGTCACACTGTTGGGGTGGTGCTGAGAGAGGGTCACACTGTCGGGGGGGTACTGAGAGAGGGTCACACTGTTGGGGGGGTACTGAGGGAGGGTCACACTGTCGGGGGGGTACTGAGGGAGGGTCACACTGTCGGGGGGGCTACTGAGGGAGGGTCACACTGTTGGGGGGCTACTGAGGGAGGGTCACACTGTCGGGGGGGCTACTGAGGGAGGGTCACACTGTCGGGGGGGGCTACTGAGGGAGGGTCACACTGTTGGGGTGGTGCTGAGGGAGGGTCACACTGTCGGGGGGGTACTGAGAGAGGGTCACACTGTTGGGGGGGGTACTGAGGGAGGGTCACACTGTCGGGGGGGTACTGAGGGAGGGTCACACTGTCGGGGGGGCTACTGAGGGAGGGTCACACTGTTGGGGGGGTACTGAGGGAGGATCACACTGTCGGGGGGGCTACTGAGGGAGGGTCACACTGTCGGGGGGGCTACTGAGGGAGGGTCACACTGTTGGGGTGGTGCTGAGAGAGGGTCACACTGTCGGGGGGGTACTGAGAGAGGGTCACACTGTTGGGGGGGGTACTGAGGGAGGGTCACACTGTCGGGGGGGTACTGAGGGAGGGTCACACTGTTGGGGGGTACTGAGGGAGGGTCACACTGTCGGGGGGGTACTGAGGGAGGGTCACACTGGCTAATGCCTGTAGGACGAGTTGCTGTCTGCCCTTTTTGGTGGCTGTGACCCTCCAATCCCTGCCACAGGTTGTCGATCGTCCGGCCCTTTCACCGGCTGCACTGAGCCTGATGTTGTCTCAGGACCTGGTCTGACCCCAGCAGGTTGTGGGGAGGGTGGGAGTGTGCTGCTGGGAGGGAGCGAGGGAAGGAGGGGGGTAAACAGTTGACAGTGTTGCCCACCACTGTCGGCCCCAGGCACCAAGCATTAACTCCATTGGATCACTGGGCTTGTCCATGAGCTGGAATACCCTTGTCCTTGTGGATAAGGGCTGTAGGAAGGGCTGTAGTCCAGCGACAGGCGCAGACAGCCGGTACCTCTGTGCCCTGTAGCTGCAGGGCAGGCACGCCCAGTCACAGTGCGGTGACGGTTCACACAAGAAGCAGTTTGTTTACAAGAAACGGAAGGAAGTTTAACAGCCCAGAATGATCAGGGGCCGCTCCTGTAGACAACAAGTACACTCCCTGCCTCGTGCTCTCCTCCCTCCCCCCTCCACTGCACTCTCTCCTCTCTGTCTCTCTCCCTCTCTCTCCCCCTCCCTCTCACTGCCTCCCCCCTCTCTCCCTCCCCCTCCCATCTCTCCCCCCAGCCCCTCCCCATTCTCTCCCGCCTTTCCCATCTCTCCCCTACCCCTTACCCCTCTCTCCTTCCTCCCCCGCTCTCATCCCCCTCTCTCTCCCCCTCCCGTCTCTCCCCCCTCCCCCTCCCCACTCGCTTCCCCCTCTCCCTCACCAATAATAAACCAATTCCAATAATTCCCATTCCTCTCTCCCAGCCTGCTCTCCCGGACCGGTGTCACAGAGAGGTCCACAAGTAGGAGCAGGAGTGGCCACTCGGCCCCTCGAACCTATCCCAGCATTGACTATGACCACGGCTACTCCACGTCTCCTCTCCTGTGCCAGTTACCCAGAACCCTCGGTCTTTCAAATATTTACCTATCTGCACCTTAAATATATCGAATGATCTGTCCTCCATCACACTGAGGCAGAGAATTCCAGAGGTTAACCCCACCCAACTCTCATACGGCACAGAAACAGGCCCTTCAGCCCATCGAGTCCGTGCCAACCATCAGTCACCCATTTACACTGATCCCATTTTATTCTCCCCACATTCCCATCAATTCCCCCCCCCCCCAGATTTCACCCCTCACCCACACACTGGGGGCAAATTACAGTGGCCGATTAACCCACTGACATGCACGTCTTTGGGATGTGGGAGGAAACCGGAGCCCTCGGGGGAGACCCACATGGTCACAGGGAGAACGTGCAAACTCCACACAGACAGTGCCGGAGATCAGGAGTGTAGCTGGGTCGCTGGATCTGTGAGGCTGTGGCATCGAGGTGCAGACAGAGGGAGACAGGTAGGGGGGAGAATCTCAACTGGAACATAAAACATGGAACATTACAGCACAGTACAGGCCCTTCGGCCCACAATGTTGTGCCGACATTTTATCCTGCTCTAAGATCTATCTAACCCTTCCCTCCCACATCGCCCCCCATTTCTCTATCATTCATGTGTCTATCTAGGAGCCTCTTAAATGTCCCTAATGTATCTGCCCCCACAATCTCTGCTGGCAGTGTGTTCCATGCACCCACCACTCTCTGTGTAAAAAAATTTACCCCTGACATCCCCCTTATACCTTCCTCCAATCACCTTAAAATTATGTCCCCTCGTGTTAGCCATTGTCACCCTGGGAAAAAGTCTCTGACTGTCCACTCGACCTATGCCTCTTGTCATCTTGTACACCTCTATCAAGTCACCTCTCATCCCCCTTCTCTCCAAAGAGAAAAACCCTAGCTCACTCAACCTATCCTCATAAGACATGCTCTCCAATCCAGGCAGCATCCTGGTAAATCTCCTCTGCACCCTCTCTAAAGGTCCCACATCCTTCCTATAATGAGGTGACCAGAACTGAACACAATACTCCAAGTGTGGTCTAACCAGAGTTCTATAGAGCTGCAACATCACCTCGCGGCTCTTGAACTCAGTACCCTGACTAATGAAGGCCAACACACCATACGCCTTCCTAACAACCCTATTGACCTGTGTGGCAACCTTGAGGGATCTATGGACGTGGACCCCAAGATCCCTCTGTTCCTCCACACTGCTAAGAGTCCTGCCATTAACCTTGTATTCTGCCTTCAAATTCAATCTCCCAAAGTGTATCACTTCACATTTATCCGGGTTGAACTCCATCTGCCACTTCTCAGCCCAGCTCTGCATCCTATCAATGTCCCGTTGTAACCTACAGCAACCTTCTACACTATCCACAACACCACCAACCTTCGTGTCATCAGCAAACTTACTAACCCACCCTTCCACATCCTCATCCAAGTCATTTATAAAAATCACAAAGAGCAGGGGTCCCAGAACAGATCCCTGTGGAACACCACTGGTCACCGACCTCCAGGCAGAATACACTCCATCTACCACCACCCTCTGTCTTCCATGGGCAAACCAATTCTGAATCCACACAGCCAAGTTTCCCTGGATGCCATGCCTCCTGACTTTCTGAATGAGCTTTCCATGAGGAACCTTATCAAACACCTTACTAAAATCCATGTACACCACACCCACTGCTCTACCTTCATCGACATGCTTTGTCACATCCTCAAAGAATTCAATGAGGCTTGTGAGGCACGACCTGCCCCTCACAAAGCCATGCTGACTGTCCCTAATCAGCCTCTGCTTCTCCAAATGCCCATAAATCCTGTCTCTAAGAATCTTCTCCAGTAATTTGCCCACCACTGAGGCTCCACAATTTATGAATTCTCAATAGACCAGGTCACACATGACCAGGGAGCTCTCCTGACTCCCACCTCCTGAACCCCTCAGCTGATGAATCAGTGCTCCCACATGTTGAACAACACTTTGAAGATTCACTGAAAGTAGCAACAGCACAGAATGTACTCTGGGTGAGGACTTCAACGCTCCCCCAGTACCACCCCTCCCACAGTGTGACCTTCCCTCAGTACTACCCCTCCCTCAGTGTGACCTCCCTCCCCGCCCCTCGCACAGTGTGCCCCTCCCTCACCACCCCTCCCACAGTGTGACCTTCCCTCAGTACTACCCCTCCCTCAGTGTGACCTCCCTCCCCGCCCCTCGCACAGTGTGCCCCTCCCTCACCACCCCTCCCTCAGTGTGACCCTCCCTCACCGCCCCTCCCACAGCACGGTGCTCCTTCACTGCCCCTCCCTCAGTACTGAGAGAGATACCAGCTGGGATCTTGGGAAAACCCTTTGAAATGTTAGTTTGGCTGAGCTCTCGTTTCCCAGATCCACTTCCCACAGAGATTCCCGGCCACGTAATTCCCCAAACTCAGGAACTTGGAATGTTAACAAATGAAAGAATGGGGAAGTTGCTGGCTGTCCTCTGACCCCAGCTCTGCTGTGGAGCTGGGCTTTCTGCTGCCAGAACATGATTACATTTAATGGAGGGCGGTTAACACAGTCAGATAATGAGGCATTTGTTCCGGTTGCCTGGGCTGTGTTTTGTTCATCAGTAATTATCCCGAGCATTTACTCTCCAATTACACAGGGCGGCTCAACTGGGAGCTGGAAATAACCTGCAGGGCAAGTACCGGCAGGTCTGTACAATGCAGGAGCTCTGTGACCTGCCCACACTTGCTCAAGCGCTGCCTGGGGAAGGGGGCTGCACTCGTCCATACCCGCCGTGGAGTGGACAGGGGTCTTAGCTTATTGGATCAGGGCTACAACAGTCCAGCGCTCCCTCCTCACCGCCCCTCCCACAGCGCAGCGCTCCCTCCTCACCGCCCCTCCCATAGTGCAGCACTCCCTCAGTACTGCCCCTTCCACAGCGCGGCGCTCCCTCCTCACCGCCCCTCCCACAGTGACCCTCCCTCAGTACCACCCCTCCCATCCAACAATGACACACCAGATCCCAGGGTGATCCCTTCACAACAACCAGCGGATGTCAGCAACCATTCCCCAGCCGTGATGCCCTCGGGATATCCCGTGGGGAGAGGATATGCCCTGGGTGGGACCCCTGCAGCGAGCGGGGGACACAACCCCGGAGCCGCCACAACCCCTGGCTCGTACGGGGGTCCCGGAGCAGGGTGGACAGACGGGGCCCTGTGTGTGCCTGATCAGCCAGGCCCGCGTCCCCCACCTGGGCCCTCGGCTCCACCCTGCTCCAGCCGAGGAACAGGCTGCCTCCTCGGCCCTGGTTCCCTCCCTCGGCCCGGGTCCCTCCCTCGGCCCCGGGTCCCTCCCTCGGCCCCACCCTTGGCCCTGGGCCCCTGCTCCGGCCTAGGCCTGGAACCAGCCGGTCACCATGATAACCCCAGGCTGCTGGACGCCACAAGTTCCACCTCACGCCAAAAAACAGAAACTTTATTAGCTGAATAAGATTAAAACAAGAGGCTGCAGCGGAAGGCAGGCTCCGGCCTGGCCTTCGGGGGGATTTACAGAGGCACAGATCACCATTGTTACATCCTGGGGTTAGAAACACAACTTCATTTATAAAAAAAATAGCTCATTGATCAGCAGGGGAGGGGGGAAGGGGGAGGGGGGAGGGCCGGGGGTTGGGGAGCCAGGGGTGGGGGTTAGAATTGGGCCCCACCCTGTGAGCCAAACTTTGTAGCAAGCAGTGGACCTGAGGCACAAGGGGGTGGGTGGGGGCCAACCCCAGCGACGGGTGCCTGGCAACAACCCCCCTCCCCAGGACTCTACAGATGCAAGTAACCTGGGGGGGGGGGGGGGGGGCGAGCTGAGCAGTGGTGGGGCCGGTGCAAGGGGGGTGGGGGAGGGAGCTTCACAGGAGGGTGACCCAACCCTCTGGGAGTGAGGTCGGGTGGTGGCCTGGGTTTGGGAGGGACGGGTGGTCTCTCCCCCTCCTGACCCCCGAAGTCACTCCCCCCACACGGTCACACAACACAGAAACAGGCCCTTCGGCCCAAATGGTCTGTGCTGACAAGACCCCAGTACAAGGCCAGAGGAGGGAGAACTCAAACCCCCCCTTCCCCTGGTCCCAGGGGTGAGGGAGGGGGGCAATGCTCCAGATCAGGGGCTGATCCAGGCAGGTACCACCCAATCCCAATGTCCCCAGTGACCCCCCCCACTACTGGATCGGGAGACAAGAGGCCATGTGGAGGAGACCTTCACTTCTGAGGGGCTGCTGGTGGGATCCAGCGTTCCTCCTCCTCCACACCTTCCCAGGAGTTGGCCGGGATGTTGTATCTCCCCAGGGGAGGTGTGAGCAGGTCCCAGGACCCTCACTGCCCCACCCCGACCATGTCCCAGTCCCAGGACAGCTGTGGGAGCCTGGTGTCAGGC